>NW_016811410.1:754180-780955 GCF_001698545.2 Rhinopithecus bieti | reverse complement strand
CCCGCCCGGCCCAGGTTGATATTTTAATTCAACCTATAAAATTTTCAGCCATTATGTTTTCAAATGTGTATATTTCGGCCTCCCCCTGCTGCCTTTGTCTTCCCGAGACTCCAGTTACACTCAGGTTAGACCCCCTGCCATGGCGCCCCTGGTCACAGAGTGAAAGCTCTATGGCCCCACTGGTCGCAGACGGAAAGCTCTGTTCATTTAGTTTCTCCGTTTTTCTCCTTGTGCTTTGGTTTTCAGAGTCTGCTGGCCTGGATTCGAAGTTACTGATCATTCTTCAGTGTCCAGCCTGATGATACGCTCTTCCAATGGCATGTCCATTTCAGACACTTTGTTTTTCAGTTCTAGGAATTCCATTCAGTTATTATAGGTTCCATTCTTTATTGAAATTCTTGTCTGTACACTAGTTATTTCCATTGAA
Source organism: Rhinopithecus bieti (assembly GCF_001698545.2). Classification (NCBI taxonomy): domain Eukaryota; kingdom Metazoa; phylum Chordata; class Mammalia; order Primates; family Cercopithecidae; genus Rhinopithecus; species Rhinopithecus bieti. The sequence continues at coordinate 780,528 of NW_016811410.1, read as the reverse complement.
AATCTGTGATTTCATTGACAGCAGCTATTTTCGACTCCTTGTCTGCTCATGGTCACATACACCACAGCTGGGTCCGTTGGCTGTTTTTTTCATCCTGGTTATGAATCACATTTTCTCGCTTTTGTGCACATCTAGTAATTTCTTACTTTGTGCTGGACATTGTGAGGGCTCTGCTGCTGAAAGTGTGGATTGTGTTGACTTCCTTTAAAGAGTGTTGGGTTTTGTTCTGACAGGCAGTTAATTACTGGTGGCTCAGCTTCATCCTACTGCGATGTGGTTTAGGCTTTGTTGGGGCAAGTCTGCACTCACCCCATTGCTAAGGTGTGTCTTTCTGAAAGCCTAGAGTTCAGTGAGGTACCCCCTGATGTGAGCTGGTCATAACTCCAACTTCTCTTAGCACAGGATGGCCTCTGGCATCTTGTCAGCTTACAGACCCCTCCATACCTGTTTTCTGCCAGGCCTGGAATCTAGTCCTGCACACACATCGTTTACCACCAGGCAGGCCACAGACACTCATGGGTGGCTCCACAGAACGAGGGCCCTGCCCCACCTGCCCACGTCATGTCCTAGACACCTCAGCTGCTGCAGCCCCAAGCCCTGGCCGGTTTCTCCCCACGACTCTTCCATCTGAGGCCCACGCCCCAGGCTGCAGCATGGGAAGCTCCCTGAGGCAGAACGCAGAGCCCACTTTCGATACTTCCTTCTAGCAAGAATGGCTGCCTTGTACTGCCTGCTGTCCAACAGCTAAAAACAATGGTCTCATGTATATTTTCAAGTTTTACAGTTTTTCTTTTTCACAGCACAAGAGTATGATACCCATTATGCTTTCAAGGCCAGAACTAGGTGACTTTTAAATTTATATTAATAACATTAAATATAAATATACATAATATATAATATATAAATATATATAAAATCACTGTTGGTGATAACGTTAAATAAAAATGTTGAGCTGAGTTGGAAGGTCCAAATGACACTCTTAGACTATTGTTCTTTACGCATTTTGTGTGTATTTTAAGAATCTACATGAAATTTCTTATTAATATAAATTCCTTGACGTTAATAGCACAAGTGTGAAACTGATTTGGTAACCACACATTCACAATTGAGAATATGAACTGATTAGTAACTGTTCTACTTTTCACCAAGAATGGAAAGCCACTCTGCCATTAGTGTAAAATGCTATCATAACAGCTACACTGTGACAAATTCCATGCTAGGGTTTCTACACATACTTTTCAAAATGGAAAGAAATTAGGATGAAGAATTGAAATACGTGTAAACTTTTTAAAGTATCTCTTACAAAGGCTGGTCGTCTGCAGCATGTGGGCATGGGTCCTGCTGGACTGGGGAAGGGCCTGTGGCCCTGACAGGGACCAGCGAGGTGACCACATCATCTCCTGCTGAGCAGCAGCCTGCGGGGCCTCTCCAGTCTCCTGCGCCCAGGCTGCCTGCACCCAGGGCAGAGGGGCTCCCGCTGGGCGCAATGACACTAACTGCCACTAGAGGACAGCAATGGTCCACAAAGGACTTTCCAAAAGTCCTCACATAGAAATCCAATTTTTCCAGTCTCATATGACCTCTCCTTTTCCCTGTTACCATATGTATAAATTTACAGCTTTAGCTAATTCAACAGAAAAATTGATTTTTAAGTCAATTTACACAGCAGTGGCAGGGCCAGGGCGCCCAGCCCCGACATCCTCCTGTTGTGTGCCACTGTGCCCCCCAGCACTTGGGGAAGTAATGCTAACTCAGTTATGAGAGGCCCTATACAGCAACACTGTGCACCATCACCTCTATGACGCTGTCTTTGTAGTTTATTTCTCTTAGAAATAGTGTGTGTTCTGTTCTGTTTGGAGACAGAGTCTCACTGCGCCACCCAGGCTGGAGTGCAGTGGCACAATCGACCTACAGGCTGCTTGCGAGGATGAATCAAGTTCGGCTCAGACCTCCTGTAGTCCCTTCCAACTGACCTGTGTGGCCAGTGACCGCATGACACTTAATCCCCACCTATCACCTTGGCACCTACGATGTCACGCCAGCCTCTCATCTTCCAGGCCCCACCGTGACCTTGGTGACTCACCTTCCCGGCGAGGACCGCAACACCCACACTTCCCTTAGCTCGTCCTTCCTGCTCTACCAGCGGATGTTACCTGCGCTTTTCCTTCACTTTTGTATTGCCAAAATCAATCCTTTCATCAAAATGCTTCCTTCTTTGTCAACAAGTTAATCCTAAAAGTGGAATATCATGAACACCATGTTTCTCACTGGAGAGTCTGACTGTAAATGACTTGGTTTCCCAAGCTCTCTCATTGGTGTGCCCCACTGAACTGTCCCCACCTGTCATATGAGGGACTCTGTTTCCCTGCCCTCCCCAGGGTGCTCCTGAGCCGCCCGATGCGGTCAGGCAGCTCTCTCTGCACAGCGTCCATCTGGGGACAGCTCTTGACTACTTTCTCGGGTTGAATCTGTTATTTCTAGCATCCCACATATCTTTTTTTTTTTTTTTTTTTTACTTCCTTGTTTTTCTGGATCATATCCTCAAGAAACTTTCTAAAATGGTGTATGGGAAGTATACTCTCTGGGTCCTTTTGTCTAAAATGGCTTATTTTCACCTGATATGTGACTGACAGTTTGGGTGAGCTCGAATTCGAGGCTGAAAACTAACTCCACTTGGAATGTTCTATTTTCTTTCTGCTTCAAGTGGTGGCTGCTGAGAAGGCTGGGGCAGTTCTATTTCCTGCTCCTCTGATCTCGGCTTGGTGTCAGTCAGAGACTTCCAGAGACACCTCTGATCCCAGCCTGGTGTCTCAGCATGTCCAGAGCCAGGCAGATGTATTTTCAGCCTCAGCAAATCCAGGGCCCGAGGGGCCAGGGTGGGTGGCAGGCATCTCCTGCTTATGCCCGAGCTGCAGGGCTGGGGACGCACCCCCGGCCCCACCTGCACAGGAAGGCCAGGGAGGGACATCAAAGCAGCTGAGTTTTCCTTTTGGAAGCAAATTGATTTGTATTACAGACTGCAGGGAAAACGTAACCTCTAGCCTCTGACAGAGGGATGCCAAAGAGGGGGGCCTGGCATGGAATCCTGTCCATATGGTTTTGGAAGAAAGATCATTCGCAATGAAAAGCCCCTTGATGTTGGCAGAAAACAGTGGGACAGGGCTCTACCCCAACTCTGCTCCAGCCCTTTGCTGCCACGCTCTCCCTCCAGCTCCCCTGGTGAATATGGGGCACCACATGGCAGTGCCAGGCCAGTAGGGCAGGGTCCCAGGTGCATGGATCCTGGCAGGGCTCACAGCCTCCTGAGCACTCTCAGCCTCACCCCTGCCAAGGCGGTACTTACAGCCCATCGCCTGGGTTCAGTCCCAGCTCTGCCACTCACCCCAGCTGGGTGGCCTCAGGAGCCACTTCGCCTCTGCCTGCCCATTTCCTGCTCTAGAGCCTGGGAACAGTAGTGCCTGCCAACCGAGAAGAGTGAACGGGGGGCCTGGTGCATGATGCCCCATCCTGGGCACTGAGAAGAGTGAAGGGGAGGCCTGGCACGTGATGCCCCATTCTGGGCACTGAGGAGAATGAACAGGGGGCCTGGCGCGTGATGCCCCATCCTGGGCACTGAGAAGAGTGAACGGGGGGCCTGGCATGTGATGACCCGTCCTGGGCACTGAGAAGAGTGAAGGGGAGGCCTGGTACGTGATGCCCCATCCTAGGAACTGAGAAGAGTGAATGGGGGCCTGGCGCGTGATGACCCGTCCTGGGCATTGAGAAAAGTGAATGGGAGGCCTGGTACATGGTGCCCAGTCTTGAGCGCTGGCCTGCTTGTGCCTCTGAGCACCCAGGAGACCCTGAACATGTGGAAGTTGCCAACGTGAAAGGCATCCTATGTTGGCCTCGCATCCCCACGGGTGTGGCCACCACAGGCCCTGGAGCCATCCCGGTGGGCAGGGCCATGGGAAGACGGGGCGTGGGCCTGGGGGGCTCCTTGGCTCTGGCAGGTGCTGCCCACACTGGCCATTTGGCCACAGAAAACATCTTTACAGCCTTTGGGTCAGCGGTTTCATCTTCCAGGATTATTAGACGCAGGAAATTGGCCAAAAAGAACCTCCAGGGAAACAGCCTTTACCGCAGAAACATTACAACAGATGGAAACGGCCTCGTATTCAAAAACGGAGAGAAAATTAGGGACGATAATAATCGCTCAATTGGATGGAACACGGTAAGCCACTAAAAGTGAGATCTGTGAAAATTAAAGAATGGGAATGTTCTGTGCCTGGATACGCTGTCAACAGGGCCTGGCGGGACAGCTGACTCTGGAGGGCTAGCGAGGGACCCGAGTCAGGGGCCATTTTCTTTTTTTCTTTTTTTTTTTTTTTTTTTTTAAAGATCAGATTTATTTGGAGAAAACAAAAAACCCACAACCCAAAGGATGGGATTTTACATCAAGACATCTCCCAGGTAGTAAGTCTGCAGATTACAAATCATTTTCATAGAAGGTATTTTTGTACAAATTTTACATATATTCAGGAGCAGGACATTAATCAATCCCCGTTTCTATGTTAATAGGGGGGACCAGGTAGGGGAGAGGGAAGAACAGTTTTGGGTATAACTATTTGGAAGGAGAGCAGACGTGAAGAGGACAAACCCTAGCTTCTCATTATCTACAATCAATGGCTTTTCCTTTCTAGAAAAAAAAAACAACCTTTCAATCTTCAACACTCTTTAAAAGCCCACTTCTTAGCTACTGGCCAATCCACACCAATTATTTAAACTCACTTGGTACACACCTTTGCCAGCTGGGTAAATTATATTCACTATGCCCACTGCTGCAGCACGCATAAACCCACACCCCTGCATGGCTGAACAGGGCCTAACCTGGGACTGACGGGAGACGGGCTTGCACACCAAGATCAAGGTGTCGCTCTTCTGCTAGTACTGTGTACCAAGCTGATCCCTACTAAACTGCACATAGAAGCAGGCAAGTTTAGTTACTGTGTTGCAAGAGAAACCAGGACCTTGTTAAGTAGTTCTCTCCGTTATCATTTATTCTCTCAAAGGAAGCTTAAAAAAAAAAATAACAAAGAAAAACAACACATTGGTCTGGCCATCTCATGAATCCGACAAGCATTGGTGTGGCATTTCAGTGGAGAGGGAAACTTGGGGGGAAAAAACTCATCAAGGTTGTAAAAAAGGCTCCCAATTTAACTGTCCCTGTCCCCATGTACCCACCACCCAAGACCACCCATTATTCTAGAGCACTCTGATCTACCAAAGGGGTCAGAGCATCAGGAGCAGGCGAGGAGTGAGAACCAAAAGACACCAAGAAACCGATGTGCCTGAGAGAAGCAGCGGTTCTCCCTCCCACAGCTCTCCACGGCCGCGAGAGAAAATGCCCAAGACGCCATCGATGTCACTCAGAGACTGCGTTTTGGGAGGTTAAGAGTAGCACGAAGAGCTTAAGATGACAACAAGAGTCTAAATTTTGATTTCAAGGTTTCGACAGGATGTGGATATATTCAAACTTTCAAAAAGGACAGTGTTTAGAAAGGGTGAAACTAGGACACAGCAAACACGGGGAATGACCACGACCCCCAAGTGCTTCCGGCCCCAGGAAATAACCATTCATGTGTTTGCTGGAGGTCACACGATTTTCCCCTATGACCTGGTGCAGAATGACTCATCACTTCCCAAAAGCTTCTTTTCAAACCATGATTTTCCCATTTATTTTGGTCCAATGCAGTCCTATTCTTTATGGCCTATAGTCTCACTCCCAACTACCCCCTGGGGGGTAATAATAATAATAATAATTCCCCCTAGGCTGGCCCCAAAACTCAGAATTAAATAAGAGGAGGGGCTGGCAGCCTCCTGGAGACTGAAACAACTTGAGGCTAAATCTGCCTTTCCAAGAGTGGAAAATTTATTCAGATAATATCTGAGAATTTATATATGCACAGGCCATTTTCTTTCATTGAAATTACCCTTATTTTCAAATTTAATAAGCGTGCATATCTGTCTATTCAAAATTATTTCAAAGCTGTATGTCATCAGAAACGGCAGCTTTCTACCTGCGGAATGTCCGTGTCCCCTCAGAACTCCGTTGCTGGGAGATCCTCACCCCCACAGTGATGTGTTGGGGTGGGCCTTTGAGGGGGGCTGGATCATGGGGATGGAGCCCTCACCAACAGGGTTAGTCCCTTATGAAAGGGACCCAGAGAGCCCCTGCCCTTCCTGCATGCGAGGACACAGCAGGAGGCACCGTCTGGGGAGCTGGGAAGGGGCCCTCGGCAGACGCCGACTCTGCCACACCTCGATGGGACCTCCAGCCTCTGGAACTGTGAGCAGGAACCATCTGGGGTGGGAGCCCCCATCTGTGGCCCTTCGTCCCAGCCTCTGAAGGCTGAGGCCCCCCTTTCTGTGCCAACAATGCACACGCGGCCAGCAGGCCACACACCCCTCCTGGGAGGCCCACGTGACTTCAGAATCCTTCCTGACCAGCTTTCCACGGGCCACTGCTGCCGTGTCCATGAGGGCCCAGGGCTGGCAGGAGGAGGCTGCCTGTGCACATGGCTGAGGCCTGCAGGAAGCTTTCTGGACTGGGCCTGGGGACCTGGTGGGGCGCTCACATGCGCCCTGATCTGTGATTGCAGCCCAGGCCCGCGCTCCCTGCCCATTTTGGGGGAATTCGTCCAGTCATGAGAGCTTACTTACGGCCCAAATATCTTCAGGTACTTGATGCCCATTTCCACAGCCCTGTGAGCACAGGCCATGGTGGTCTCATGGTCACGTGCCGCATAGGCGAAGTGGGTCAGCCGCGTCAGGGTCTGCAGCTCCACCAGGGGGTCCGACCAGTTGCACTCGGAAGCCATTTTCACCAACTTCCAGTGGGTGGCAAGAGAAGGGGCACCGTGTTAGCAACAACGACCTTCCAGCGGCCTGCAGCGCCACGGACCACGCAGCACATGTGATTCGAAACAGAGGCGTGGCCTGTGAAAGACCACTGCGCCACAGACCACAAAAGTTGAGCTACCACGTCCACGCCTGTGAGGGCCCCTGATGTTTTTGTAGCTCCCACACCCCACAAGGTGTCCTGGACATGGGACTGGCGTGTGCAGCCCCTGGCTGCCCCTGAGCAGCTCAGGGTGGGGCGGGACACGGAGGGTCCGCTCAGACAGCGTTTGCCTCACACCAGGAGATGGGGACTCTCTGAACATAAAGCTGAAGGAAGTGCGTAGAGGGGGTACAGCTCTGCTGGGAGGTGAGGGAGAGTGGGGCAGAGTGGGGGTGAGCATGCACGATGAGGCTTGAGTTCTAACCACCTTGGGCAACACCCTCAGACCCTCGGTGTCCTCGCCTCTGGGCCCCTGGCCTCCTGAGACCCCTGGGGATACCTACCTGGGCCAGGGAGGGGACAGTGAAGTCCATGAGGCCCAGCCCGTTGCATGAGTACATTTCCAAGGCAACGAGGACTCTGGTCACCGAGCTGACATCCTCGCTGGCGCCCTGGTGGGAAGGATGCCCTGAGTGCATCAGCCCAAGGGTGCGGGGGGGTCTGGAACATGTGTGAATCGAACACTGAGAGGTATCAGTTTTATGACAACAATCAGACCATGAAATTGGGAGCGTTTAGACCTTAGGCTGTGTTTCTAACTGTTGATCTGCAGGTCATCTTCTCATACGAGGAGCCCCAGGACTGTGCGGCCCCATGTGTGCGGCAGCCTTGTCTGCTGGCTGGGGGATCCCCGAGGAGGGAAGGACCAGTGGCCCTGACACGATGGCTGCCTGGGGCAGGCAGGTTGAGGCCTGGAACCTCCCCATCTCCCTGGGCCCCACTCGGCCCTGGCTCCTGGCCAGGTTCCAAGGCCCCTCCTCCATCAGGCCTTCCAGGAGCTCATGGGGCCGGCCCTGGGCCCACTCCTCCTCGGGAGAGGGCAGCACCCCCTAGGCCCAGCAGCTCACAGACCCCGTGGACGGGTGGGCAGAGGAGGCCCCGCGCCACACTCCAGGTCAGTCAGCGGTGGTGAGCTCAATGGGAAAAGGGAGTGCCCAGGCCATCCCTGGTGCCTCCATCTGGAGCCAAGTGGTCCTAGGGGCCCCACCACCCCCAGCTGTCTTGGACCTCTATGTCCACAGGGCCTCAGTCGGAGGCCAGATGCGGGCAGGGGCGCCCACCTGCTCCTCGGTGCCCAGCCGCGGCCCAATCTGCTGCTGCAGCAGCTGCTTGGCCTTGACCCAGGTGGCGATGAGCTGCTGCCGGGTGCTGGTGGGCACCGTCTCCTCGGGCGCACTCCCATTGGTCAGGTTCAGGGCAAACTCGCAGACCTAGGATGGACGTGTTCTTGGTCATGAAACCTGAATTCTAAACAGGGGACCTTAAGCCAAGATCCAAACCATTAAAAGATGGATGGACCCAGCTCCTAATCCAGCCAGTGAAACACATGAGACCTCAGGCCCCCCAGGGGTGCACCACAAACCCAGCAGACGAAGCCCCACCCCCAGGCGCCGAGGACGCAGCTGCACACACGGGGAGGCAGCTGCCACCTGGCCTCCGGTGCACCCCGGCTCTCTCACTCCTGAGCTGTCTTGGGAACACCTGCTCCTTGTAAAACATCTCAGTAGCACAGACACCTACTGGGCAGCATCCTTCCCCTTCCTCCCCCTCCATCGTTGCTTCTGGATAAACTTTCAAACACTGGTCAAGTTCCACACAGACATTCCATCGGAATGTGTTTGGGGAGCACTGACTCCCCTCTTCACCACCTGGCTTCCAGTCCAGGCACTGCCCAAGCCGGCCTCCTCACACTCTGCCATTCACTCCGTGCTCCCAGATTGCCAGGTCAGTGCTGGCGCTGCCCCTCAGCATCTGGATCCAGCCGTCATCACATCCAAGAGGGAAGCTGCTCTGCACCCCCAGCTGTCTCCCGGGGCCCACAACAGGCTCAGCTGCACTCACAGCTGCCCGAGCTGCCCATGGCGCCCTCCCCTCCGCAGCCTCCAGCCTGATCCCTGCAGGTCCCTGGAGCCGGCCCCTCGTCCCTTCTCAGAAGAACGACCTGCACCTGATGCCACAGCCGGTGCTGCTGGCCGTCCTGGCTGGGTCACACTGACTGCCCAGGGCCAGCGGTCCCCACTGGGAGCTGGTAGCACCAGGGCCCTCTCTGGCTCTGGCCTAGCACAGCTGACCGTCAGTGCTGACCGTGAGCGCCATGCCGCAGGCTCCAGACTCTCCGGCCCACGGTTTTATCCGTGGCCCAGAAAGGGTCATGCGGGATGAGCTTTCGCACAAAGTCTTCCCTCAAGGGTGGGGACAGCTCCCTCCCTGTGCCCCTGCGGGGACACTCAAGGCCTCCCTGCCCCAGCCCCACCGCGGGCGCTCCACACGCAGGCTCCATGAGGTTCCCACAGACTCCCCCCCGACTCTTTAGGAAACCGGCTTTCTCCCGGGTTCTCTGAGGCTCTTCTGAGTGAGAAACAGGCAATGGCTCCACACACACTTCAGCAACATCCGTCAATGAGAACGCTTTCTTTTCCCTTCCTTTTGGATTACAACAAAATCCAAATTCCGTGGGCTAAATTATCCGCCTGGGCCACCAGGATCGTCCCGCACGCTGGGTCTGCTGCATTTTACTGAGACGGCTGCATTTTACTGGGTCTGCCGCATTTTACTGGGTCTGCCGCATTTTACTGGGTCTGCCGCATTTTACTGGGACGGCTACATTTGTGGGTGGCGCGTTCCCTGTTTCTCGCTGTTCCAATCCGCCATTTCTGGTTCTATTTCCTCCCCTCTCAGCCTGGAGCCCGCCCGAGGGGAGGCCCACACCCACCCACAGGTCTTGCTTTCTTCTCTCCAGCCCTGGCCCTATTTCCCAGCAACTGGAGCCCCTGACATTTTACTTCCTAAATTGTTCTTATGTCTGTCACCTCCACTGGGGCAGTTTGCTCTCCCAGGGCCTTTCCGGGAGCCTTCAGAAGCTCAGCCCCAGCCTCCAGCCTCAGGTCTGCAGGGCTCTGTCTCGGTGGGGTCAGCTGCCTCCCTGCTCTCTCCCTCCACTCCTGCCCCCTCACACACACACCTCTCTCTCTCCCCCTCCTTTCTCTGTCTCTTCTCCTCTCTCCTTTCTTCTGTCTCTTTTCCTCTTCTTCTCCTCTGTCTCTTCTCTCTTCTCTCTCTCTCCTTTCTCCTGTCTCTTCTTCTCTCTCTCTCTTCTCCTCTCTCCTCTCTCTCTTTTCTCCTCTCTCTTTTCCTCTCTCTCCTCTCGCTTCTCCTCTCTTCTCTCTCCTCTCCTCTCTCTGTTCACCTTTCTCTCTGCCCCCCGCCACCCTCGGCACCATGGAAGTGCTACCTCCACTGCTGTTTTGATCTCGGAGGTGGCTCCTGCGTCCAGTGGGCTGTGAAATGCGTTTGGTCGCATGAATTTCCTGGACTTCTCAGCAGCCTGGACTGGAATCCAGCTGATGATCAGGCCTCGCGCCAAGGTGTTGCAGAGCGTCACCAGCATCATGGGGTCCCTGGGAGACACGCTTGTCAGAGGGAATCTTGGCCCCCGCAGGCCACGCCCCGATCCCATGCACGGAGTCCTCAGGTCGCGGTAGGAGGCCTGAGATGCACGGGTGCCCACGATCCTCCTCTGCTAGGACGCAGAGGGCCACGGAGCGCAGCTGCCTGCCTTTGTTCCGGGGTCTCCCGAGGGAAGAAGCCCCTCCTTGCGTGACCGCAGCACCGCCCACACACACCCACTGTGGCCCGTGGCCTTGACGATACTCAGGAGGTGGTACAGGGCGTCCACCAGCTCCTTCTGCCGCCCGGCCAGGATCAGGTGGTGGTTGTGGTTCAGGACGTAGACCACGGCATTCTGTACGATCCACGCCTCCTGGATCTCCTGTCCGATCTCCGCGGAGCGTAGCCAGTTATTCATGGCATACTGGGACAGACTCTCCACCCAGGTTCTGCAAAATGAGCACTGTCAAGCCTTTCGTGCAGGGTCCCCAGCCCCGGGGCCAGGACCAGGACGGCTGCAGGGCCTGTCAGGAGCCAGGCTGCAGGCAGGAAGTGGGTGGGGGCGGGTGGGCGGGCAACCAAACTCCATCTGCATTCACAGCCGCTCCTGCCACTGGCACTCCTACCGGAGCCCCGCCTCCCGTCCCAACAGCAGCCGCATTCCAGTCTCACAGGAGGGCCAACCGCATTGCCATCTGCGCTTTCCGCGGATCTAGGCTGTGCGCTCCTTGTGAGAATCAACTAATGCCTGATGATCTGAGGTGGAAACAGCTTCACCCCAGGACCAGCCTCCACCCAGCCAGTCCATGGAAAAACTGTCTCCCACAAAACCAGTCCCTGGGGCTAACACGGTTGGGGACGGCTGCCTAAGTGCAAAACAGTCGTCTCTCCCCAGCCACCCTCTCCAGAGGGTGTAGACTCTTCCTATGAGACTCCCTTGTTTCCGGAAGTCTGTGGAGCCCGGAAAGGGGTTAGAAAGGGGCTCCTGTGGGGGCTGCATGGGGTGGAGGAGCTCTGCCCCACCCCTCCACCCAGCCCCCCATAGCCTGTGCGCTCCACCTGAAGCACTGGGGCCCAGCCTGGTGCTCCCCATTCCCAGCGGCCCCCTCGTTCCAGTTTGTCCTCATCCTCCCTGGACACCTCCAACAGCCCCTGGATGGTTCCCGTGGCCACGAGTGCTCACACTTGCCACGGGACCCCCGCTCACCTGCAAACCTCCGGCCCCCGGCCCAGGGCTGTGTCCAGCCACACTGCAGCTGCCTCGCGCCTCCTGGCCTTGCTCCACACTGGGAAGCGCCGCCCTCCCTCCTGCCCAAGCGAGCATCTTCCTCTTCCTCCCCACCTGAATTACATGCAGGCTCTGCCCTTCCCCAGGGAGCCGTCACACGGAGCGCAGGGCAGTCAGCCTTCACTAAGCAGTGTGGACGTGGACAGGGTCTGTCTGTCCCACTAGCCCAGGCTGGGCAAACAGCATTTTGGGCTTTGCAAGCTTCATATAATCTTCATTGTATATTTTTTCTATTTTGTTTTACAAATTTAAAAGTGTAAAAGCCACTCTCAGCTCACAGGCTACAAATGACTTGAGCCCTGATTTTCAGACCCTCGTCTGTCTATGAGCAGGCCCACCAGGAGTGCAGAGCCCTGCCCAGCCTTGGGCCTTGGGATGGCTGGAAAGGCATCCAGAGTCCCTGCCTGAAATGACGGGGCTGTGAGGGCTGGGAGCCCGGGGCAGGCCTGGGCCAGGCAGCTCCTCACAGAGCCCAGAGCTGCTGCAGGAGACGGGATCCTGAGAGGCCAAGACAAAGGCCACCTGCAGTCGTCATCGCCATTGCTGCTGCCTGACCACTTCTTCCCTCCAAAGGGCTCGGCTGGCAGCCGTCATCGCCATTGCTGCTGCCTGACCACCTCTTCCCTCCAAAGGGCTCGGCTGGGTGGCTCCAGGCGTGCACAGCAAGCAGGGACAGCTGACTTTCCTTCTGCCTCGTGTGACCGGCGAGGACAGGGGCGCCGGGCCCAGCTTCTGTTGCATGGATAGTCGGGACACCCAAGCTTACCACGTTCGTGTGCTTGACGCAGCTGCATCGGAGGGATAAGTTCCCGTGTCCTATGCACGGTAAGCAACTACAGTTTACGGGGATGCTGGGAGGGGGACACTGAACATCCCCAACAGCGAGAAACAGCGCACATCCAGCATGACAGATTCGCTAATTACCCAGATCTGATCACCACGTTACATGGATCAAAACGTCACGATGCACCCCAGAAACATTAAATTATTACTTGTCAATTAAAAAAAAAGTTAAAAATGTTTAATTTTAGATTAAAAATGGTAAAAACCATCACTGCTGGTAAAGCACTCCAATTTCATGATTGTTTCTGAACTTGGAGCCTCGTTTCGGCAAATCCTGTGAGAGGTTCTGTACAAACTAATTTTTCTTATTGACACACAAGGAGTTTTCGAGGCCAAGGGAGTCCTTGATAGCTTTTCCCACAATAGGAGGGAGAGCAGAGCTTTTCCTCTGAGCAAATACAGAAGCTGCTCCTTCTATTTTCTGCCACGAAGACCACCTCCCCAGCAGCTGCCTTTCATGCATCGTCAGAGGGACCGCCAAGAGTGAGCACGGTGGAAAAGACACTCGTGAACTTTTCCTCGTAGTAACAACAAACGGCGCCCGGGGTCTTGCTAGGAACAACTGCTAAAAACAAGTGAGGCCACGTCACCCCGTTTCCTCTTTCATGGTCTCAATGTCATTTACGTGACAATGGACACTTCCCCGACATGAGAAGCCTGTGTCCTTACGAATGCGAAGGGTGTCCCTCCCTACGCCAGGCTGAGTGCAGGGCACCCTCTGACCCACGGCCCGGGCAGTGCTCAAGGCCACCGTCGCCTCTGCCCACCTGTATGTGATCCACTCGGCATTCGCCTCCGGGGGCTCGGGCACGTAGCCGGCTGGGTGCTGGCTCAGGTCTTCTGGGGGGATGGCCTGGTCATTCAGCTCTACACCTTCTGACCGCAGCAAATGAACCGTGGCCTGCAAAACACACATGCAGTGGGAGAGGTTGTGGGTGGAGCACGGGCCCATCAGCAGATGGGAAACACGCACGCCTTTCCCTCAGCTCTGATTTGAAAATGCCAAGCACAGGCTGGGAGACCCGTCTGCTGCGCCCTTTCCAAGCTGGGCCTGCCCCGACAGCCACTCCAGGGACTAAAGCCAGTCCCTCGCAGACTTTCTCCACCCATCAGCATGAGGGTCAGGGAAGAGAAGGTCCTTCCAGAGCACCGCACACCCCAGCGGCCCTGAAGGACCAACAGTGGCTTCCTGGTATCAGCAGACACCAGCCAGCATTTGCACCTCCTCTACGTCATCGTTACGTTTTAAATGCTTGAAGGGACAGGGCCGCGCTGGCCTGTGGGGTGTGGACAAGCACGTGGCACAGCCCCGTGGCCTCTGCTGGCTCTGGTTCTGCCGTCTGACCTCTGGCTCCCGGAGCAGAGGGGTCTGTGCCACTTCTCACCCTGACCCCAGCTGAGCGCATGGGCCTGGCACTTGGGAGCCACTCAGCGGACATACTGCATAAATCGGCAGGTGCCCTGCCCTCCGAGGCTGATGGCCATGCACCCACTGAGCAAGTCCACAGACATCTAACCGAGAGTGGCTCTGAGAACTCTGAAGTCACACCGTGTCACAAAGGCCACGCTCATGTTGGCGCAGTGCATTGACTGCGAGCTAAGACCCGAGGTCCCAGGGCCGGGTTTGGATCCCGCTCTGCCATTTCCACCTGCTGACTTTGGGCAGGGTGAGCCTGGGAGTCTCTGAGCCTGCGTGGGAGGAACAGGCCTGGCGGCCCCATGGCAGGGTCCCCAGACATCACGCCACATTCGATGCACTTCTGCAGCAAATGCCGAGGTACCGTCCCACCGCGGAGTGGCGGTCGCCATGTGTCATCCACACAACTGCAGATTTACCACTCGGAAATGATTCTCAAGAGAAACTTACACCCGTGCACATTTTGGGTTATATTTTTCTCCTAGAAAATCTCCCAAGAATCCAGGAAGTTTTCCCTCCCTCATATTTGTTTTGTTTGAAGCACAGAAGGTTCTATGACGATAAATATCTGCAGTGGGTTAACAGGCCATGTGGACACCAACGCCTGCCCTGCAGAGGGTTGTGCAGATGCAAGAAAGCAACCTTCCAACACTGTGGCGCAGGGATGCACCTCAGCCCCGACGAACCCCACCTCGGCGACGCACCTCAGCACCAATGAACCCCACCTCCGCGAACTTCCGCAGCAGGTTGGGGCACACCTGCCTCTGCAGGACGACCTCAGGGTGGCTCCAGGTGTCCTGCACCGAGCCGTCCCTACCTCGCCTCTTCTTCCCTGAGAGAAAAATGGCAGCAAGTAAGGATCATGTTTTCTTCTAGCAAATATATAAAAGCACAAGAATTCCTGGCCCATCTTGGAGTGCCTGAGCCTCTCCCCAGCTCCCAGTAGGGTCCACCAAGGTGGGCGGGAGGTGGGCAGCTTGCCCAGGAAGGGCTGGAGGAGCTCCCCGTGGGGGGCGGGGCTGGGTGTGGTGCTGGCCCCAGCCAGGGCTTGCTCTTGGCCACACCCCTGCAAATGCTCTTGGCACCTGTGGCTCTCCCAGCTCCTCCTGCATACCCCACCTTCTTGAGGGGTTCCCTCCCTGACTCCTTCCCAGGCCCCCTGTGCCCGTTCTGTCACTTCCCTCGTCCCTCTGGGTCCTGACTGTCCCTGAGACAGGAGCCTCTCCAGGGCCTGGTGCTGACTGACTGATGAGCCTGCCACACCCACGTCCTGCTCCCGCTGGGCCTGCGGCCACTGCCCTCTGCCTGCAGGCGCCCCACATGGGCATCTGCTCACTGGCTGTGGCTGCCCTTGCCTGAGCCTCCGAGGCCCCCAGTGACTGAAGATGGAGCACGATGATGGTGCTCGTGGCTCGGCCGACACAGCCAGATGTGGCCGCCGCCCCGTGACTGGCAGTCCTGATAATTAGCGGGAACTGCTACTACTACGACTTAGTGATACCCTTTCTCATGTGAAGGCCCCATGGGCTGTCATTGCACGAACCACAACCCTTCCCGCACCCAGAGGGCGGCTGTGGCCAGGCTGGGACGCACTTGGGAGGGCGGGTACAAACCTCTCCGCAGCCTCGACTTCTTCACCTTGGCGTTGTCATACAGGAGGCAGAAGCGGCTGGCCGTCCGACAGACGTCCCACACGCCTTGTTTCCGGGCCACTTTGGCCAGCTCTGCCCAAATCTGTATCCTGCTCACCGAGAACCCAAACGAGGGAAAAGTGAGTACACAAATGTAGCTGCTAAAGTTAGAAAACACTTGGGCTGGCTGCCTGAGAAAAGGCCACTGTAGCTCTGCAGTTTCGAGGTGGCAAGGAGCCCGGTGCTCGCACTGGGGACGACCTGGCAGGTGCAGCTCTCTGCTTCCCCCTGCCAGTCAGCTGTGAGCGGCACCTCCCTTCCCTGTGGTGAGAACAAAGGCCACGCAATCCACTGCACGGAGCAGGCCTCCTGGGGGCGGTACCGCAGGGTTGGTACCAAAAATCAGCCTGCTCTGGTCACAGGCGCTGCGTGTCCTCTGAGTGACAGCAGTGACAGGCGGGACAGGGCGGCCGCACACCTCACGGGCCGTGGCTGTCATCACAGGCTGGGGGTCCCATCTGTGTCGGGACCCCCAGGCGGGGACCTCCTCCCACCATCCTGGAGCAGGTGGCCTGGCGTGTCCCCAGACAGCCACACACAGGGTCGGCTGCCACAGACGCTGGCTTTTGGGCTGAGCGACCCCCAGGCAGGGCTCTGCGTGGCGCTCTGGCCTTTTCCTCGCTCACCTCTCCTTGCTGTTTTCGTTGCCCAGGCGCCGCAGGTGCCCGGCAGCTTTGTCCACGCTGACGATGTGGTGCCGCGCCTTCGCACAAAGGTAGGTGAACCGGCCCCTGCTCTTCCCGGTGGAGACTGGAACGGAAATGCACAGGCAGGTGTTGGGGCTGCTGGCGAAGGGCCAGGGACGCGCCCATCAGGAACCAGCGCCCCGCGCTGGCGCCGGGGTGGCCACCCACAGGTAGTGGCTGCAGGGGCCCTAGATCCCCGGCTCCCAGGAGCCTAGCTCCTCACAGAGCTGCAGAGTGGCATTGCCTGTGTCTCCCGCTGGCAACGAGGCCAAGCCAGTGCTCCACTGAGTGGGGGAGGCTCCAGGAACCTTGGAGCAGTCTGCCAAGATCCTCCCGCTGCTCTGCTGGCTGCGCTGTCTAGCTGACGTCCAAGCAGGGGCACCCGGCCTCAGACTCCCGTGCTCCCACCCAGCCCCTGTGTAGCACCCCAAGGCCCAGCAGTTTTATCTGCATGACGCCAGAGGTTCCGAATCACTGCTCCTTTTCCTGGCAAATAAATCACAAGCACCCGGAACTCAGCTCCACACTCAGAACTCAGCTCCACACCCTGGGGGACCTCCTGTGCATGGGCAACCCCAGGGACTGGGCCTCCCCTGGCTGGTGTCTACCCTCTCGGCCGGCACAGGGGTTCACCTTCAGGAGCCACTCAAGGGTATCCTCCCCTGGAGCCCGCACCACCCTCACTGCCCCTGGGCAGGGCCCCGCAGCACCTCCTGCTAGGTGTAGGGTGCTGTCTCAGCCCCACAGTCAGCAGGTGGACATGCACCTGACCCCCAGGCGGCCAGCAGCACACGCCCATGAATGAAAGGAGTCAGGAAGGCAAAATAGGTGCGTCCGGGTCCAACTGGTGGATCTGTAGCTGCTCCTCAAACTTATTAGGGCAAAATGAAAGCACAGGTGCAGCAGCATCTGAGGGCGGTGGACGATGAGGCGGTGACCCCTCCCCCCTCCAAGAGCCGCCAACCTTCCCTTGCAGGACACGACCCACCCTGCATCTGCCCATCTCCTTGTCTCAGACCCGAGACATGACCCAGTGGCTCCACTCCCAACCACCGTCTCCGCAGGCTGCAGTCTGAGTGACGCCTGGTTCGTCGTGCTGGGCGAAAGCCGCCAGCTGCTGGGCACTGAGCAGGAGGGAGGCCTGGTGGCAGCCCCCAGCAGAACCCTTAAGGGACTAGTGGGAAGGGCTCCCAAGCCAGGCCCAGCCTGGCCCCTGCACTGAGCTGAAGAGAGTGGGGCCGCCTGCGTTCCCAGAGCCACTGGCGAGTGCCCAGAGAAGCTGGGGCAGTGGGGGTGCAATACACCCCCGAACCCTGGCTCAGTCCCTGCACATGGGCCGCACGGCCCCATGTCCCATTACCCAAAGCCAGCTCAGGGTCTCCCCAGGACAGACGTGATGGCTTCAGCTTTGACCCCCATGATCCAGGGAGCCCTGTCCTGTGCCTCTGGCAGTGGCTCAACCCCATTCCCCAGAGCAGGGTGTGTTGAAGTCCTCGCCCCCAGGACCTGAGTATGACCTTCTTTGGAGGTAATTTGGGTCACATGAGGTCATCAGGGTGGACTCTAGTCCAATCTGACTGGTATCCTTCTAAGAGGAGTAAACGAGAACACAGACCCCAGAAGGAACGGCCCTGTGAGGATGCAGGGAGGAGACAGTGTCCACAAGCCAAGGAGGAGCCCTCAGGGGGAACCAGCCCTGCGCATGCCTTGACTTCCAGCCTGGGACTGGGAGGAGTGAGTTCCTGTTGTCTAAGCAGCGGAGCCCGTGGGGTCTGTCCCAGCAGTCGGGGCACCCGACATGGCCAGCATGTGCACAGAAGACCCTCGCCAGGCTTTGCCAGACCCGGCAGGCTGAGATCAGAGGACACTGCTGGTGCACGGTCCCTGAGCATCCAGGGGCCGTGGCAGGGAGCATGGGGACTGGAAAGGCCCCGGGGCAGCCTCGGAGCCATTCCAAGGCAGATGGTTCCAGGCTGGGAGAGCCCAGTGCGGCGCTCACCTTTGGCCTCATTCTCACTGTCCAGCACGATCTGAAACGTGTCGGGGGCTAAGGCCAGGCCTGCGTTCACCAGGAGGGCCCGCTTCTTCCTGACGCTGTCCTTTGGGGTAGCTTTTTTTGCCTGTGAAAAGCAGAAACTGATGAGCAAGGGGCCGCTGGACTTTCCGCAGCACCTTCTCCAACTTCTGGAGCCTCCTGGCTTTGGCAGGAGCCTGTATGGTCCTCGTGCTCATAGACACAGTGACAGCTCGGCCCCCGGCCTCCTCGCCTCGGTGGCCCTGAGCAGCTCCCGCCCTGCCGTGCCTTCAAAGGCCAGCCCCGGCCCCATGCTGGGGTTACAGCACCCGGCCTCCCTCACCTCCCCGGGCAGCACCTGCTCGACGGCCATGATGGCCTTGTCCTCTGCACGCTCGGGGGCCTGGTATAGTGTGGTGCACAGGCGCAGCCGGGTGGAGGCCATCTGGAGCCTGTCCTGGTAGAGGCCCAGGCTGTCCAGGCGCACGGCTTTCCGGAGGTGCTCCATGGCGGGCTCCAGCCGGTCCTCGTCCTCCTCGATCTGCGCCATCTCCATGTGCACTTGGCAGCGGAGTAGCGTCATAAGGCTGCGGGGGTGGCGTGGCATCAGGGGCCCTGGCGGGGCTGAGGCTGTGTCGGGCGGGGGTCACACCCTCCGGGGGAGGCCTGGAGTGGCCCCAGCATGTAGGGGAGGCTTGGTGCCCGGTGCCCCTGGCTTTCCGCCATCCTTTCAGTGATGTCCCTGCCTGGCCCTGGGGACTCACAAATGGGGACAAGGAGAGAAGACCCTGGAGGCCCCAGCAACTCACGACGGCAGCCCCTGGAAGGAAACCTGGGCGCTAGTGCAGACTGCCCGGCTCTCTGCCTGGGGACAACCTCCTGAAGTGTGGGGTGCAGTCCCCACAGGCCACGGCGGCAGAGGTCAGGGCGCAGGGCTGCGAAGGAGGCGAGGGTCTGGAGAGGAAGGGCTGCGCAGAGCAGCCCAACCAGCCCATGTGGAGGTGCCCTGGACCCCCTGCCTCAAGCAGTCGTGTGGGGGTTCCCCAGACCCCTGGGCTCGAGCAGCCTGTGGGGGTGCCTGGAACCCCTGGCCTCGAGCAGGCTGCGTGTGCACAGGAGTGCACGTGTGCCAGGCTTGAGAAGCGGTTCTAGGGGCAGCGGAGCCGGGTTCCAGGTTCATTCTCAGCTGTGGGAAGTTGAAGGATAGCCCAGGGGGGTGTGAGGGGTGTGGTCACCACGTTTAAGGGTGTGTACCTGTGTGAACTGAGCCAGAGTCATGCTGGCCTGACACAGACTGTGCTAAGGGGTGCATGTTCTTAGCCCTAGAGAAATCCCCCAGTCCTCCAAAAGGTATAGTCAAGAAACCAAGAAGCCAACAGAGGAAATGAAATAGAATTCTAGAAAAATTCAGGGAGCCCCAGAGAAGGTGGGAGGGAGCAGTGGCAGTGCAGAGAGGTAGCAGACAGGGAGCTGGGGCTGAGCTGGTGCTCTCAGAGTCAAAACCATACTGACAGCAATGAAGAGGCTGAGCCCTCCCAACAAGAAACAGGTCCTGAGACCAGGGCTGTGGTTCTCCAGCCACCCTGGGCCCAGGCTCTGCAACACCTTGTGGCTGCCCTTGCCCCCGGTACCTGTCTCCTGCCCACCACGGCCCACCCAGATGCCTGCCGCCTGCCCGCCATAGCCCACCCTGATGCCCACCTCCTGCTACCACGCTGGCCCCAGCACTCCTGTCACCCCTGAGGACACACCGTGCTCTTCCGGGACGCTGGGCCCTCTGAGCACTCCTGTCTCACCCAAGATGACCCAAGTCCCACGGGGCCACAACCAGCCCCCCCCCCTCAGCTTCTGTGGCCATGACAGGCCCCTTCAATGGAGGCTTGAGGGGCACAGATGCCCGTGAGGCAAAACTGAGCCTGCTTCTTCCTCTGGCCCCACCAATGCTCCACACAGAGGACCTGGCATGCCTGGCCCTGAGCAGAGACAGAGGGTGGCCCTTATTGAGTACCGGGGGAGTCTGCTGCTTGTGGCACTGGCATGGCAAGGGGGCTTGGGCCACCTTCTCCTCCCCTGTCTCCTCCCACACACCACCCGCTCTGTGGAGGACACGGCATAGGTGTGCGCCCCACCTGTCCACCTTCTCCAGCACGTCCGCGACGCCGGCCAGGGGCTTCCGCAGGTGGTGCCGCAGGTTGTGCTGCAGCAGGGGCAGGCAGGTGTTCCACTGCGTGGTGCACACCACGTGGATGACCCGGGGGTCGCCCAGGCGGACGGCTCGCTGCAGTGCAACGTCTAGTCTCTGTATGATATCCAGCTGGGCCTGCAGAGAAGATGTGGGCGATTCTATGGAGGTTGCTGGCTCGAGCTGCGGGGCTGGGGCGGGACATGTGCAGGGCACGCTGAGAACTCAGGCCCTAAATTCATCACCCTGCGTGGCGCCATGCTCAAATCTGTCCGTGAAAATGGCCAGAGTGACTCTTGGAGGAAGTGGATGTGTCACACGCAGGAGGCTTGGCAGTGCCCACACACTGTGGCTGCGCCCGCTTCCCCTGTGTGGACTCAGTGGGGGCTGCTCCCTTCCTGATCCCGTCTCTTTCCTGGGGCCTGTGCCTGCGACGCTTCCCACCCCCAGAATGTCTCCTCCGGTCTGTGCTACACGGGCCCTTCCCAGGACAAAGGCTTAGGCCAGGATTTCAGTGGAGCCAGTCTCCCCACACTCCCACCTCCCACAAGCCCTTCTGGGCCGCCCACCGTCCTGAGCTCACTTGGCCATGTCCCCACAGCCTGGGCTTCCATGGGGGCCTCGCCCTCATGCTGTCCCTGGGCTGGGTGGAGCCTGCACTTCACAACCCCATCCTGCCACTTGGCTGCTGGGTCTGAAAGCCTCGTACGCCGGTGCCGGCCCCTCCGAGATCCTCAGCAGGTGAGGCAGGGGAAGCAGCAGTACAACCCACGGTGCCACAGCCACAAGCAGCCTCTGTTCACTTTCACGACAAAGTGCAGCAGCCAAAGTGTCTGGAAATCATTCCTTAAACGAACTCTCATTAAGCGCCTACCATATGCCTGGCACCAGCGCACAGCAGCAGTCAAAAACCTCCCACGAGACGCTCAGCCCCGCGGAGGCAGACCCAGGAGCAAGTCCACAGAGGCGTCGGCGCCTGCCGGGCCGTGATACATGCGCCAGGCAGGGCGGGCTGAGGGTGGGTGCCTTAGGAGTGGGGACGGGGAAGGCCTCCCAGCTGCACTGCTCTTCCCCTGCCCCGGCACCTCTGGCACTGACCCACACGCCCCTGGCTCCTCTGTGCCCAGCGGGACCTTGTACTGCCCGGCTGACAGGACTCGAGGGCTCCCGGGCCGACCCGCCACACTTGCTGTGGCACCATGTCAGGGTTGCGTACCTCCATTCTGTCAGGTTTTTGTTCATCTTTTAACCGGGAAATTCTTACTGAGGAAGAGTCTAAAATGATTTCTAAATCCTTTCGTGGCAGTGGCTGCTATTCCGGAGCCTGCCGTCTCAGACAGCAGGACGGAGGTGGGTCAGGCTCACGTGCCTATAATTGGTAGCTGACCCCAGGGCCAGTGGTGGTTTCTGCCCCTCGTCATTAGGATGCCTTCCTGGACTCAAGTGTGGCAGAAAGCCCTCGTGGGGACACATGGCCGTCCCCCTGTCCTCCCGGGCAGGCATCACCACATGGCGGGGAGGGGGTAGCTCCGCAGGGGCTGCAGGAGGAGGGTCAGAGGGAGTCACATCCCAGCCCCCACCTGTACGACCCCAACCCACCAGGGAGGCCTGTGGGCGCCTGTGCGTGGGAGAGGAAGTGTGGCACTGGAGGCTGGACTCACACCCGCTGTCATGGGAGCCAGGGCGAGTCCAGCAGTGGGGTCCAAGCCATGTCCCCGGCACCCTCAAGCCTGGGACACACTCAACGCGCACCGAGTTCCTGGAATCTGCAAAATAACGCCAGGTGTATGACTCCTGACCTCAACAGCCGCTCGGATGTACATTTTCATCTGATTTTCAAGTCTTAGAGCTTCTGATTCACACTCCAGACATTCCATTTCAATCAGCTTCCCAGGATCCTGCAGATATAAACAGTTTTTGAAAAGATGGAGATCTGTAAGGGAAGCAGCTGTGCACATTCATGAACTTCAGAGGCATTTAAAATATGACCAGGTAGAGGTTTAACAAATACAAGTCATACGATGACACACAGACACCTACGACGCAGAGGTTTAAGTGAGGAAGCCGTGTTTTCAGCTACACCAACTCCTCGCCTGCCTGCAGGCCCTACCGCCTGAGAGCGGCAGGGGAGGGTCCTGACTTTGCCCTTTTCAGGGGCCTTGTCCCGGCCTCCAACACCTGGTACCAAGGCCTCAGCCAGGCTGCTTGGGGGCCCGGGGCTGCGCTGAAGTCTGGGAAGCGATGTGTTGTGCGTCACGCCAGGAAGAAGGGCACTCTACCTCTCCTTTCTGCAGGGCTTGCTGAGCTCGGGGAAGACGTCCCCAGGCCTCAGTGGCCTTACAAAAGCTGGGAGCAACATGTCGCTGTCATCCAAAGACCATACCCTAAACCCGCCCCGCTCGAGGGGTGCAGGTCTTCAGGACACAGGAGACTCAGGCTCCTAGTCTGTGAGTGCAGGTGCTGATGGTGTAGCATCTTCACAAACAACAGACACAGACATCCCAAGAAGCAGGTCCTCGGCAGCAGACTCCTCCGCCCCAGGGAGCGGGTCCTCGGCAGCAGACGTCCACGAGGACGGGAAGTACCTGCAGCACCTCAGGATGGCTGCACCGCAGTCCTGCACGTCTGGGCCTTGGTGCTGGCCAGGATGGAGAGCACAGGAGGCCGCCGCCCCAGGCTGTGTGCCCCCGCCTGTCCAGCAGCCGCAAGCCTCCATGCCACTGAGGAAGCTATGCCAGGCTTCACAGAGGTCAGAAAAAGAGCTCCATGCTTCCCACATGGTCATGGATCTTAAAACTCTCTATGTGGTCCCACAGGTCCGGGCGTCTGCCTGGTTAAATCATTTCCACCATTCACTCAGGCAGTCATGAAATGTATTACAGTGGATAGTCTTTAAAAATGCACCAAGGCTTCAAAATTAAAAACCATTCGTATCCTTAACATTAGTGAGCTTTTAATTCAAAATAAATCTCATGAGATCCTGAATGTCTACTAGGAGGCTGGCAGGGATAATGAGCCTCCCAGCAGAATGTTTACCTAGAGAAGGTCATTTTCGAACAGTGGTGAGACAGGAGGTAACAGGAGGGCTGGGGCCTGAGGGATGGGCAGAGGCCATCCGGGCAAAGGGCCAGGAGAGCGTCTTCAGGCCAGGGCAGAGGGACATGCTCTGCAGGGGCCACGGGCGGTGGCGGCAGAGGTGGGCTACAGGAGCCTCCCTAACGGCAACCCCACGGCAGCAGGGGCCTGCCCGGGAGCCTCCACCTGGGGTACACAAAACATTGCTTTGAGTTCCACAGCAGCCCTTGGATACGAGTCCTGTTACTGCTGCCATTTTGCAGCGACCAACCCTGAGGCGCAGGGAGCTGAAGGAAGGGCTGCTGGGGAAGAGGAAGTGGGGCCGGAGCCAGGCGTTCCACAGTCATTCTGAATTGGGGACACCGCGCCATGGAAACCCAGAAGATGGAAATGGGGCTCACAGAAGCCAGTAAAGGGCGTCAAACACAGGAGCGCCTCCCAGGCTGCTCTCATCCCCCGTACTGCAAGGGCTGTCGTTTCCAGCCTTGACCACGCTTCCCGCCTGTCTCTTAAGGCCACGTGAACTGCATCTCCTATTCTGAAACCATTTCCAGATCAGCACAGCCCTCAGTGTGACTGGCCAGCTCCCCCCGTGCTGAGCCGCGGCCGTGCCTCCTGCACCACTGTCCAAAGGCTCGGTTTACAATTACTTGTGGGTAACGACCTGGGGCAAAGCACAGAGCAGGTGCTCAAGGAAGACAGCACGAGGGGAGCCCCAGCACGCGGCTGTGCACCCGAGGGTCCCCCCTTCACTCTCCGTGTGTAAAGTGACACTCAGTTTGCTCAAAACCACCCGATAAACTGATCACATTGTCCCTGCTCTGTGGCAGGGCCTGTGGCAGTTCCCGAAAGCATCAGCAAGCCTGACGTATTCAGTCTTACACACTTTTGGTTGTGTGAAGCTTTTTCTGGAGGGCGGTTCTCTAACATGTATTCTTAAAATATTAAAAGTGAGCATTCCCTAGTCATTTCATGTAAATACACTCATCTTAGGGAAAAATCCTAAATGCAGAAAAATGTTTTAGGCACAAAATGTTCACTGCAGCCCTTTATGTAATCAGCAAAAAATGATACAGTAGCCCCCCCTTGTATGAGAGGATATGTTTCAAGACCCCCCAACCCAGTGGAGGCCTGAAACATGGAGCAGTCCCAAACCCGATGTACACTGTGATTTTTCTAGACAGAAATCCCTATGATAAACTTCAATTTCTAAATTAGGCACAGTACGATATTTATAACAATAACTAATAATAAAATACAAACATAACACTATGAGGTAATAAAAGTGATGTGGCTGTGGCCTCTCCCTCAAAATACCTTAATACTTTCATACTGTAGGTGCCTGCAGGTAGCAAACTGCAGAAAGTGAACTGTGGGTAATGAGGCATGGCCGGTGTGACTTACACATCCAATAATGAGACTGCTGGAGAATGTTCCGGATCATTAGCATCATGACATTTTACACTATCCGTAAAGTGGACTCTAGAAACAACTGTGGTGCTGTGGACCCGTGGTCACAATAAAGGTAAAGAGAAATGGGCAGGTGTAAAATTGCAAACACCATCTAACTGCAGTTGTGCAAAACACAGGCAGGAAAGATGGCAATGTGCCAACCCGGACTGAAGCCCTGGGGGCCACGGCCTTGTGAACTGCTTTTCCTTTCTTTGCCTTTTGTCCAAATGCAAGTGAGCAGCCTCCCATCCCCAGGCAACAGCGTCATAAAGCCACTTACTTTGCTCTCCATCTTCTTGAGGTCTGAGAGGCAGTCAGAAGAGATCTCCATGCATTTCAAGGTCAAGGAAAAACGTGCCAGTTCAAAAAGCAAAAGCATCCTGCAAACAAACCAGCCAGCACCGGCTCAATATGGGGGGATAGCAAATATGGCTGCATGGGAGAATCCACGTTCCCCATTCAAGCAGAGGCAGGAAAGAAAGGTAGGATAAGAGATAAATAAAGTTAAATTAATTAGTAGAACAGAAGCCCTGTGGGGAGGTCCCAGCAGGGCTTCAAGCTACAGCGTCGGAGCCCAGCAGTGTCCCGGGGCCAGCACAGTTGTGGAGGCCGCCCAGGGCCGGGTCCCTACTGGACGCCCTGCTCCTCACTCTCCAGGCCTTCAGGTCATGTGCAGAACCCAGGGGAAGCACAGGGAAGATGACATGTGCACTCAAAGCCATGGTCTTGCACAGCAGCTCAGACCCACATCTGCAGCTCAGCGAGGCCAGAGGCCATGCAGGGAAGAGGCAGGTTCCTCACCACACAGAGCCTGAACCTTCCCCTCCCCACACAGAACCTGGGCCTTTTCCACACTCCCTACACAGAGCCTGGGCCTCCCCACACTCCCCACACAGAGCCTGGGCCTTTCTGCTCCCCATACAGTGCCTGGGCCTTCCCCCACACTCCTCACACAGAGCCTGGGCCTTTCTCCTCCCCACACAGAGCCTGGGCCTTCCAGACACTTTGCATACAAAGCCAGGGACTTCCTCCTCCCCACAGAGAGCATGGGCCTTTCCTACACTCTCCACAAACAGAGTCTGGGCCTCCCCACTCCCCACACAGAGCCTGGGCCTTCCTCCTCCCCAAACAAAGCCTGGGCCTTCCTCCTCCCTACACAGAGCCTGGGCCTTCCTCCTCCCCACACACAGCCTGGGCCTTCCTCCTCCCCA
>NW_016811410.1:748317-752086 GCF_001698545.2 Rhinopithecus bieti | reverse complement strand
AGCCTAGGTCTTCCCCACACTCCCCACACACAGCCTAGGTCTTCCCCACACTCCCCACACACAGCCTAGGTCTTCCCCACACTCCCCACACACAGCCTAGGTCTTCCCCACACTCCCCACACACAGCCTAGGTCTTCCCCACACTCCCCACACACAGCCTAGGTCTTCCCCACACTCCCCACACACAGCCTAGGTCTTCCCCACACTCCCCACACACAGCCTAGGTCTTCCCCACACTCCCCACACACAGCCTAGGTCTTCCCCACACTCCCCACACACAGCCTAGGTCTTCCCCACACTCCCCACACAGAGCCTAGGTCTTCCCCACACTCCCCACACAGAGCCTAGGTCTTCCCCACACTCCCCACACACAGCCTGGTCCTTTCTCCTCCCCACAAAGAGCCTGGGCCTTCCTCCTCCCCACACAGAGCCTGGGCCTTTCTCCTCCCTATACAGAGCCTGGGCCTTCCTCCTCCCCACACAGAGCCTGGGTCTTACCCACACTCCCCACACACAGCCTGGGCCTTCCTCCTCCCCACACGGAGTCTGGGCCTCCCCACTCTCCACACACAGAACCTGAGCCTTCCCCACAGTCCCCACACAGAACCTGAGCCTTCTTCCTCCGCACACAGATCCTGGGGTTTCGTCCTCCCCACACAGAGCCTGGGCCTTCCTACCATGCGACAAGCCTGTAGGGGCACCGCCAACCGCACCTGCAGTCACCAATCAGGGTCTGCATAGAAATCAATAGGCTGAGGCTAAACTTTGTATCCACGTGTAAGGACCCACAATGCTCCAGACAACTACAAGAAAGAACAGAGGGTGTACTCAGCTCTCCCCTCTAAGGCTTCCTGTTGAGCTGCAGGGATGAGATTCATGCTCCTGGGGTGGAGATTAGGCCAGGGTTTCCCTCCGGGACGCCTCTCTTCCAGGAGGAGCCTGTCCACTGGTGTCCCTGCAGCTGCCCACAGTGTCTCCAGACATTGCCAAATGTCCCCGGGGAGCAGGTCTACAAGTCTCCTGCCGTCTCCCGGGGAGTAATCACAGTCTTCCCAGGAATACGTTGGCGGCAGCAGGCAGTGACCCAACTCGGCCCTCAGTGTGGTGTGACCATCCTCCCTGCATCCCTGGGTAGCTGTGGGCAGGAGGCTGCTTTGGGGTGGGGTGCAGATGCTTCTCCACCCCTCGTCCCTGCCCACCTCCTCCTCCCCCGGCTCTGCTGTTGGGCCCTCTCAGGTCCTGGCAGGCCTGGCATTGCAACACTGGCCTCTCCGTCCTACCTGAGCTCCAGCACACAGGCCTGCTGGGCAGGTCAGGAAGAGAGAATCTGTAAAAGTGGCTGACAATGTCGCCTGTGGACAGACCTCGGAACAGGGCTATTTACACTGGTCCTGAGACCTCTCATCGGAGCGCCTGGCCACAGAAGGGGACGCTCGGCCAGGGCCACGGCCACGCTCGGCCGGACTTCAGTCAGCACCACTTGGAGGGTCTGATGGAAGACGTAAACTCCTTCTGGAACAACGTATCCACACACGTCCCCATGTACACATGCACTCACACTCCTCCCGAAAACAGACCCACCAGCGGGCTGGCCCTGTGCCCCTCCAGCCACCCCGCGGTCCTGGGGCCCCTCCCTCGAGGAGCCTGAAGCTGAGCAGCGGAGACCTCAATGTTGGGCAGGTGCCACCTCCCTGATGAGACCACGAATGAGCTGGCGTCTGGCGCCCCTCGCTGGCACTGATAAAGCAAGCTGCCCCGCCAGGACCGAGCCTGGATCTACAGGAACCGAGTCCTCCCAACACCCCGTGATCTTGGGGGGCCCCTTCCCCAGTCCAGCCTTGAGAAGAGACCCCAGACCACTCAACACTGTGGCTGTTGCTGTGCCCAGGTTCCTGTCCCACAGACACGGCAAGGTCATGGATCTGTGCCCCAGCTCTTGTCCCGCAGACACGGTGAGGTCATGGACCTGCACTCAGATTCCCGTCCCTCAGACACGTGAGGTCACGGACCAGCACCTGGGTTCCCATCCCGCAGGCATGGCGAGGTCATGGGCCCGTGCCCGGGTTCCCATCCCGCAGGCATGGCGAGGTCATGGGCCCGTGCCCGGGTTCCCATCCCGCAGGCATGGCGAGGTCATGGGCCCGTGCCCGGGTTCCCATCCCGCAGGCATGGCGAGGTCATGGGCCTGTGCCCGGGTTCCCATCCCGCAGGCATGGTGAGGTCATGGGCCTGTGCCCGGGTTCTCATCCTGCAGGCATGGCGAGGTCATGGACCTGTGTTGTTTCAAGCTGCTAAGTCTGGGTATTTGTTATGCGGCTGCAGATAACTAATACACCTTCTCTGTTAGGGTCCCACGTGGCCACCAGAAAACCGAACAGACAATTTCAGCTCCTGTATCAACAAGCTTGACTTGTTTCCCGTTCTCTTAACAACACACAGTGCTATCACAGAGGCTCAAAGTCACTCCGGCGAGCAGGGGACCGGCCCCGACCCACCCTGTGCCCACGAGCGCAAAACCAGCCAGCGCTTTCCATGTGCTTCCGAAAATCTCAGGCTCAGCTTCCTGCTTCTAGGATACCAGCCCAGGACTTCTCCCAAACTCTCAACAGTGCCTGGAGGATTCGAGAAAGCACAGAAGCCAAACAAACCAGTCTGAAAAAGGCTCCAGAGAAACCTGTTCTCCCACCCACGAAACGCCATGCAACCACCAGAACAGTGAGAGGTGCCGCAGTGACCTAACCATCCACATGCCTACAAACTAAATTCATGTTAAAAAGTAGGGTGTGAAAGTGTTCGCAAAACAGTACAAATCTCAGGCCACAAAAGACCAGAGAGGAACTTACTAAAACCTCCACGATGGCTGGCTTTTGCAAAGGTGGTTCTAGTTGCTTGTTTTATATCTTTTCACATTTTTCAGAGCCTGCTAAATTTTGTACAATGATGATGAAGAAGTGATATTGGAAAAAGACAAAGACTTACTTTTCTTCTCTGATGGAAGGAAAGCGCTGGTGGTTGTAATGACCTAAGTGTCTATAGGCCTTCCTCAGAATGACACTGACGTCGCCTGGCAAATCATTTCGCTCTGCTTTTCTAGAAATAATTCAGAGAGTCATTCACCACAAGATCTCGTCAGATTTATTCAAACTCTCCGAAGAGAAACTCTGCGTGTATGAAACTGTGTTTCCCACTGAAGAGGAGACTGAAAATAACCCCTCCTGCTTTCTTTCCTCAAATTCCTGAGATGACTTTTCACCCTTTCTGGTCCCTCCTTCCCTCCACGATGCCTGGGTTCCTGCAAGGCTGGAAACACTCAGACAAGACATGCCAGGCCCCACGTAGGAGCTGAACACGGGAAACGTGGGGCACTCTCTGCTCAGCGGCGATAGGACCCGGATCAGCATTGCTCTCTCACAGGGATGCTGCCCATAGGACACAAAATCTCAGGTCGCCTCACCGACCTCAGCACCCAAACACACCATGATCTCCTCACTCCCCTCGGCCCCCAAACACACCGCGATCTCCTCACTCCCCTTATCATCCAAACACACCATGATCTCCTCACGCCCCACAGCACCCAAACACACCGCGATCTCACGCCCTCGCCATCCAAACACACCACAATCTCCTCACTCTCCTCAGCCCCCAAATACACCGTGATCTACTCACTCCCCACAGCACCCAAACACACTGTGATCTCCTCTTGCCTCTCAGCATCCAAACACACCACGATCTCCTCACTCCCCTCAGCCCCCAAATACACCGTGATCTC
>NW_016811410.1:741796-748232 GCF_001698545.2 Rhinopithecus bieti | reverse complement strand
CATCCAAACACACCACGATCTCCTCACTCCCCTCAGCCCCCAAATACACCGTGATCTCTTCACAGCCCTCGGCATCCAAACACACTGTGATCTCTTCACTCCCCTTGGCATCCAAACACACAGTGAACTCTACACTCCCCTCGGCATCCAAACACACCATGATCTCCTCACTCCCCTCAGCCCCCAAATACACCGTGATCTCCTCACTCCCCCCATCATCCAAACACACCGCGATCTCCTCACTCCCCTCAGCCCCCAAACACACCATGATCTCCTCACAGCCCTCGGCATCCAAACACACTGTGATCTCCTCATTCCCCTCAGCCCCCAAATACACCGTGATCTCCTCACTCCCCTCAGCCCCCAAATACACTGTCATCTCCTCACTCCCCTCATCATCCAAACACACCACAATCTCCTCACTCCCCTCAGCCCCCAAACACACCATGATCTCCTCACAGCCCTCGGCATCCAAACACACTGCGATCTCCTCACTCCCCTCAGCCCCCAAATACACTGTCATCTCCTCACTCCCCTTGGCATCCAAACACAACACGATCTCCTCACTCCCCTCAGCCCCCAAATACACTGTGATCTCCTCACAGCCCTCAGAATCCAAACACACCGTGATCTCCCCACTCCCCTGGGCACCCAAACACACCGTGATCTCCTCACTCCCCTCGGCATCCAAACACACTGAGATCTCCTCCTACAAGCTCTTTCTGCACTTGGCTTAAAGCCCTCTCCCTTCCGTGGCCTCACTGGCCTCTCCTCCGTGCTGGGAGGGAGGCAGGGCCACGGAAGGATTGGGGGTGGCCTTCGGATCCCCACACCCTGAGGTGTCCCAGGCTCCCACTCTCCAGCTCCACTCCCTGCAACTCCAGACTCACAGGCCCCTGGACACAGGACCTCCCCCCATGGAGGGGACAGAGCTCTCCCAAGCCCAGCACTTGTGAAACTCATTATTTGCTCTCCCTCCCAAAATGACTTACGCTTTTAGCATATTAATATAGAAAGTGACTGACAGGCTAATGGAATTTTTCTTTTCTTCCTTTAACTGAAGTTCGTCCATTAATTCATGACGAACCTGTCATAAAATGGAAGAGATTATTAATCTGGATTCAAACAATTAGGTAGAGGTTCAGATTTTATGTCTAGATTTTATTTTCTCATTAATTAAATTTTGTATCTAGTTTTTCAGATACAACTTAAGCTGATTCCCCATATGTCAAAATGAATCGCTGATGAATGCTTTTGGTACATATTCTTGTAGTAATTACTTATATCTTTGTGAATTTTCTATTAACTTCACAAAAATTCAAAGCTATTACAAAGGAAAAATTCAAAGAGTGGCAATAAAGGCAAAGACCCTGTTTTGCTTTCGGAATGTCACAGTTCTATACAGTGGATGAACCGCTATCTCTTTTCAATATGTTTATATATTTCTGTTCATGTATCTATGCATATATATTTTTATATCTCTCAGCAAACTTATGTAATTTCTATGCAGTTTTCTCAACAATGACTTTTAAGAAAAGTACTTCTTATGTCTCTATTTCTAACACGCTGATTTACCATAACGGAGAACATCTGCCGGTATTTCTGCGGTACGTGAGACTTGATGAACGGAGCTGCAGTGGAGCAGAACCTGGCAGCCTCCTCCTTTCTTCCAGCTTGCAGATAACACTCCAGAAGTTCCCTAGATAACAGAAACACGCCACTGGTCAACCTGGTTGAAACTGTTTTCTCCTCTCTGATAACCAGGCTATTAAACCATTACATATTTTGTGTTTCACAAACTTTAAAAGCTACCCCGCGGTCAGCTTCTTCAGCCAGAACCAGGCCATGTGGCTCACCGGCAAGGGCCAGCAGGCGCCAGACAGCTCATTACTGCTAGCACCAGGGCATTTTGAAATGAAAGATCTGTATTGATATTCTTCAAAGGTTCCCCAAAAGGCCATATAGCAGGTAACCCACACCTGCAGGCTCTGGGTTCGGGGTCAAGGAGGGCCACTCTGGAGCTGGCACAGCTGGGATCCTCACTGGGGACATCTACCCGTCCCCGGCCTGCACAGAGAGCTCCACAGACACTCAGGCCCATTTCCTTTCCGTCACCCGGCACAGTGACCGAGGCATTGGTGACAGTCTGCAGTGACCCCCCAGGGCTAAGGCCAGGCAAGGCCAGCCTGCCCCGTGTGCCCCAGCTTCCTCGCAGGGCCGCCTGGGCTCCGGATGTGCTGACTCTGCTTAGTTTTATGCTGTTAAAACACCTACTGCATTAATATTTTAAGAGCTAAGATTTTAAAATCGGGAGCCAGGCTGGGTGGCGCAGGGTCACATCTGCTTTGTCGTGAGTCTAAAGACAGTATCTTGTTCTGTTGTCATAACCTCATAACCAGGGCACGGCAAACGTCATCTACAGATTTTGGAAACAACCTTCAGACAAGACACACAGAAACGTGTGACTGTGGAGAAAACGCACATGGAGCGTGCCCCAGTGATGTGGAACTCCCATCCACCCCGCCAGGAGAAGGGGTGGTGGCCTCAGAGTCACACATGGAGCGTGCCCCAATGATGTGGAACTCCCACCCGCCCCGCCGGGAGAAGGGGTGGTGGCCTCACAGTCAGAGGGCAGCCCACTGGGAGGCCACGGAGGGCACGGTGAGCTCAACTCACAGCATCAGCTCGGCGTGCCACTCCTTGTCTTCCTCCTCGGTCTGACTCAGCACGTTTACAATTTGGGAAAGGCTGGGGATCAGATGGTGGCGATATCCAGGCTCGAGGAATGGCCTCACCATCTGCCAGTAGAGGACTGATGCATTGTATACCAAAAAGTAATACCTACGGCACAAGCAGAGAACGTGGAGAACGCGGTCAAAGCCCAGCCAGCCCAACCTGCAAAACCAAGGGGCCGCTGTGTCTCCGGAGTCCCTCCCAGGAGGGGCCTCAGGTCCTCTCCCAGCAGACGGCAGCAGCTCCATCTGAGAAGCTTTGGCCCAGCCTGAAGGAGCACCAGGATGCAGAGCCCTTCCCTGGGACAGCCTTGGGCGGCTCTGCATCCAACGTGCCATGGCTCTAGTGCAGGCCCAGCTGTGATGACCCGGCCACAGGCTCCCGAGTCCAGACCAGGGCCTCCTTTATCAATCATTCCACAAACTGATCGGCTCCCCTCCCATGAAAACACACCACGGACCAAGGCCTCCTCTGGCTCTCAAGGGATAGACAAGAATGGGCAAGGACAGAGGGAATCAAGGAAGGCTTCCTGGAGGAGGTTACATGCCTGCCGTGACCTGAAAGATGTCAGGAGGTAGCCAAGACAGTAGTAGAGGAAAAGAAGGTCAGGCAGATGGAAGAGAAGGGAGGAACCTTTGGGAAACAAAGTTTCTGTCTGCCAGCACAGAGTGTGAAGTGGAGGAGGGTGCACTGGAAGACTAAACAGAGACCCCTCTCAGGGGTCTGGGCCTCTCCCTGGGCAGCAGGGAGCCATTGCAGGGACTGAAGTAAGGGAATCCGGGCCCATCTGCCTTTCTCACTCTAGGGCCACTCCACAGCAGGGCAGGCCAGCTCTGCTCTGTAGGGCCTCCGTGCCTGGTGGTCCTGGGCTGGCCACCAGGTGGACTAGCACTGCTCAATGCCCAAGCGGGAGGAGGACGCCAGGGTGGCTGTGGCAAGCCCACTCCTCTGAGTTTACTCAGAGCCACCATGTGACCCTGGGACAGGACTCATCTTGTTTCCAGGTTTTCAGGAGAGGAGTGGAGGTGCAGGGTGCCCTGACCAGATGGTCACGCCTGCCTGAGTCAGAGGGGTTGCCATGGGACTCCAGCGGCCTGCTGCTTCTCCCTGGATGCTGCACCTCGAAAGGAACCCATCTCCTCCCTGTAAGTGGCTCTCCACAAATCCCCACTGTGGCCTCCACATGCCCGTGGTCGGGCTCAGTCTCCTGTCCCACTGCCACTGCCCTGGACAAGCCAGTGCTGCCCTCTCTCTCCACACAACCTGGCCCTTTCCCAAAGATGATCCTGACCTCTGGCAAGGCTCTGTCACCCCATGGTCCGTCCACGGTGCCCCCGAGGGTCCTGGAGCAGAGCAGCCTCCTTCCCGTGGTACCCACCACTCCCGTGTCACACCTCCCTCGGAAACACCCCTTGTCTTCAGAATCTGTGGCTTGAGATGGGGCCTCCCCGTCCCCATCCCCATGCAGGGAGGATCTGTTGGGCTGGGCCCTACATCCCCAGCACGTGCATCAGAGTGTGACCAGAGAGGGCCACCAGCAGACAAGCAGGCCGATGTGGGTAGAATGGACCAGGGAACCCACAGCTTCTATTTAAATCTCCAAACATTGATCCTATTCAAATATATGATATATATTCAAACAAATATGCTTGAAACTGCCAAGCTTGCACAAAAACTGATTTGCATAGGATATGAATCAGTTTTGTGCAAGCTTAACAGTTTCAAGCATGATATTTGTTTTTGTGCAGAAAGCACTGATTTTGTAGAAAGTTATGCTGGAGTCACCTCCGCAGGGACAGCGGCCTTGGCCAAGTCGTCTGCTAGGGGGCAGCAAAGGCACACCAGGCCGAAGAAGGAACCCTGGGGAAGGAGCCGGGCGCCCTGGGGGTACACCAAGGGAGGCCCTGGAGAAAACAGATTCTTCTTCTTTTTTTTTTTTTTTTTTTTTTTTTTTTCTTGAGACGGAGTCTCGCTCTGTCATCCAGGCTGGAGCGCAGTGGCGTGATCTGGGCTCACTGCAACCTCCACCTCCCGAGTTCAAGTGATTCTCCTGCCTCAGCCTCCCCAGTAGCTGGGATTACAGGCGTGTGCCACCACGCCCGGCAAAAAACAGACTCTTCACAGCCATCTAAAATCACAAAAACCGCCGAGTGCAGAAGAGGCTGTGACTCGGAATTCTGCATGAATGTGACCTAGTCCACACGCTAACGAGATAAGGCAGTGATCACACGTGCGTGAAAATCACAAATCACAAACGAGGGGAAAACCCACAGTTCAAATAAATACACCCACTTGGTAAGTTCTGGCTCTGAAGTCTTTCACCCGGTCAATGAGAAAAGACCACTTCAATTTCGCCTACCTCGGTTCTCCTTTGGCAAAGTTTATGGCCTTCATGTACTGAGTCACGCAATTTTCAAATTCCTCCTAAGGCAACATAAAGAAGCACAATTAGACTGAAACACTGACCCCTGCTCATTGCCCTGTCTGCAGATGCCACGGCTCCTTCATGGTTGGCCTGGTACCCCCCGTGTATCCACAGGTGACAGTGTGGCAGACAGCCTGAGTGTCGTGGCGAGGTCGTGGACCTGCACCAGGGTTCCCGTCCCACAGACACAGCGAGGCATCAGAAACCACAGTGCCTGTGCTCCAGCACGGCCACCCCACCCCAGCTCCCCTCTGCCCACTCGGGGCAGCTGCAGGCGCAGATGCCACAGAGACCACGCTGCTACGAGGCAAAGGTCCAGGGGTCCTGCGTGTCAGATACCACTACTTGAGCAAAAAGCATGAACGGGAAATGGTGCAAGCTTCGTGTCACTCTGGAAATTAATTCCTTCACTACCCTAAGAACGATTTAAAGCCTGGTCTAGGCTGGCACCGTTCTGGAGAAGGGGCACAGGACACCTCTCACCAGGTTTTCTGCCGACTTCGGGGCACACATCTGCGCCCTGCACAGGTGCGCTCGGCCCAGAAACTGGGTGATGGGCGCCTTCACCTTGAAGTACATTTGGATGCAGTCCTCGCTCACCTCCGGCTGCCCCATCTGCAAAAGACCACCACCACGGAAGACCGCAGACCTGGAGGCGGTGGCCTCACTGCCCAGAAACACATGGGGCCGCTTTCGGAACAGGCCCCAAGCACAGGTGCAGCCTGTTTGCAGCCTGTTCGCCTCTCCCCAGCCCCACTCTGCCCCACTAGACACCCAGAGGCCCTCCCTCTCCCTGTCAAAGCTGCCCTGACCGAGGATCCCGGGAACTAGTTACCTTGAGGGCCTGCTCTGCACACAGAACAAACAGGTCTGGGCTGAAGCTCTCTGAGGGGTCAAACTCCGATTTCCCTAGGTTGGCCGATTTGATCAACTCATAGGCCTTCTTCAAGGATGCAGCATCTGTCCCAAACAGGTGGTTGAGGAAGGTTTGGTCACTGGGCTGGGAGAAGTGAGCCGGAGAACGCGATCCCGAAGGCCCCAGGCAGCCGCCTCAGGCCCCGGCCACAGCACCAGTCGCCGCCAGGGAGCAGCGGTGTGGGCACCTTCCTGGATATTTGCCCTGGTCAGACAATCGGGAGGTGGGAGGCTCCGGCTGTGGTCCTCGAGGGGTCACCCATCTGGTGGGCTGGGATGAGAGGGTCCGGGGCCTCCCCGGGGCGGGGGTCGTGGCGGGTCCGGGGCCTCCCCGGGGCGGGGGTCGTGGCGGGTCCTGGGGCC
>NW_016811410.1:698366-740965 GCF_001698545.2 Rhinopithecus bieti | reverse complement strand
CTCCCCACCCCTTTTCTCTCTCCCTCCCTCCCTTCCTCCCTCCCTCCCTCCCTCATTCCGTCATTACTTTAACGGGCGGTGATTTGCGCCTGCCGCGGTCCTGGAAGTGCAGCGAGCACAGAAAGTCGCGCCGAGGACATGCGGGCTGCGGGCGTGGAGGGGCCGCCCTGCGGGCGAGCTGAGGCCTGGCAGCGGAGCGGGGCGGGACGAGCAGACGCAGAGCCCGGCCCCCAGGGAGCGGGGAGCGGCGCGGCCACCTGCCTGGCGGGGCTCCCCACCTCCCTCCCAGCCAGGGACCGAATTGGAGACTGGACGGGGCGCGCAGCCCGAGTGCAGGGAAGCCCGAGCCACTGAAGGACTTGGGTCGGCCTGGGGCAGGGAGGGCCCAGGACTCACCCTGGGGTGGGCGCGCTCCAGGAGCTCTAGGGGACGCCCACCTGGGGCAGGCCCACCTGGGAGAGGACCCCTGGGAGAGGCCCACCTGGGAGAGTGGAATTCCACCCGGGAGAGGGCCACCATACCTACATGGGACCAAATAAGCTGCCTTGACATAGTTTTGAAACCTGAACATCATGTTTCTCAGGCTCCTGGAACCCCACCCCGTCTTGAAGTTGGCATCCTCAGATCCCTGCTAAACGACCATATTCCTTCCCAAAGATAGTTCTCAAATGGGCCTTTGTTGGTAAAGACACTCCACACATGGGTAACAGCCTCGATAAAATATTTATCCCCGCAGAGAAAGTATCTCCAAACATAATGTAGTAAGAGATTTCCCAAATCCAAGGGCATTACATATTAAAACTCAGTTTTCTAGTTACACATTAGCCTTAAATATCAAGAGTGTAGCACAAAATTATCACAGAACGCAGGAAAAGGAGATGAGAAAGGCTGCAGATGGGCAGCTGGGTGGATCAGGGCACAGGGCAGGGTACGAAAGGGTCCCCAGCACAGGAGCTTCTGTCCCCGTGGAGTGAGGGGCACCACCCTCCTGGCACGTGGATGTGTGCAGCAATCTGGCACTGCTACGGCCCCGTAGTCCAGGCATTCTTATGGAGACTCCATCAGATCGTGGTGGATGATGCCTGGAGGAGGGTGGGTACAGGGTTGAGAGCTGCAGGTGCTAATCCTGGCTGGTCTCTCTGGTGACCGGCCCCCCTCCAGGAGCCACCAAGCCTCACCTCATTTGAACAAAAGAATCTGCTGCCATCACCCAGGAAATTCCGAGGGTTTTTGGAGCCCTGTGCTGGGTCTTGGGAGCAGAGACCGAATCTATTCATTTCACGTTTTGTCGCCACATCTTGCCAGGTAGAGACAGTGTCTGTGTCTGGGTTCCCAGGCTGGACCCCAGATGCCTGCTGTATATGCGCCCGCTGGCGTTGCCATCACGGGGCACTCTCTCAGGTGGCTTAAACAGCGGGAAAGGAAGCGGGAAGGCCGAGATGAAGGTGCGGCTGGAGCTGGTTCCTCAGAAGGCACCCCGCGTGGCCGTGTGTGGTCGTCTGTTTCTCGGTGTCCAAATGTGCCCATCTTATATGGACACCAGGCATGGGGTGTAGGGCCCACCCTGGGACCTCCCGTTAAACAGATCACCTCCGTGAAGACCCTGTCTCTAAATAAAGTCACATCCTGAGGTTGTGAGACTAGGACTCCAGCATGAGAGTTTCAGGGGGACACAGTTCAACCCACGACACTTGCTTAACCAGAAGGTGGTGAGAATTCTGAACATTTGTAATTTCACCAGGTGAAAGCCAGGAAGATGGTTGAATTGTTGTTTAAAATATCTCGGGGCCGGGCGCGGTGGCTCAAGCCTGTAATCCCAGCACTTTGGGAGGCCGAGACAGGCGGATCACAAGGTCAGGAGATCGAGACCATCCTGGCTAACACGGTGAAACCCTGTCTCTACTAAAATACAAAAAACTAGTCGGGCGAGGTGGCGGGCGCCTGTAGTCCCAGCTACTCGGGAGGCTGAGGCAGGAGAATGGCGTAAACCCGGGAGGCGGAGCTTGCAGTGAGCTGAGATCCGGCCACTGCACTCCAGCCCGGGCGATAGAGCGAGACTCCGTCTCAAAAAAAATTAAAAAAAATAAAAATAAAAATAAAACATCTCGGAATATATAATGAGCAGAATGAGCAGAACAGAAGTTAAAGACAGAGTTTCTTCCAGCACAAGCGAGGCCAGTAATCAAATCCCACTGGTGTGTACGCATTTAAAAGAGAACTTAGTTGAAATCGGCCTGGAATCCCAGCTCCCGGGGACAGGCAAGCAGAAGCCGGGGGCAGGAGGGACGTGGTGATGTGCGGGGTCCCGGCTCTCCCCGCCTCTGCCCAGAGGAGCAAGGTCCACCCTCCCCTAAGGGAGCTAGAGAAGGGGGTGGGTGGAGTTAGGGAGGCATGGAGGGTCCCAGGTATCCAGGTGCTGGCAAGCAGCCTCTCTAGGGAAGTGCGCAAGTGAAGCCCCTGGTTGGGGGCATTTGCACATCCTCCTACCACCGCTGTTTAAACTGCTCACGGGGCAGCACCGGCTCACAAAGCTGCACATCTCACAATGGCCAGGTGGAGCCCAGCCTTGGCTTGGTGACCCCTCCAGAAAGGTGGGGTCCTGGGGACCCCAAAGTCAGCTGGAAGCCGACCCGCACGGCTGTCCCAGGGGCCTGTGCTGTCCTCACTCTGCCTGGCTGGCGTCTGGCCCAGCAGTGCTTTGCGGCATTTCACTTTGGGGCCAGTCAGTGCTGACACGGCTACTTTGCCCACGGCTTGAGAATCCGAATGTGGAGTCTGGGAAAGGGGGCTGGGCTGGGATCCCCATGTGTGAGGGCCGACAGCCTGGGCCCGTGGGATAATGTTGCCCAGGGAACCAGGAAGAGCTGATCCCCAATACACCCCTGTGTGTTGGGCCACGCAGTGGTGAAGGCCACGGGGTGGCCATCCAGCTACGGTTGGTGGAACCCCAGAGCCCACTAGGGGAGGGCGTGGTGAGTGCATGTGTGTGACTGTAAGAGTGTCAGCAGGAGGGGGAGTGGGTGTGAACGTGTGGCTGGGCTAGGGTAAGTGTGTGCCATGTGTACACAAGAGTGCATGTGTATAGTGTGTGACCCTGTGTGTGTGTGTGCATGTGTGTGCACGTGTGGCCTTCCCCTGTGGAGGCACAGGGAAAGAGATCTCTAATCCACAGACATCAACGATGACCTGTGCAGGGCCAGGCTCTGGGGATCCGCAGAGAACAAAAGGGGCAGAAAGCACAGCCCCTGGGGGACAAAGACCACACTGTGGGGTCCGGCAGCTGGGGGGGCGGGGCCTGATGTTTTCAGGGAAAGCAGCTTCACCCCCCAGGAAAGCAGGAGGATCAGAAGAGGGTCTCCTCACCCCCACAGGCACCTTTCCCCATGGGACAGCCCCGAAAGTGGAGCATATCAGCAACCCGGCAGCCAAGTTCCTGCAGTTTCCAGGATGATGCCAGAGGGTGGTGTGCACATGCCCTGAAAAGATGGAGAGGAGAACATCCGCCGTCATCCCCAACAGCCCTGCACCCAGCACTCAGGATCGCAGGATCCCAGCACCCCAGCATCTCAGCATCCCAGCCTCCATGTATCCCAAGACCCCAGCATCCCACCACCCCCGGCACCCCCAGCATCCCAGGATCCCAGGAACCCAGCATTGCTGCATCTCAGCACCTAACCTGGGGTCACACATTTTTATTTGATGAATCTGCAGCTCTTAATTAATGCTGCTACCTGCCTTCCCTCTGCCTTCCCTCTGCCTTCTGCAGACACTGTGCACAGGTGATGTGTACGTGTATATTCTTTTTTGGTTCACAGAAATGGCAGTTGCATCATACCCTGTTTAGCATCATGGTTTCCAGCTATCCGTCCATTCACTCGAAGATATTTTTGAGTCTTCCTGTGTCATTAGAGCAGAGCCTCGTTCTGAACTCCGGGTCCAGCAGGCCTCACTGCGGAGGCTGCTGCAGCTCACGGTGTGCTTGGACAGCGGCAGCACTCTCTTCTCTGAGGCCTCGCTCTTCAACGTTTTGTAAGACTGTATTTGCATGTTTATTTTGATGTAAATACTGAAACATCTGGTCTAGTTTAAAAAATAAACACAAAACACAGACAAAAGCACACCGTTGGCATTTTCTCTGGTACAGGTTGATTTAAAGAGAACTGGCCGTGTATCTTCTGATCCAGCCGCCGTGGGCTTTCTCACTCACTCGCCTTCCGTGTGCGTCTGTTTGCTAATACTAAGAATATGTGCCTCAGTATTGATAAGGAAAGTGATTCTGTGATTCTTTTCAAACAAAGCATGTGGAAGCTTGATCTTTCCTTCTGTGCTCCTGGACTGGTGCATAGCATTGTAATGACATGTTCCTTAAGGTTTGCGAGAACTTGTAAGGTGGACTTTTCTTTCTCATTTGGAGCATGTGTGTGTGTGTGTGTGTGTGTGTATGTGTGTGTGGGTACGTTTATTTGTGTATGCACATGCTGCATATATGTGTAAAGCACGTGTGTGTATATGAATGTGTGAGCAGGTATATATGTGTGCATACGTATACGTATGTTGTCTTCATGTGGATGTTTATGGGTGCATGTGCTAGAATGTGTGCTAAGTGCCATGTCATGCATGCCTATGTTGTGTCGGTTCATGCTGTGTATGGTGTGGTGCGGTGGCTGTCCTTCCACTCGTGGGTTGTACACTGACTGGAGACTGTGTACAGCATCATGTATGCATTGAGTCGCATTCATGCTGAGATGTATGATGTGTACGATGGAGATATGTGTATATTTGTGAGCATGTGTACACATATGTAAGCACGTTCATGTGTGATTGTGTGGATATGGATGTATATGTGCACTCTGTGTATCTATGTGCATGTGTGTAGGTGCATGTGTGCATATGTATGTGTATATGTATATGTGTACAAGTGTGTACATATGCATGTAGCCACACATATGTATATGTGTTTATTTGGGTGTGCATGTGTACATATGTGTAAGCACATGCATGTGTATATGTGCAGGTGTGTGAAGGGATCCAGCTCACACTTTGTGGTGTAAGGATCATTTTGACTGATGGCGTTTGGGGATCCGCAGTGCAGGAGGAGGCTTTCTCCACAGCAGCCTTATCTGCCTAAAAGCAGAGCCTTCCAGAAGGACTCAGCCGTCACAGCCCCTTGAAAGGAGGCTTCTGGTACCAAGAGACAGAGCAACTCCAGTCGCTGGAGATGAGAAGTCAGCACTGGGATGGGAAATGGCACACACAGACCTTTCCCAAGCAGACCTTGTCCTCCGTTAGCTTCCTGTGTCTTTCTCGCCCATTTCCCACCACATGCTGGCCCTCAGGGTCCTACCTCCTTCCCCTTGATAAGATGGTTTCTCAGCCCCAAAGTCTAGCTGCTTCTTTGAGTCACCTTCTTCCTGAGTGTGCATGTGAATCAACTTTGTATTTTGCTAATCCGTCTTTTGTTTTATTTGCAGGCCCCCAATAGAGAACCTGAGAAGACAGAGGACAAGTTTTCCTCCGACGTGAGCGTGGGTGGGTGACTGGCGTGGCTGCTTCCTCCGACGTGAGCGTGGGT
Organism: Rhinopithecus bieti; assembly: GCF_001698545.2. Taxonomy (NCBI): domain Eukaryota; kingdom Metazoa; phylum Chordata; class Mammalia; order Primates; family Cercopithecidae; genus Rhinopithecus; species Rhinopithecus bieti. The sequence continues at coordinate 735,393 of NW_016811410.1, read as the reverse complement.
GGGTGACTGGCGTGGCTCCTTCCTCCGACGTGAGCGTGGGTGGGTGACTGGCGTGGCTGTCTAACAGCAGCGTCTACTTCTCCTGTGGTAATTGGCTCCTCCAAAATCAATTTGATAATATTTTCCTTAAAAAGCATTCATTTCATCCAGATTTCAATATGCATAGGGTTGAACAAAGTAGTCTTATCATAGTTGTTTTTCATTCACTCTGCCTCTGGGCTATTTTCTGATACTTACTTCTGATTTTATGTATTTTTTTTTGTTAGGTTTGTTGATGGTTTCTGTATTTTATTGTTTTCCTTTTTCACAAGAACCAGCTTTGGTGCCTATTAACTGATCCTATCATTTCCTGCTTTTCAAACCATTAATTTCTTCTTTACTCCTTAGAAAGTTATTGATGAAAATAATCAAACTCTGTAAAATATTTAAAGAGACTTATTCTGATCCAAATATGAGTGGCCAATGGCCCGTGACAGAGCCTTCAGGAGTTCCTGAGAACACGTGTCTGTGGTGGTCGGGCCACGCTTGGTTGCTTGGTTTTATATCTTTAAGGGAGACGTGAGACATCAGTCAACACATGTAAGACATACATTGTCTCCTTCTGGAAAGCGGGGACAACTGGAAGTGGGGGGCTTCCAGGTCATAGGTAGATTCAAGGATTGGCAATTGGTTGAGTCAAGTTATTGTCTAAAGACTTAGAAAGAAATGTCCAGGTTAAGATAAGAGGTTGTGGAGACCAATGTTTCATCACAAAGGTGAAGCTTCCAGGTAACACGCTTCAGAGAGAATAGATCATAAATGTTTCTTCTCACAGTTAAAGAGTCTGTTCTCTCAGTAATTCCAAAAGGGAGGAGGGATAATGAGACCCGTCAAGCTCCCCCTTCCCATCGTGGCCTGAACTAGGTTTTCAGGTTAACTTTGGAATGCCCTTGACTGAGAGGCAGGGTCCATTCAGATGGTCAGGGCTTAGAATTTTATTTTTGGTTTACAAAGTCCTTGTCTGCCTCACTTAGCTGTGTTTTGCAGTTCTTGAATTGGATGTTTAATTTACCTGTTTTCGTGTTTTCTTGTTAACTGATAAGCATGTGAGACTATGAATTTCTATCTGAGCACTCTTGGCTGTGCCTAATAATTTCTGACATGTCTTGTAAAAGCTCAATTCTCAAACTGTTAAAACCCTTTTATATACAAATATCTGGTCTGTGTGGCAAAGTTCTCTTTAACTCATGAATGAGGTCATGGACAGAAAGACAGCATGACTTCACAGAGTATTTGAGGAATTGAAATTAAATGGGAGAGAGATTGTTGATGAGGAAGGCCAAACTCTAAAATATTTAAAGAAGTTTCTTCTGAGCCGAATACGAGTGGCCGTGGACCAGGGTGCAGTTTCCAGAGTGCCTGAAAGTGTGTGCCGAGGTGGCTGGTTACAGTTTGGTTTTACATATTTTAGGGAGACAGAAGTTACAGGCAAATCAATACATCTAAGTTGTACATTGGTTCAGCCTGGAAAGGTGAGACATCTTGAAGCCAGGCAGCACGGGGACTTTCAGGGCTTAGGTGGATTCAAAGATTTTATGATTAGCAATTGGTTGAAAATGTTAAGCTTTCCTTACAGTTGAAGTCAGCAGAAAGAAATGCTTAAGATCAGAGGTTGTGGAAGTCAAGGTCGTTCTTGTTTCATACATGAAGTAGCTTAAGAGAGAATAGATGATAAACGTCTCTTTCTGGACCTTAAAAGGTGCCAGAAATCTCTTACGTAAATCTCCCCTGGATCAGGAAAGGACCTGGTAAGGGAAGACCCCCCTCTCTAGACACCATTTTCCCCTACAAGAGCGCACTTTGCCCAACCGTTTCAAAACATGTCAAAGACGCGTATTTGGGAGTAAAACATTGTGATTTTCTTTAGGGTCTGCTATCTGCTGTCACGCGATGCTATGCCAGAGTCAGGTTGGCATTTGGTACCTAATTGCCACAAAACGTCTGTCAGTCTTATGATCTCTACTTCAGCTGTGCCTAAACTCCAACAGGAGGGGGAGCCCAGCCTCCCTTCCCATCAATAATCCAGTTTCTCAGGTTTCCTGGGGTCCCCTTGGCCCAGAGGGAGTCCATTCAGTCAACTGGGGGGCTTAGAATTTTATTTTGGGGTTATGAGATCATTAGATAAGTTAGGTCCAAACCTGGTTCATGTCCTACAAAAAGTGTAACCTCTAGGGCTATCTTCTCTACTAAGCTAAAAAAAGTCCCCATTATCATCTTTCTGTAAGACGCCCTCCAGCTTCACGGGGCTGCAGTACGGCAGCCTTGAGGGCCATGACCGGGAAGGCAGCGAGGCCGCATTTTCCGAGGGAGGGGCGGGTGGTCTGCTGTGATACTAAAACCACTCCACCACTGATTTTCCTCAATTTCAAACTTCCGAGGTATTTTCCTGAACAGTGGATTTTCTTCTTCATTGTTTTCTAGATATTCTGTAAAGAGAACTTTATTTTCTTTTGGCTTAATAGTTATGTTAGAGAGTTAAAAATGTTCAGACGGTAAGATTTTCCGTTTCATGGTATTGACTTCAGCCAGCAGTGGTACTGCGCTGTGACTGGTGAACGTCGCCTGGCTGCGTGTATGCTTTGGAATTCATGGTTTGCTCTGGGCCTAGATATGTCGTCCATTTTTGTGACTGTTCCGTGGACACTCAAAAGGCGTTCGATGCGTATTGGTTAGAACTGTGTTACTGACGACACTCTTCGGGCCTCTGAAGTGTCTGTCTGGCTCTCCCTGCACTCCCTCTGGCTCTGTTGCTCTCAGCAGATGCCAATTCCATGTCATTCAGAGCACAGGGTTTGCTGGGGCTTCTCTGTGGCTCATAACCTTCGCTACCACCAAGTGCCCACCTGTCTGGGTCAGCGCTTGTTTCCCTGAAGCCAGCCTTGGCGATGAAGATCCCAAACCTGCCTTTTCCTGCTCCTTCACTGCTTCCTTTATTTTGGTATAATTTACATGCAGCAAAGTGAACAGGTGGTAAGCGCTGCGTTTCCGTGAGTTTTGGAAGCGTGTGCACGTGGTCACCCACACCCCTCAGGAGGGAGACCCCCGTCACCACACAGAGGCCCCTGTGCCCCTCCCAGTCAGTCCCACCCTGCCCTGGGGCACCTCTGCTCTGACCTCAGCCAACGCAGACCAGAGTTGCCTGTTGTAGAACCTCTTATAACTCAGAGACCAGAGTTGCCTGTTGTAGAACCTCCTGTAACCCAGAGCACAGGGGTTTGCCGGAGCATGTGCCCAACATGGCAGGTGCAATTCTGCCCAAGTCATGGAATTAAGATAGGACTAACGCAGCTCCTCTGGTCTCAGCGGCCATGACCCTGGAGCGTGAGGACTCCAAACCCCACTCTTCTCCACTCTTGGAGGGAAACACCATGTGCAGCCCGGTGTGCAGACCTTTCCAGGAACGCCCCTTCCCGGGGTTGGCACCCCCTGAGAAGTGAGTGGCAGCATGGTTTGGCTTCAGTCAAAAGAAAAAGTCTCTAAGTGTGGAAGTTAGATACCACTCAGAGGGGGCTGGATATTTTATTTGGAATGGAAGCTTTTGCCAATGTCCTGAAATCCCACTAATAGGGATCACTTGCTCTGTTCTTTCTCCTCCCTCCCAGCTGAGGTGTGCAGAGAGAGAGGGCGGCCTGCAGGAAGGGATGCAGGTGCAGGTACAGCAGGGTGCAGCAGGGCAGGAGAAGCCTGCCCTCTGAAATGCAGGCCCTCGAGAGCCAGAAAATCCCAGAGTCCCATGGAGGAAGGATGCATCCTCTTGACATGGCTGCAGACACCCTGCTGGGGAAGTGAGACCCGCAGACCTCTCTTCAGCCCCAGTCTCACCCAGAGCCCTCCCAGTTTATCCACAGTCACTGGGCCATCCGCAAGTCCATTCTGCCTATCTTAATTTTTCTTAAAAGCTGCATTGCCTCCTAACTTTCAAATCATTAGCACAGAGTTGTGCAAAGCATTGTCTGAGGATCTGAGGATCAAGCACTTTAATGCTCTCTGTCTGTGGTCTGTCTCACGTTCCCAGTCCTAATTTTGTGCATTGACATTTTCTTTGATTAGATTTTCTTGCTGTAATTATCAGGTGGTTTAGCAGTTTCATTGTGGTCATTTTTTTTCTTTTTAAAGAGTTCTCAGAAAATAGTGAACCAGAAGGCATGGTAGCTTCCACTCCAAACCCCAGACTCCTGGGGACACTGGTCAGAGCAGGGGCTGGCTGTGTGGGGAGTGGAGGCGGTGGGCTCTATGCGAGAACTCATTTCTTCTTCCTTCCCCTTGTCTCTCTGGCTGGTCACTGCTAACACTGTTGACGAAAAGAGTCAAACTCTGTAAAATATTTGAAGAGATTTATTCTGAGGCAGATATGAATGACCATGGCCTGTGACACAGCCCCAGGAGACCCTGAGAGCATGCACCCAAGGTGGCTGGGGCACAGCCTGGTTTTATGCACTCAAGGGAGATGCATCAGTGAGTGCACGTAAGATGTGCATTGGTTCAGTCTGGAAAGGTGGGTCAATGAGAAGGGGGAGGGGGCTTCCAGGTCATAGGCAGATTCAGAGACTTTCTGATTGGCAATTGGTTGAAACAGTTATTATCAATAGAAAGGAATGCCTGGGTCAAGAGAAGGAGTTGTGGAGACTAAGGTTTTAATCATGCAGATGAGGCCTTCAAGTTGCAGGTTTCAGAGCAAATAGATTGTAAATGTTACTTATCAGAGTTAAAGAGTCTGTTCTATCAGTAATTCCAAAAGGGAGGAGGAATAATGAGGCACATCCAGCTCCCTGCTCCCATCACAGCCTAAACTAAGTTTTCAGGTTAACTTTGGAATGCCCCTGGCTGAAATGAGGGGTTGGTTCAGATAGTCGAGGGGCTTAACATTTTATTTCTGATTTACAATAAGACAGCAAAAGTAGACATTTAAAACACAACTGGAAACTAACAGCCCTACTCACTGAATAAAAGGCCTGTGTCTTAAACAACTTTTAGGTTCAAGAACAAACCAAAACTTAAATAAATTAAATAGAGTATCTCAAAAATAGCAAGAAGGAAAACTGTTACATATCACTGCCAACGGCAGTGCTCAGAGAAAAAGTACTTATGATTTTTTAAAAGTACAAGGAAGGGATTAAAAGATAAAATAGAAGATGATTAGAAGAACCAAAGCAACAATAAATAAACCCAGCACCTGATCAGCCTATTGCTAATTAAGAAAAATGGAGAAAATACAAATCACAAAATAATAAATGGAAAAAGAGACATCACACACATTTAAAATGAAGAATCCTACGGCAGCACTTTGCTGTTACGGATTTTATCTTTTCTAGGAAAACGTAAGTAGGAAAGCTCCCCTCCAAAGAGAGAAAATATCTCAATGGACCAATGACCGTAGAAGAAATAGAGAAAACTGTTAAGAGCTACCCAGCCCCACCCAGAAAATCAGGCCAGTTTCGCAGGGAAAATGTGCAACATCTTTATGGAGATGGTAACTCTGTTGCTTTATAAAGGATTCTGGAGCATAGCGAAAGAAGGAGAGCTTCAAAATTAATTTTCAAAGGCAGAACAATGTTGACATTCAGTTTTGATGAAGGTAGCACAAAAGTGAAAGCTACGAGCCAATCTTGCCTGTGAATGTCAATGTAAAAATCTTAAATAGGATTTAGCCAGCAGAATCGGCAGTGGATCAGAAAGAATGACCCATTGGGACCAGCCAATGATTTAACACTAAGACATTGATGACTCGAATCCTCCCGTTGCTGGCTGTAAAAGGAAAAATGTGATTACTTCCACAGATGTCTAAAATGCACTTGATAAAATCCAGCATCCATTCTTGTGTAAAAACCCTAAATGAATTAGGAATGAATGGGCATGTACAACATCCCACTTAATGGGAAATATTATGGTCATTTTCACTGTCAGAAACAAGGCAAGGATGTTCAATATGACCTTGATGAAATTTGATCAAAGACAGGAATCAGAGGCACAAATGTGAGAAAGGCAGAGGCAAGGGCATTGGCATGTCAGGGTGGTCAGGTTGTGCACTGCACACCCAGGACTTGACCCCTGACCAGAGGGCGCCCTCAGAGCAGGTGCATAACACAGGGTGACAAGCCACGGACTTCCTAGAAAGCGGCGACCAGTTAGAAGAAAAATGAGAAAATAACCCCATTTACAACAACCACAGCAGCACAGATAAAATGCCTAGGAACTATAAGATATTCCCGAAGAAGACCACGAATGTTACTGGTGACTGGAAGAGAAGACTGGAAAAAAGTAGGAAGGACTGCCACATTCTTGGGTAGAAAGACTCAGTATTACAAAGATATTAATTATTCCTAAGTGAGTCGGTACATTTAGTGTGATTCCATATCAATGCCAATGTATGTACGAGTGTGTGCGTGTGTCCGTGTGTGTGTGCACGCATGTGTGAAGAACTGGGCAAGTTCATTCTCGGTTTTATTTTAAAAAACAAATCTGCATGGATTCAAAAAAATTCTGTGGCAGAAGCAAGGGTGGACTAGTCCTACCAAATAACAGACATTTCATCGAGGTAGGAAGTTAGCACTGTTCGAGAGCCATGAACTGGTGAGTGGAGCCGCTGGAGTCTCCAGACCACTGTGGAGCCACCCAGAAATGCAGTGGCCGGAAAGGTGCCCTGCTCGCTGCAGAGGGGGTCCCACAGCATGTGACGGCCGAGCTAGGAACGAGCCAACTTGGGCCTCACCTCACACTCGCGCCAAGTGCATCTGGAAAAATCAAGTTAAATTAAAAAATAAATCCAAAGCATTCCAGAAAAAAAAAGAACTGTAAACATCCTTGGCTTGAGGAATGGCCATGACTCAAACCCCAGAGACCATGAAAGATGGACAGATATGACTGGAACTGCCTTTGAAAATTATAACAAAGGAAGTGATGACAGTTAAAGATATCAGACCCAACCGACTCCGTCTCGCTTCTAACCTCCGAACTGTCTGTGTCCATTCCGGGGCGTAGGCTGAACTAGCGTTGGGAAGGAAGTTGGTTTATAGTTTAAATAATAGCCCTTCCCAAAAGCTAAACTGCTCTTGTAAAAGCAGTGAAAGGCTACCAGCTACCAAGTTAGAATGAGAAGGGCTGGAATTCTAAATATTACCAGCCGTGATTCTGGAGGCATGTGACTTGCAGCTTCCCCAGCTACCCTTGAAGATGTCATCACTAGCGTGAACCTAAGGTGGACCTGCTGTCATCGGCCTGCTGAGATGTCTCTTCAGGTTTTGATTTCTGACAACTGGATGGCCCCACCTGAAACTGCCAACCAGTTCTGCGACCCTCGCCCAGGGACTGGTTCAGCAGAAGAGGACAGCTTTGACTCCCTGCGACTTCATCCCAAGCCAACCGGTCAGCACTCCGGATTCCTGGCCTCTGCCAACCAAATTATCCTTAAAGACTCCGGTCCCCGAGTTTTCAGGGAACTAAACTAAATGGACAAACCTCTCCGCAAACAAGTAAAAAGGCAAACGTGTTGCTGAAGAAGCGTTGGCAGCAGGCAGTGTTTCCCACAGATAAATGACCAGTTCCCTTATCGACCCCCTTATTGATCTCCCCCCAGATCCTCCGAGGCCTCCTTTAGATCAGGCCTCGGCCTCGGGCCCTGTCCTTGACTGCCTGCCTTGGGGCAAGCCACTCCTGCTTTGCCTGCCTGGCCCTGATGGTGGTTCCTGTCCGTCATTCCAGGCTGTGCTGGCGGTGGCCGGTGTCTGGGTCTGGGTGATCAGTGGTCTTGCTGGGAAGTGCTGTGTGGCTGAGCGCTCTAATCTGAGCCCCTACCCCTCAGTGCAGCTGCTCACAGAGCTGATGGCCCCTGGGGCCGGCCAGATCCGTGTCAGCCCCTCAGGGTGGGCCCGCACCTGGAGGCTAATGGCTGTCTCCCGCCCCACTGAGAGCCACGTGGAATCGGCCTGTGGTTAAGCGACATCCACTAGAGTGAAAAATACAAAAAAGGAGACAGGCCGCCCTGTGTTCACCCACAGGCCTGTGAAAGCCCCTCTGCCACATCCTGCATCAAATATCCTTTTTCTGAAGGCACTGTGGCCTCATCTGAGGACTGAGGGAGGATCCAGTTTCTGAGGGTGCTGCAGTCTCATCTGAAGACGGAGGGAGGATCCCGTTTCTGAGGGTGCTGTGGCCTCATCAGGCTCAGGGAGGACACCCCGGGGCCCTTGCCCCTCCCTCCCCCACCACTCTGAAGTGGTGGTCCCTCTCTGCCGTCCCAGGAGCCAGTCCGCCTCCACGCTTCCACAAACAGGGCAGAGCTCTGCATGCAGTGTGTGGGGGACAGGTGGACTCCTGCGTCCTGAGCTCAGGACCCCGGGGGTCACTGTGGGCTGGTGGCAGGTCCAGTGAGCTCAGCTCCCGCTTGGTTCCTTCCTTTCTGGATGAACGCAGACCCGTTACCTGACCACCGAGGCTGGGTCTCTCCATCCACAAATCAGAGACCCCACCCAAGTCGAGGGTCCTGCCTGTGTCTGGGGCCTGCAGCAGGGAGTCCCGCGCCCATCGGGACAGCTGTGAAGCTGGGGAGGGATCTGCTGGGGACGCCCACAGGACCTGGGGTGTGGGGCAGGCAGGACATGGCACCTGGTAGGACTTTAGGACATGTTGGTGCCCAGACCTGTGAGTTGCCAGCAAGGCCCCTAGCACAGAGGCCGCCTGTGTGACTCACATCAGAGCTTTAAACATTCAGTTTGACAGGGTGTCGGGGTGACTGCCCTTCCTTGCACTCAGGAAGAAAGAGTCAGGCAGGTCTGCTGCTGTAGGGCACTGGCAGTGCTATTTTAGTCGTCCTGCTCTGAAGGGCCTCTGTGCGCCCTGTGTGCTCACGGTCTGGGTATTAACAGGCAGGCCCTATCCTCCTCTGAGCGCCAGGACACAGCGGGCGGCTGTTTAAATGCAAGATCAGTCGACTGTGGCAGGATGCAGTAATTTGAGAGAAAATGTCACCACTCTACCAGCGAAGTTGGAAACCGGGACATCACAGTGACCTCCCTGGCTCGCACACAGCCAGGTGACAGGCAGTGCGGAGCCGCGGGCCCCTCCCCCTGGGATGCCTGCTGACACCAGGCTGGGCAGGGCCCTTCGGAAGGCGAGTGGGAGGACCCAGGAGCTCCTGCTCCCGAGCCCAGGAGCACTTTAGGGAGCACTTTTGGGGTCACTTGTGCACCCTCCGGAAGGAGGCAGTGAGACTGGGGAGCAGCAGGAAGAAGCTGTGGCCAAGGTCCCTGCAGAGCCAGCTGCTCCGAGCCTTGCCCAGGGCACAGCTGAAACGCAGGCCCAGCCTCCACGCCAGTTCTCCGGGCACTGGCCCGACTCAAGGCATCCTCCTCTTGAACAGCTGCTCAGGTTAATTTCCCGTGGACAGCGGGATTCCAGCATCCTCCTTCCCTCAGTCTTTGTGGCGCCATCCCCTGCCTGGCCCTGGACCCCTGTCCTCTGAAGGGTTCCTCTTCCCCTCATGCCTTTACTTGCTTGACAGATGTTCACACCACCACAGCTGAGCTCAGCATCTCCTGGTCATAGGTCCCTGGAGCCCGTGGGCCAGCACCGGGGGCCTGCATGTAGGACCTTCTCTGCACAATCGCCATCTCCAGGCACGGCGAGGGCCCAGGGGTCCATCTGGCCTGAATCTCCGGGGTGGGAGCTGGGCTTTGAGGCACACGGCAGCCTCTGCGCCACGTTTCGGGGGTCAGGAGTTGCAGCATAGCTCTGCAGGGGGAGGCAGGAGGTGATGGGACCACTCCTCCAGCACCGGCCTTGCCAACTCTGGTGGAGACCCCCAGGCTGTCGAGGGCCACAGCGATGCCCTCCTCTCCCTTTGCTCCTCCCCAGCCAATCCCCGCTGCAGGGCATCCTGGCCTCCTACACAGACTGACAGGTGGGCGCTGGAGGCGACGTGCCTGGACCGGGACTCCTGGGCCTCACCTGCCCAGCATGCCTGCGGCACCATCTCCGCTCACCACCTGCCTGGGTGCGGCTCTCCCAGGGGCCACCACACTCCAGGGATGCTGGTCTCCCTCCCCGCCTGGCATTTCAATCAGGGTCTGGAAAGGGGTGACCTCCACCTCTCCTGTCCCAGGGGAGACTTGGGCTGGTCAGGTGAGGGTGGGATTCTGACCAAGGCAACCTCTCCTTCCCAGAGGGAGAGAGGCTGTCCTGAGTGGGGAACCGCCATGTGGTCTAGACCCTCCTGGACCCTCGGACCAGGGGAGACGGGCTGTTTCTGATGTTGCTGCTTGAAAGGTAGCCCGAACTGGAGCCTCTCCTCTGACACGCCCTTCTGTCCAGATAAGCCGAGGAGGTGCCGCCACCCTGGTGTCAGTGCGCACAGAGGCTGAGGGCTCTCCTCCCAGCCACTCATCCCTGGCCCCTGGCAGCACCTTCCGGATTCCATTGACCCAGGGATGATCTTTTGTCCTTATCCTCCCGGGGCTCCTCCTGGTGGTTCACACAACGGTGGGTGTGATGTCACCTGGGCTGACCTGCCCCCCACACAGCACAGAGGCTGCCGTGTGCCTCAAACCTGGCTCCCACCAGGAGATGCGAGTCAGATGGGCCCCTGGGCCGTCGCCATGCCCCAAACTGGCAGCCATACAGAGGACGCCCTGCACGCAGGTGAGACCCTCAGTCAGATCACCAGGGCAGGTGGGACCCGCAGTCAGGCCCCAGGGCAGGTGAGACCCACCATCAGGCCCCCAGGGCAGGTGGACACCCGCAGTCAGGCCCCCAGGGCAGGTGGGCACCCGGGTCGAGGTCATGGCTTTCTCGCCTGGACAGGGACTAAGGAGGCTCCTCTGCCCGTCCCCCGTCCAGGCCTCGCTGAGGCTCCCAGGCCGCCACCTTCTTTCTCCGGCCGCCCCCACCTCTCCAGGCCCCCCAGGCCCCTCCCCAGTCAACTCCCACTTGGGCCCTTGTCTCAGGCCCGAGGCCGGGGCCAGCCTTGGCAAAGGCAAGATCTCTTCTGAGAACAGATGCTGGAGCTGAATAGGGCAGCTTTGGTGTCCAGTGGCCTCGGCCCCAGCATCCAGATTGGACCCAAGGGGACGATCACCCCACCCCTGATGAGGGTGCCATGAAAGGGGTCGTGGACAGGGTGTGTGAGGGGCCTGGGGGAGGTGCTACTGGTGCATGGCTGCTGCAGCCCCGGGGACACAGCCGTCCCCACGCTTGGCCGAGGGTCGCTGGTCACAGACGGCCAGGCCTCGTCCTCAGATGCCGCCTCCCACATGGTTCAGCGAGAACGTGCTCCCACCTCAGCCCTCCCTGGTCACCGTGTGTGTCAGGGCCACCAGAGTGGTGCCATCCCGAGGGGCATTCCCTGGACAGGTGACAGCTCTTCCCAAACACTGCTGCCCTCGAGTGCGACAGAGGCCCCTGGTCTGGAGCCACACCCCAGAGGGACACCCCCATGGCCCCTCACACTGAGAGAGCACGGCTCAGGCAGGAGCCAGACTCAGGCTGCAGGCCCGTGGGCGGATGGCGCAGGGAGGCAGGGCTGGGAGATGTTTTTTGTGTCTGAGTTAACAACAAACCCAGCCGGAACCCCAGGCTCAGATCTGCTCAGAAGACAGAGGGGAAGCAGCAAATGCTGGTGTCTGACTTGGATCCAGGACTTTTATTTTTAAGCTTTCAAAATGTGAAGAAGAGGATGTCACCAGCTAACGACGTCAGCAAATGTCTTGGAAAATTTGGAAGCGTGTTGACCGGGTTGGCTGTAATTTATTTCTAGAAGTGTAAGCAAGAATTCGGGGCTGAAGCTAAGAAAGGCAAAGCCAGAAACATCAAGATCTGCTGAATGTGACCCCTGCCGCATGCCTGCTCCCACCCCTCACCTCACCTCACCCCCACCGCATGCCTGCTCCCGCAGGACGTCCTCACCTCCTTACCCCACCACGTGCTTGCTCCCGACCCCCCACCCCTCCACCCCTGCTGCACACCTGCTTCCCCTGAACCCCACCCCTCACCCCTGCTGCACGTGCAGCCCAGCCTCAGAGTGCGGCCCTTTTTCCTTCACTCTTCCGCCTTAGGACACTGGCCGTGTATGAGTGTGAGTGCCCGGGTGAGCGAGTGTAAGCGTGACGGGCAAGCGTGCACGTGTGAGCATGAGTTCAGTGTGTGTGTGCCTGCGCGAGTGTGCACAGCAGTCGGCCTCTCCACGTGCATGTGCCAGGCAGGCAGGTCCAGCCCCCTCTGCTTCCTCCGCGTGGGGAGGGCTCACAGTCCCTGCACAGCCTGCACAGCTGGGGAGACCCGTGATAGGGCAGGGGCTGGGAGCTGCCAGCTGGGCTGGGAGGACAGAATCACGCTGCTGATGGCCGTCTTCTGAGAGAGGACTGGGAGGCCATCATTCTAGTGGTTTGAGGTGGGAGTCGACTTCAGAGGCAGTATTTGGACTCTGGACCAGATTGAAGACTAGCTAAAACTGCGCTGGTGGAAGCGGCTTTCCCTAAGCCACGCCCACCCGAGTGCCCGTCAGTTGTCCGTTGCCATGGCAGCACCCGGGAGTTACCACCCCCTTCTATGGCAGTGACCCAATGACCCAAAAGTTACTACCCCTTCCCTGGAAATTTCTGCATAAACCGCCCCTTAATCTGCATGCAATTAAAAGCGGTATTCAGTGTGACTGCAAAACTGCCCCAAGCGGCTGCTCTCTGCCTACCAGGCAGCCCGCTGCAGGAGCAGTCAGGGAGCTGTGAGCTGTGACACTCAATCAAGTTCTTTCCTTCTACCTGCCGCTCGCCCTTGAGTTATCTCCTGGGCAAAGCCAAGAACCATCGGGGCTCAGTCCCACTTGGCACTCGCCTACCCTGCATCACCGAAGTGCCTTGGATGGGTAACTGGAAGGTGTCATTGTGAATAGAAATATCCTTTCGTGATGGATTAGAAGAGGAGACCAACTCCTGCATTAATTTTACACAAATGACATCAAGAGGGTTGAGAGGAGAAGGTGGCCGTCCCCAGTCCCGGGTCCCTGCCAGCCTTATAGTCGTCTCCTAAGGCCATCTATTATTTGCTGAAGTATTCATGGAAGTATGAAAAATTGAGCATGAGTGATTTGCTTTGTGCTTCATTATTTATTAAGCTTGCGACTTATTTTTCTTTTGGTGAAGAGCTTCCTATCTTTTCCAAGAAAAAAAAAAGTGGGCCAGAATAACAGCCCTCATGTTTTGAGCTTGAAATTATAATTTAGATGACCTCCCTGTACAAAGTGAAACTGAGTAAAGATGTTTACAAATGCAGATTGAAAATGAAAAATTCAAGGGCTTTGTGACTCATTTTATGAATACACGTTTTCATCAAAGAACTCCCGTAAGTTGACTCGGAGCCTGATTTGCATCTAGGGTTTCATCCTTGTTCCGTGGTGTACCAGCCGTCCCTTCATCCCCCCCATTCGTCCATTAACATCCCTCCCTCCATCCGTCCATCAATGTTCCTGGCACCTGCCCTGCATTGGTGGGGCGTCCCAGCCCTCACAGGGAGCAGGCACAGTAGGTGCAGGTAGAGGCTCCCTGCCTGCCCAGCCCCAGGCTGCTCCTGAGAGCACCCCCAAAGCCACAGGTCATGGCGCCTTGCCCCCGATTTTACCCCATTAGGAGAGGGAAGATGTGTCCAAGGGAACTGGTGAGCCACAGGCAGCGGATTCCTGGGCTGCAGCTTAAAGCAAGACACTTGTTCCCTCATGGTTCTGGAAGCCAGGGTCCAAGATAGAGGTGTAGGCCTGTGCTCCCTCAAAGCTGCTGGCTCCAGGGAAACCCCTCCTCGGCGCTTCTGCTTCTGGTGACTCCGGTGTCCTCAGGATCACCCAGCCCCACCTCCGTCTTTGCAAGCCTCTCCTTTCTCCCATAAGGATGCCAGGCATTGGATTTCAGGCCCATACTAAATCCAAGACGATCTCATCATGATATCCTTAACTTTTTACATCTGCAAAGACCCTGTTTCCAAATTGGCCACATTTATAGGAACGAGGGCTTAGGATTTGAACATACCCTTTGGGGAGACACGATTCATCCCTCATGAGCATGGGTTCAGAGAGCAAGGGCTTTAGCATTACCGAGATCTTAATCCAAGCTTCCTGTCAGGATTTAATAAAAGGGAGGCTGACCTGCCAGGAAGCTCAGAAACGCAAGAGCAAGACACGAGCGTAGAGGAGGTTCCCGGGGCGCCTCAACAATCCAGGCTTGCAGCTGCCGGTGGAGAGGAGGCGAAGCCGTCTGCCCATTTCAGCCTCGGAACAGTCACAGCCCAGCAGCTGGGGGCCTGTCCATGATGACCATTCTACTCGAGCCTACACAGAGGGCCTTGTTCACCCCGCAGCCGCCTCACTGTGCTCCAAGGATCAGCCTCACCATAAGGTCATAAAGAGCCCTGGCTTCAGGGTCTGTCGTGCGTGGCCGCCAGCTCCGTATGTTCAAACTGATTTGCCTGCCATTTCTCTTCTTATCCCTCACACCCACCCACCCAGCCTGGGCCAGGCCTGGTTCTAGGGCGAGGCCAATGGTGGGGGACAAAATAGTCATGGTTTCTGGGTTTGTGGTCTGGCAGTTTGAATGGACGCAAGCAAGTGCCGCATAAAATAAACCACGGTGAAAATGGTGATGAGTTGCAATTACCCCGTGAGGCTACACGGCCGCAGGCTCTTCGGCGTGGCCTCAGGCCCCGCCCTCTGTGAGCCCAGGTCACCCCCAGGACGCCCAGCGGCTGCTGCGCCGCCTCCCTCCTCCCCGTGGCCAGGCCTGGCGGGCGGGCGCTGCCTGCCTGGCTCGCACACTTTGCCGGGGCAGGTCGGCCAGCGCCCGTTGCCAGGAGGGCCTCAGGAAGACGCCGCTGCCACCGTTTGGAGTCTGCAGACTGCTGAGCAGGTCTGAGAATGAGCTGCTCTGACGGTTTTTCCTAACTTACTATTTTGATACAACGTCAAACATACGTAAAAGTCACAAGAATAGACAACGAACTGCCATTAGGGCCTTAGCCGAATTCACCAACTGTTCCCGCTTCTCACCAGCGTTACCTTCCCGCCGTCCCGCTTCTCCTCACCAGCTACCTTCCCACTGTTCCCACTTTTCCTCACGGCATTACCTTCCTGCTGTTCCCACTTCTCTCTGGCGTTACCTTCCTGCTGCTCTGCTGTTCACTCATGTTTATGCATGTTTGCATGTGTGTGTGTGTGTTTACATGTGTTTGCATGTGCATGTTTGCGTGTGCGTGTGTCTGCACATGTGCATTTCCCTGAATCGCTTGAAGTTGAATGTGCTTGAGAGTTGAAGACATTATGCCAGTTTACTGCTAAATACTTCAGCGTGTGCTTCCTAACAAAGACACTTTTTTCACTACCACAGTATAGTTGTCAAAATCAGGAAAGTTCACGCCAATGAAATGTCTAATCCAGAGTCTTCTCAGATTTCATCAATTGTGCCTAAAGGTCCCTTTAGCTTTTTCCCACTACACGCTGGATCTAATCCAGGACCGCGTGCCCATGACCTTTTCAAAGTCCTAATTTCCATTCTTCTTGAACGGTTCTAATAAAATTGGTATCAAATTTTATTCTTTAAAGCCCTTCTTTGTATTTCTTGACCTTGAAATTTTTGTGAGTGTTGGTCAGTGACTTTGCAGAGTGCCGCTCAGTTTGAGTGGACATTCAGAGTTTCCATTTTATTCTAAGCCCCCATTTCATTGTAATTGCCAAATTTATTGGCATAAACTTATCATGTTCCCTGATTTCCCTTTTAGTGACTGTAGAATCTCTATACTTCCTCTTTCATTTCTGATATTGGCAATTTATGCTTTTCCCTCTTTATTTTTCTTTTATCTTGGTTGACCTATTTTGTTTTTTTGTTTGTTTAAGACAGGATCTCACTGTCTCCTGGGCTGGAGTGCAGTGGTGCAATCATAGCTCACTGCAGCCTCAAACTCCTGAGCTCAAGTGATCCTCCTGCCTCAGTCTCCTGAATAGCTGGGACTACAGGCATGCAACACCACACCTGGCTACTTAAAGAAAATATTTTTTGGAGAGATGGGGCTTGCTATGTTGCCCAAGCTGGTCTTGAACTCCTGGCCTCAAGCAATCCTCCTGTCTTGGCCTCTGAAAGTGTTGGGATTACAGGTATGAGCCTCGGTGCCAGGCCTCCTGATCAGTCTTATGGAGTCTGGCTCTGTCATCCAGGCTTGAGTGCAATGGCACAATCTCAGCTCACTACAACCTCTGCTTCCTGGGTTCAAGCCATTCTCCTGCCTCAGCCTCCCGAGTAGCTGGGATTACAGGCACCCACCACCATGCCCGGCTAATTTTTTTTTTTTTTTTTTTTTTTTTTTTTTTTTTTTTTTTTTTTTGTATTTTTTGTAGTGTGGGGGTTTCGCTGTGTTAGCCAGGATGGTCTCAATCTCCTGACCTCATAATCTGCCCCCCTTGGCCTCCCAAAGTGCTGGGATTACAGGCGTGAGCCACCATGCCCGGCCCTGATCAGTCTCATAATCAGTCTTATAAGTGAAACAGGAAAGGTTCCCTTGTTCCCCTTGCAGGGTGTGCGATCGCGGGTGTGGCTTGCTGCTTCAGTGCCCCGATGCTCAAACTAGCTAGGGGAGCATACAGGTGGGCAGGCTGGGGGGCTCTGACCCCACGGCAGTGTCTAGGGGTGAATGTTTCAGCTCCTGACGCCGCAGTGGATGTGAGCTAACATATGTTCTTAGTTTGCCGTCTATAGGTGGCTTATGTTCACCAGCTCAATTAGACCTTGTCGCAAAGACAGAGGGCTTTCCATATCCAGGGTTCTTGCCTTGGTGCAGCCAAAGAATCGGATCACACCTGGGCTTAGAGAATGAATGCAGTGTTGTATTGTGTGGAGGTAGCTCGGGGGAAGTCAGAGGGGAATGGAGTGGGAAGGTTTTCCTCTGGAGTAAGGCCTTGGCAGCCTGGGCTCTCCAACTGCCCGGGTCAAACTCCACTTGGTGTCCTTCTGGCGTGCTGGTGACTGTCGGTGTGTTGCTCACCATGTCCAGCCGCCCGTGTGTTCCTCCGCTGATGTGCTCCTCTCGATGTCCACCTGCCTATGTGTCTGCCTGCTAGGGTCTCAGGGTTTTTATAGGTACAGGATGTGACGGGTGTGACGGGCCAGGGGAGGTCTTGGGAAATGCAACATTTAGGCAAGAAATGCCTGTCCTCACCTAGGTCCGTGGGGGTGGAGCCCTAGCCAGGGACCAGGCCCTCCTCTACCCAGCGCTTCCCTTCCCCCTTCCCTATCATTTAAAAGGACCACACACTTCTCCTCACAGCACTTCCGTATCATAAGGATATATCAATATTTTATTAATCTTTTTAAAGAACCAAATCCCGGATATGCCAATTTGAACTTTTTTCTGTTTTCTATTTTGTTGACTTATATTATTATTTTTATTATTTTCTTAATTCTACTTATTTTTGTTTAAATTTACTTATGGTTTTCCAGCTCTGGCTGTGACACTGTGGATTACTGGTGCCATCGTTAATTTTAGGTCCACTTGACTGGGTTAAGGGATGCCCAAATAGCTGGTAAAAGATTGTTTCTGGGTGTGTTTCTGGAAGAGATCAGTGTTTGAATCCATAGACCAAGTCAAGAGGATCTGCCCTCCCCAGTGTGGGCATCATGCAATCTGCCAAGGACCTGCATAGAACACAGATGTGGAGGAAGGGAACACTCTCTCTGCTGAAGCTGGAACATTCTCCTGCCCTCAAACGCTGGCCTTGGTGATTCTTGGGCCTTCAGACTTGAACTGAATTACACTGTGACCAGCTCTCCCTATTCTCCAGCTTGCGGATGGCAGACCATGGGACTTCTCTGCCTTAATAATTATGTGAGCCAATTCCTATAATAGATTTTCTCTCTGTCCATCAATAATCAACCATGTATCCATCCATCCATCCGTCCTTCCATATCTCTCTATCTATATATTTCTCTCTTTCTATCTATCATCTGTCTATGTTATGTTTATCTGGAGAACCCTGACTAATAAAATTGGTATCAAATTTTATTCTTTAAAGCAGTTGAATTAAAATGAAACAGAAAAGACATTTGTTGTATCTTCACTATCAATTTGAAATATTTTTTAAACTTTCTGTTTTGACCCAGTTTATTCAGAAGCATTTTTCTTAAATGCCATGTATCTGGCAGGGCAGGAGACTTTCCTGGATATCTTACTGACATTGATTTTTAATTTAATTCCACAGTGATCAGAGAACATACCATACAACTTCAATGTTTTGAAATTTATTGATAAATTTATCAATACATTTGATTTTGGCTCAACATACCAACTATTTTGGCAAGTTTTCAATGTGTACATGGAAAGAACGTGTATTCTGCAGTTATTAGGCGATGTGCCTATGAATGCCATTAGGTCAATGTGGATTATAGTGTTACTTAGATCTGTGACCTTACTGCTTTTTTTGTCTACTTGTTTCATCCATTCGTAAAGGAAGAGTGTGAAAATATCCAACTAGGTGTGTAAATTTGTATATTTCTCCTTTTAATACTGTCAGTTTTTGCTTTATGTATTTTGAAGTGCTTTTTGTAGGTGCATACACTTTTATGATTCTTTGTCGTGCTAATACATTGACTCTTTATCTCTGGTGATACTCTTTGTCTTAAATCTGTGTTGTCTGATGTTAATATACTTACTCTGGGTTTTTAATGCTTTTGTTGGCACTTCAATCTTTTCTCATCCTTTTGCTTTCTCACTGTCACTTTGCATTCAAAATATGTCTCTTATAAATAGCATATAGCTGGGTTTTGCTTTTTTATTTTTAAAAATTCAGTCCAGGCTGGGCTCGGTGGTTCAAGTCTGTAATCCCAGCACTTTGGGGGGCCGAGACGGGCAGATCACGAGGTCAGGAGATCGAGACCATCCTGGCTAACATGGTGAAACTCCGTCTCTACTAAAAAAATACAAAAAATTAGCCGGACGAGGTGGCGGCGCCTGTAGTCCCAGCTACTCGGGAGGCTGAGGCAGGAGAATGGCGTGAACCCGGGAGGCGAAGCTTGCAGTGAACCGAGATCCGGCCACTGCACTCCAGCCTGGGCGGCAGAGCGAGACTCCATCTCAAAAAAACAAAAACAAAAACAAAAAAATTCAGTCTGATAACCTCTGCTTTTTAATTGGAGGAATTAGCTCATTTACATTTAATGTATTATCGATATGGTTGACTCTATGTCTATCATTATGTTATTTGTTTCCCTTTGCATCCCTTCTATTTTTGATTATCTGCTCCTTCCTTCTTGTCTTTTAAAGAGCTAATTAAATATGTTTAATCTTCCTAGTGCCTTTTCACCTCTGCTTCTTTGTGCAATTATTTTAATGTCTACTCTTAGTATTAGAATATACATCCTTGGCTTTCCACAGTCTACTTAGAGTTAATATTGAACCACTTCTCAAATGTGAGGACCTTACAACAGGGCAGCTCCATTTCCCACCCTGTCCTTTGTGCCATCACTTCATATGTTTTAAATCTACTTATATCACAAACTTCAAAATCTGTTATGATTTTTATTTGAAATAGTCATATGTCTTTTAAAAATCGAGAGACTAAAAATACAATATTTTATATTTGCTTACGTACTTACCATGTCTGGTGTGCTTCATGTTGGGTTTGAAAATTCAGTTTCTATCTGGTGTCAGTTCCCTTCAGCCTAAAAACTTCCTTTGCCATATCTTAGAGCGAAGCTCTGCTGGTTACAAATTCTTTAAATTTTTACTTATCAGAAAATGTTTCTATTTTGCCTTTATTTTTTAAAAGGTGTTATTTGCTGGATGTAGAATTTGGGGTTGAAGGGTCTTTCTTATCACCTTGAGGACATGGCTCTCTTTCCCGAGGGGAAGTCGGCCCTCATTCATGTTGCTGCTCTCCTTGGTGTGATCTGTCATTTCACCTCTGGCTGCTCTAAAGATTTTTCTCTTTGTTTGTGGTTTTTAAGAGTCTGGCGATGATGTGCAGTTATGTGTCGTGTTTATTCTGCTTTGGATTTGCTGGGCTTCTTGGATCTATAAATGTATGTTTTCATAAAACTTAGGGCCACTATTTCTTTAAAAATGTTTCCACCTCCTTGTCTTTCTTCTCTACTTCTGGGACTCCAAATACATGTGTGTTAGACACTTATATTGTTAAACTCCATTTATACTTTAAAGTCATTTTTTCTCTCTGTTCTTCAAATTGAATAATTTCTGTTGGTTGGGTTCAGAGCTGCTGATACATCTTTGGGGGTCCCAGGTGTGCAGGAGCATGGGCTGAGCTGGAGTTGGGGCTCTAGTCAGGATGATGACTAAACCTCATTCCGGATGGGCTCACTCATGGGGGCCTGCGGGGCCGCTTTTAGCTCCCATTTGCAGTCAGGGCTCTTTGCTACAGAAGAACCCAGATGTCATCCATGTCGCCTCCTGGGACTGAAGTGAGTAGTGGCCACTGAGCCATGAGTGGTGCCCCCTGCTGCCTGGGGTGATGTCAAGCACAACACCCTTGGGCTTGGCCCCCACTGGGCCTCAGCCCAAGGCACCTATGCTCCTCTGTCAGGGGCCCACCCACCCTGCATGATATTGTTGGACTTCCCCAGGAAGGGGCAGGGTGCCCTCAGAGCATGGCCCCCCCGGAGTGACCAGCAGCAGCACTGGGGGCCTGACCAGGGCGGGTCGGTGCTCGTGGCACCCACCAGCACCTGCTGGCTCCCTCCATGCTCAGGAGGAGGGAGGACCTCTACCCTGCTGAGAACAGCCTGACTCTGTTGCACATACCACAATTCCAGGGTCAGGATGCCTCCTCCCCACTAGCTGTGCTGACCTGGGAGCAGCAGACTCAGCCCTCACCCCGGGTAGGACGTGCCCCCTCCTTGATATGCCTGCTTCAGTGAATCACGCATGGCCCAAGGGCTCTGCTCAGGGGGCCCAGCCAGGGAACAGCCTGCTGGGAGGCCAACCAGGCCTGTGGTGGACGTTGACTTCCTCCAGGCGGTGGCTGAGGGCAGCCCCAGCCAAGTCTGTGCCAGCCAAGGCTGCTGGGGACCCTTCCTCTCCCCCTTCCCTGTTCTCCCTTCCCACCCTTCCTCCTCCCTCCCTCGTTTTCTTTTTTTGGGGTTCACCTTAGACTAAGTAAACACACTGGCCTGAATTATGTAAGCCCCTCTTTTAGCCTGGGCAGATACATATAAAAATAAAACTTGTCAGGTGTTGTTACCTTCCAGCCTCCTCAAAGCTGAGCTGTCCAATCTCAGGGCTATTTAAAGCCACACCAGCAGCAGTGCTGATTCGGGGCCACAGGCGCAGCCTCCTGTGGGGAAGGAGCAGGGGCCCCTCCACCCAGCTTGGCTTCTTTCCTCACCTTCCTCTTGGCAGGGCTGGGAGTGGGGCGATTGGTAAACACTCAGAGGGTTTAGACATGAATGAGTCAGGTCAAATTTCCCCACTCAGGACAGCAAGTCCAGGCACTGCCAAGGCGGCCTGGTCGGGGTTCCTGGGGGGAGGTTCAGAGCAGGGTATGGCGGGAGCAAGACCTGGGTATCCTGTGTCCCTGAAAGGAGCAAGAGGGGGTAGCAGGAAACCCGGACAGTGCTGAGCAGAGGCCTGGGCACACGTCCTGGAGGAAGAGGCATCGTTACCGGGAGTGCCCGAGGCACAGTGCACAGATGGGCTGGTACAGGGTCCTGGGTTCTGCTGAGCCTCAGGTGAGAGAGGGTGCTGGTTCCTGCATCCTGCCCCCCTCCCCTGGTGATCTGCCAAGGGGAGCAGCCCAGGGAGGGGGAGCTGGGAGCCAGGGAGCGCTGTCCTTCATGAGCACAAATCCACATCCCAGGCTGGCCCCCCAGGAGCACAGGCTGCAAGGAAAGGGCACAAGCTGTCTATTTGGGTCAGGACTCGGGGAGGGGGAAGGTCACCCCGGGAGCAGAGCTGTCCACCCCCTTGGCCCCTGGATCCCCCAGACCCTGGAGGGCCTGACCTTGGGGAACTGACTCTGCCTGGGCTGGTGGGGCTCCGACCCCTGGCTCCCACATGGCCAGAGACCGCCAAGCACAAGTGAGGTGCAGTTTAATTGTCTGCTGTGGTCTTAAAAAGCAGGAGACCCAGAGTCACAGCAATCGGCCGTGCTTCTTTAGGGGCCCCCTCCCTCCGCCTCCCACTGGGCGGCCACTCCAACACCCCTTTCAGGTTCTTCCCCAGCCTAGGCCGTGCTCCCTGGCCCTCCCTCTTGCTACTGGTCCCCAACACTCACGTTCCTTCCTCAGAACCACGACTGAGACAGCACCCAAGGGCACACTGTGAATATCTGGGGCCTGTTTTACACACAAAGAGCCCAGCGTCTCACCATCAGATCCCTCTCCTACCTGCTCTGAGCCACGCTGCCCTCCTGCCAGGCTGGCAGGGTCTCTGGGGCTGGGCTGGGTAGATGGAGTTGTGCAGCCAGAGACGTGCCTGCCGCCCTGCCTGTGGCCCCAGCTAGGTACCCTGACTCAGGCACTGGCGGCCTGTCCCAAGGTTGCTCAGCCCCGCCCCTCCCTCACCACTGCCCCCCAGCCATCACTAGCCAGAGGCCGGCTTGCTGTCCTCACGGCTCTGGGAAATCACTTCGGAGAAACTGACCTCTGAGTGGGAAAGTGACTTGCTCACTGAGGTGCGGGATGGACTCGCCAGCAAGGGCGTCTTAGAGGGAGGTCCGGAGCGCCAGGGTCCTCCTCTCATCTCCTCCCACCCAGCACCATGTTCTGAAGTCGCCTGCCTCTTCCCTCATGTCAGGGACAGCCCCGTCCCCCAGCACCCCAGGATGACAGTATGTTGTGGTGACAGATCCCACATCTGGCCACACGCACCAGCGTGGCCTCCAGGAGAGGGTGCGAGGTCTCCTCCAGCTATCCATGATGAGCCCGGACATAGGATCTTCCTCTGTGGGGAGGATGGAGGGCAGCCCACCCTGGGGAGAGGGGTGAGCCACCCACAGAGAATGAGGCCGGGCCCACTTGGACCTGAGGGCACGGCCTGCACCCAGCTGGACAAGCTGGGCAGGGGCAGACTGGATGGGAATGGGAGCGCCAGCCTGAAGCTGCCCTGGAGAAGGGGCCTGCGAGCTGTGCCCACTTTTAGTGAACGGGATGGACACCCCTGGATGACGGACACCCCTGGGTCAGCCAGTGGCCCCAGCCCCTCATGCCCCTTGTCTGGGAGGCCCAGGCCCAGGGCCCAGCACACACAAAGCCAGGTGGTCAGGCGCTCAGGCCCGCAGAACACGGCCATGGCCAGCATGTCCCTGGCCCCTCTGGCGGAGTGTTGGCAGGGCCCGCCCAGGGTGGCGCCTGGCTGCCAGCGTCCTGCCTCGCGTGCCTAAGCGAATCAGCCCCAGGTCCCACTGGCCCCCCTTGACCCAGGGGGCTGACACACCCCTTAGTGCAGAAAGAACGGCCAAGCGGCGGGGCTGGGCGGGGGGCTGGCCTCCATGGCAGAAGGCGCCCTATCTGCAGGGCCCCTCAGGCATCTTCTGGCCGGCCATGGCCTGCCCCTGAGCGGCCCGCCCTGGCAGCCGCCTGGACTGCTCCTGTTTAGGACGCGGCCTCAGCTTTCCCTCTCCCCAGGGGCCGACTTAGCTGCCCTCAGCCCCACAGGGACGCCAAGAGCTTCGCTATCTTGGCTGCCGTTGGGGGAGGAAGAAGAACACGTGTGGCAGCTGGCTCGGGTGCTGGTTCTTGTTTGGGGAGCTGCGCCACCTGCCCTCCTGGGCCGCTCTCCAGGCCAGAGGCCAGGCCACAGCGCCCAACCAAGAAGAGGGCCTGGGCCATTTCTGGCCCCCAGCTCAGGCCTGCGACCTCCTGGCTGCTGCGATTCTGCAAATCCACCGGCTTCCCCACAGGCCGCGCCAACCCTGGGCTCGCGACTCCTGCCTGTGGGCACGGGCGTTTCCCTCTCTGGGGAGGACGATATTTCCAAATCCAGAGCTGCTTGGTGCTGGGGGATGGCCCCGGCGGCGTCCTGTGCCGCTTGCCGCGGATGCCACCTTCCAGAGGCCGTACCAGCTTCAGGCCGCTGGGGCTGGAGGATGAGTAAAAAAAAAAAAAAAAACAATCTAGGTCTCAGGCCCATGCGCTCACAGGCATCCTTCCAGCGCTGCGGCATCGTCCCGCCTCAGTCCACACACAGCTCCCCCCAAACCCCTGCAGCCCGCCATTTCTGTTCTTGCTTCTGGTGGGCTCTGCCCCTGCCTGTGAGGATGAGCATCAGATCCTTGCTGGCCCCGCGGGCTGCCTCTCCCCTACTCACCCTGCGCCCAGGGACGTGGACACCACCTGCAACTGCCTCTCCCCGACGCGCCCTGGCCCCGGAGAGGGTGGGACGCTACGCGTTGCCCCACCTGCCTCTCCCTGACTTGGCCTGCCCAGGAGAGTGGATACCAAGCATGCTCTAGGCAACTTGCTGGGCCCACACACGGGTGTAGTCCCAAGCTGCAGTGCTCACAGTTCCCCGCAGCCTGCTAGGAGCACACGGCCCAGTAGCCGTAGCCACCCCAGCCCCTCTTTGAGGGCATATTCCCATCGACTTGAGCTGCCTGCAGGTTGAGTACAGGGGTGAGTGTGTAACCACGGTTCTAGCCAGCGGGATGGGACCAGCAGTCCACCAGCAGCCTCGGGAAAAGGTTCCTTTCACAGGGACAGCAGGAAGGGATGGTCCTACAGTGTCGGGCCCACACCAGACACCAGAGCCACCCTGAGGGAAAGGTGCTGTGGGAAACGGGCTGAGGGCCAGACAGCGCCAGGCCACCGATGGGCAGGTGAGGACTGGCTCCTCCCACCAAAGCAGGCAGGTTAGGGCTCAGCTGCTTGTGGCCACACCACCCAGTCTCACCGTCAGTAATGCCCAGCACCTCTTGCTGGGTCCTCAGTGCTGGTCTCAGGGTTCATTCCAGAGCTGAAAATCAACAAGTCAACACGTGTCCATCCTTGGGTCCCTCTGCAGGGCAGAGCCAGGAGCTGTGGAAACGCTCTTTGCAGAGGCCCCACCCAGAGGCCCTACGGTGGCTGCCCCTGGCTGAGTCCACAGGGAGGGTTGAGGCTGCCTTGGCCATGTCTGCGGCGCACGCCCCCAGCGCAGGCTGTGTCTCCTCGCGGCCCCGACTGACTTCCTTTCCTTCCTGTGGTCTGCACTTCCACCGTCTTTATCCCTCCTTATCCTCAGAGACGCCTCCTGACACCCTCCTGCATGCTCTGCCCTGGCCGAGGGGCCTCCTGGGCTGTTCTGGGCCCCAGGCTAGAGCCACTGCCTCCGAATCTGGGATCTGCATCTCTCTGTTTCTCTGTGTGAGTCCCTGCCCAGCTGCAGGAAGCCTCCACGTGCTAAGAAGTCGTGCAAAGTGGCCAGGCCTGAAAGGGCTGAGGCATTCTCTCTCCCTGATGGATGGTTTGCGCGAGTGTAAACTTCAAGGCTGCAAGTCAGATGCCCACAGACTTTGAAAGGCCCGGCTCCATTGTCTTCCGGCTTCAGCACTGCCGAGGCATAGTCTGGTGCCTGTGCTGACTCTGATTCCCGCGTGGGGACGGCCCCGGGGTCCTGCGTCCTGGGCCATCACTCTGATGCCCCTATTCCTGCTTCTTGAAACAAGGTTTCTGTTGACTTCTCACCTCTGGGAATTTGTGGAGATCTTTTTTCTGTGAATGCCAGTTCTGTCTTCCTCACGGTTGGTGAGTCCCCTTCTGTCTTCCCCATGGTTGGTGAGTTCCCTTCTGTCTTCCCCACGGTTCGTGAGTCCCCTTCTGTCTTCCCCACGGTTGGTAAGTTCCCTGAATTTCCTTCTGCTCCTTAACTGTCATCGCGTGTGGTTAATGACAGGAGGAGAGAAAACGCCTGTGATTTCGTTTTCCTTCCTGGATTTCAATGATGCGGATGCCTCCTGGGGGTAAAGGTGGGCTCGGGGTCCAGGCACAGACTGTGCGGGGGCCTCTCCAGGAGCAAGCGCGGGGGAGTCCAGCGCAGCAGGGCCAGGGCCAGGTGGGGCGGAGCGAAGGCACCAGGGCACCGCAGGGCCAGTGAGTTTGTTGCCTCAGCTGAGACAACATCTCAACAAGTCATCAGTGTTCCTCTTCCATGAGGTCTTTCCATGGACCAGGCCAGGGTGTCGTCACCAGACCCCTCCGGCACCAAAGGATCTCCCTGGAGAATAGGAATTAATTACTTTTCAATCATTGCATTCCATGCGTATCAATATATTCCATGTGTATTAGCTTTCTGTGGCCGCTGTGACAAATCAGAACAAGCTTATGGCTGAAACAACACAGAGCCACCGTCACTGCTTAGTTCTGGAGGCCAGATGCCTGACATGGGACTGGGTGTTGGAGGCCCTTCCTTCTAGGGGCTCCAGGAGAGAATCCGGGCTCCCTCAGCTCCTAGAGGCCACCCAAGTCCCTTGTCTCACAGACTCCATCCATCTTTCAAGCCAGTGTCTTCAAACCTCTTCAGCACCTTCAAACCTCTCCCTGACTCTGGCCCCTCGCCTCCCCTCTCGCTGGGACAGACCCTTGTGATTACGCTGGGCCTGCCTGGATGGCCGGGGAAGACCTCCCTCTCTCAGGCCAGCGAGTGGGTAACCCTCACTCCCCCTGCAGTCCTGGGGATGACCTCCTGTCCCAGGCAGTCTTGGCTCCCTTTGCCACATAACTTGTCGCATACCCAGGTTCCCAGGATTAGCAGGTGGGCACCTTGGGGGCTGTTCTCTGGGCCACACAGTAACAGCAGAGAGACCAGGCAGGTACCCTCTTACCCAGGTGGTCACAGGCACTGTCACCAGCCAGGGACGGGTTGGCCTCATGCGTGTGCCCTGCACAGTGCTGAGATCAGCCCAGCATGATGTCTAGCATGTTCTGCCCGAAACACGCCTCAGAAGACGGTGCCAGGCAAACTGAAGGACGGGAAGTCATGGGCCGGCCCTCCATGGTCCTGAAACACAGGCAGAGCCGAGGCGCTCTTCAGACCCCAGGCGCGTGGCGGCCAAACACAGCACCTGACCCTGGGCTTAATCTTGGACTTTTGGAAGGAACCGCGGAACTGGTGAAATCGGAGTGGAGCCCACGGGGCAGGTGTTGCCGTTGAGCCAATGCTGGTTTCCTGGTGTGGGTGGTTTTTGCTGCAGTTATGTGTGCAGCGTCTTTTTCTCAGGAGATACTCACTGAAGTATTTAGCAGTAACAGGCATCTGTTGTGCTTGCAAGGAAGTTTCAGGTGGATCACAAAGGTTAGCAATGAAGGAATCTGGGTAGAGGGATGAGGGAACTCTGTCTGCTATTTCTGCAACTTATATTAACTCAGCAAAATAGTTAAAAAGACAAGTGCAAGTTGAGATGAGGGGCCGGGGAAAATGCCCCTGCGGGTAAAAACAGCCTCGTCAGGGCAGGGGCTCTGTACGTTCATTCCCTTGTTCACTAGAACATTCCTTGGCTGAAGTACTTACTGATGCTAACATCACAACAAAGAAGATACGAGGATGACCCATATGTCCTGATGGAGGTGCCTTCGACCAGAAACAAAGAACCCGAATGTGCCCAAGCCTCGTTCCAACTAGCAGTTCCCACAGAGACGCAGAGCACAGAGACATCTCACAGAGACAAGAGCACAGAGATGGTCTCAGAGACGCAGAGCACAGAGACGTCTCACAGAGATGCAGAGCACAGAGACAGTCCCACAGAGACGTCTCACAGAGACGCAGAGCACAGAGACGGTCCCACAGAGCACAGAGACGTCTCACAGAGACACAGAGCACAGAGACAGTCCCACAGAGCACAGAGACAGTCTCAGAGACGCAGAGCACAGAGATGTCTCACAGAGACTCAGAGCACCCAGGGCAGTTACAGGACATCCTGGAGCTGCACGCTGACCTCCACAGCACAGATGGCCCAGCGACTTTGATCAATTGCAAGGAAAAGAAGAAATGGAGCGGGCAGGAGATCAAAAGAGGCATCAAAGATACGTGCACTCTGTGGGATATTTTGACCCTGAGTCAAACAAATGAACCCCAGGTAGCAAAGGTAAACAACAATAAAATCAGATGTATCAGGCAGTTATCACTATGGATCCTTACAGGACGTTGGGTGATGTGGAGGGTGCACTGTTACTCACTTTAGGTGTGAGGATGGTACTGTGGTTGTATATCTGAAAAGTGTCCACATCCTTTAGAAAACATCCTGAAATATTTACAGATGAAATGATATCCTGTCTGGGAGCTGCTTTAAAATAATCCAGTTGGGTGCCTGTCTTAGTTTGCTTTCTGTTGCTAAAACAGAATACCACCTATGGGTAATTTATAAAGAAATGAGTTTATTTCTCACAGCTCTGGAGGCTTGAAAGTCCAAGAGCCTGGCGTCTACATCTGGGTGGGTGGCCCCACCATGTAGACGGAAGGTGGGAGTGAGCAGAAGCACCAGGGCTGGACTCACTTCAAAACCACTCATTCCAGCAATAACATCAATCCACTTGTAAGGGCGCCACCCTCAGAACCCAGTTACCTCTTATTAGCCCCCTCTCCCGACACTGTTGCATTTGGGATGAAGTTTCTAACATCCGACCTTTTCCAGGGACACACTCAGATTGCAGCAGGGATGAAAAGCCAGATGGGCCTGGCCGAGGAGCTGGAAGCCACTGATGCTCGGTGAGCTCTCCAGCCCACTCTACTGTGCACGTGTGGAACTCTCCAAAAACACGTGAGCAAGAACCTAGAGGAATACTTCTGGAGTGCAATCGGACGTGAGGGTCCTTAATCCATGCTGATTAAGATGCTGATGTCTTAGCGCTGAGTGGAGACGTTGGTGCTTGCAGTGGTGGTTGGAGCCCAGATGTACTAAGAAAGAAGAGGGGCCTCAGTGTCCTCACCTGCAAGCTGGGAATAACTACCCAGACCTTCAGGGCCGTGTGAGGAGCTGCTGGAGCGGCAGGTGACAGCTGCCTCACTGTGAGTTTTCCTGGCAGCTCTCAGCCTGGGTTCCAGAAAGGCACAGGTGTGCTGGAGGCTTCCTCACCTGCGGCCCTGCTTCAACATAGTCTGTGATGCTCCCACTAATAAGAAAGCTTTCTCTAGGACCCCAGGAAAGCTGTTTTCTTTTTTGTTGTGTTTGCCAGTGCTGATCTTCAACTCGCTTTATTGACGTCTTTTTCTCATTAATTTAGGTTCTGCAGGTCAGCAGCAGCAGCATTTGATGTTCTGACATTTAATCAACACTGGCAGGTTTTCTCTGGCGTCAAATGCATGGGGTCACATCAGACAGCAGGTTCGTGGGTTCATGATGAACCCACATGTTCCCTTGTGACGGAGGGTCGCCCTGCGTGGACACTGGTTTCATAAGCTCTAAGGACTGTACTGGCCAGGACTGAGGCACACTCAGGACTGGGTCCTGTGCTGGGCCCGTGGTGAGTTCCATGAAGGGCTCATCTTTTCCAGTGCCCACAGGTGCTTTTCAACCCAGCCCTGTCCTGCTGTGAACCCACCACATTGAGGTAACCCGAAGACCTGTGTGTCCTGGACTCAGCTCTCCTGTGGACACAGGTGTCTCCACGGCATCTCTCACCCAATTTTGTGCCTGGACGTCCTGCCACTGACAGTCACCACAGGGGGCACAAAGAGAAGGCAGAGGTTGTCCAGCCTCTCTGGACTCCTGGCCTCCTGGGCAGCAGGTGCAGGAACAGATACACTGGCCTGGGGGAGAGCATGAGTATAGAAAGGAGAGCCTGCAGCTCTTAATGGCAGCGTGGGCTCCAGAGGGCAGTTACTGGTGAGCTCTCATTACGCTTTGGCCATAAACGGAATTGCCTGGCATTGGGGTTTAACTGCTCCATCTTTGTGCAGCTTTTCTTACTTACTTGAGAGGTTATAAGAGACACTTCACACCAATTTATTGGATTCGGCTTGCAGCCAACTCCAGCCAGTGACACTGTTTTTCTATTAAGGACCTGTGGGAAGGAAGTCAACACTATAAATAAACGCAGCCAACAGGAGTCACAAAAGGAAATTCCAGAGTTCCGCCTCTAATGAGGAGGAGCGAGTGCCTGGCGAGTGCCCGGTGAGAGCCCAGTGAGTGTCCGGCGAGTGCCCACGAGTGCCTGCAAGTACCCGACGACTGCCTGGCGAGTGCTCGGTGAGTGCCTGGTGAGTGCCTGGCGAGTACCTGGTGAGTGCCCATGAGTGCCCATGGGTACCCGGTGAGTGCCCAGTGAGTGCCCACGAGTGCCCAGTGAGTGCCCGGCAAGTGCCTGGTGAGTGCCCGGTGAGTGCCCACGAGTGCCCAGCGAGTGCCTGGCAAGTGCCCAGCGAGTGCCCGGCGAGTGCCCAGCGAGTCCCCACGAGTGCCCGGTGAGTGCCCACGAGTGCCCCGTGAGTGCCTGGCAAGTGCCCGGTGAGTGCCCGGCGAGTGCCCACGAGTGCCTGGTGAGTGCCCGGTGAATGCCTGTGAGTGCCCATGAGTGCCTGGTAAGTGCCCAGCAAGTGCCCTGTGAGTGCCCAGCGAGTGGAGGCTCCTTGGGTAACACGCATATACCCAGGCACAATACAAAATCAATCGCCCAGGGCTCTAGAGCAGGAGAAACAGGCAGATTTTGGAGGGAGTCAGAGCTAGAAGCAGCATCTGGCCCAGGTGAGGCTTCTGTTTGTGGCTTTGCCAGGAGGGCAGCACTGCCTGGGGTTAGTAAGATGCTGGCACAAAGTCGCCACCTCTGGGTATGGAGAACACAGGGGAAGCTACCTGGGACAGCCAAGGCTGCCAGTGTGTGAGTGTGTGAGAATCTGGGAAAGGGGGAAGCAGAGAAGTGGGAGAGCATGTTCTGTCCGCAATCCTTGCTCCAGTTTCTGGCTGACTCTGGAGCCATGCCAGTCTAGGTAGACAGACAGTTCTGAACAGAAACCAAGCTGCTGCCCACCAAGTGGAAGCAGAGTCTGCAATTGCAAAACACAAACACGCCGTGGCAACAGTTTGCAGAAGGAGCATGGAATGGCTGCGTTTTATCTCGTTAGAAAGCAAAACACACGTCATTACAAAGAGTGTTCCTGAAAGAGGGACATTCCAAAGTAATCAGTTACGGACAATATATCTGGAAGACATATCATTATAAATATCTTTCTACAATAGAGTTTCCAAAATAGAGTTTCAAAATACATGAAACAAAATTGGACAGAATCAGAAAAAGGAACTAATAATCCCACAATCATTGTAGAAGAGTTGAACACCTCTCTTTCAACAATTGATAGAATGACTGAATAAGAGCTAATAAACACAGAGAAAATCTTACCACCACCACCAACCATATTGACCTAATAGCGTGTATAAAACAGTACATCCAACAACTGCAAGACACACACTCTTTCACGTGTACATGGCATGTTCACTAGACCGGAATCTAGAAGATAGATCATGTTCTTCACCATACAACCAGTTTCGATAAATTGAAAACTATTGAAATGATACAGAGTATGTTTTTGACCACAATTAGATTAAATTTGAATTAATAAGACATCTAGGAAGCTCCAAAATATTTGCAAATAAACAGCACCCTTATTGTAGCATATAAATTAAATGAGAAATGAAAACATCAGAAAATATTTTATACTAAATGTGACACTGAAATCCAATAAATCAAATAAATCAACATGAGTGAAACAGCTAAAACAATGCTAAGAGCGAAAGGTACAGTTGTGAGTGTTTATATTAGAAAATCACAACATAGATGGAGAGGACCAATTCCATGAAACTGCGTCCTCTCCAGGCGGGAGGCGAGGGCAGCGTCCCCTCCAGGCGGGAGGCGAGGGCTGCGTCCCCTCCAGGCGGGAGGCGAGGGCTGCGTCCTCTCCAGGTGGGAGGCGAGGGCTGCTCCTCGCAGGTGGGGAGGGAAGTGGCCATCTCCTGCCTTTTTTCAAGCTTGCTGTAGAGCAGCAGGTCTCTGCTGCTTATAAGGCTGACTGGCAGATGAGGATGGGTGTTGTGCTGAGCTGTGGGTGCTGTTGCCCAGTTTGTCCTCTGAGACCCGGATTTCCTGGGTCTCGGGAATGGGTGCACACTGGGCAGGAGGGCTGCTGAGTTTGGTTCCTTCTGGGCTGAGCCTCCCCTAGGTGGTTTCTCAGGCTGAAGCCTTCTGGGTCCCGTGGGCTCAGTGAGGCCCTGAGAACCTTCCCCCGGTGCCCGAGTTGCCTCCTGGGCTGCTCTGGGGCTGGACTGCTCTGCCTCAGGGGTGAGGAAATTGATGGATTATTCAGAGAAAGCTGGTCTGTGGGTCATGTTGAGAGTCGCTGGTGGTGGCACACTCCCTCCACGTTGCAGAGTTGGGTGGTGGTGGCCGATGACCTTAGAGAGCCTGGAGCCCCTCCAGGACAGGCGATGCCACAGACCCCCGTGGAACAGTGCTGAGTGGAGACGGGTGGAGGGGTCTGTGGGCAGCTGTAGCCTTGGGGGTGCAGGTCTGATCCCCCTACACCGCAGGCCGGCTCTACAGCCTGGTGCAGCATCTCCTCATCCCGGCTTCCTGTGCGGCAGAGGCCTGCACCTGCCCTGCTGCTGCCCAGCTCATGCCCTCACCTGATTCCACAAACTTTCCACCAGAGGCGGCTTCCAGGCTGCAGCCCAGGGTGGCCTCTGTCCCCGTGGGAAGCGAGGACGGCGTCTCCCACTCCTCCTCCACCTCCACCTCTCTCCTCAGAAGGGGACAGACGTGAGTTTTGACAGCCTCTGATTCTCAGACGATCGTGGCGGCTCCAGGGAACGCGTTTGGAAGGTGTAACGTTGAATTTGGCTTCGGGTCAAATTCAGGCAGGGGGTGCAGCTACCTCTGGCCCGGGGACCAGCCTGTGCCTGTGTCCTGCTGGGTTTAGTTCGGGGAGGAGCTGGTGCTCAGCTTTCCCCAAGCTCATAGGGGTGCCGGTGCTTCTGCGTGGAGCCCCAGCCTCCCGAGAGCGGCACTGGAGGAGGTGGCATCCTCGGATTGGGGGTCCGAAGTGATGGCACCCGCCAGGCCCTGTGGGAAACGCATCAGAGCCCAGAGGAGGGGCTCAGAGGGGAGAAGGGGGCCGCTGTGGGCTGCCTGAGAAAAGCGACCACATCTGGGGCTGCGCCCCCGCCCGCCAAGCCGGTGGAAGCTTCTCAGAAACAAGGTGGGAAGCCAGTGCAATCCTCTCCACTGCGCTTGGGGCAGGGGGACCCGGCTTCCCCAGGCTGCGGCATCGCAGGGCCACAGGGCGGGCAGTCGGGCAGCAGGACGCCCATGCCCTGTCCACCTGTCCCCAACTATGTGAGCTGCTGGCCCTCCCCACCCAAGGCTGCCCTCCTACCACCAGCAGGTTTGGACCAATGCCTGTGCACTACTTTCTAGAGCAAAAATTCTCTGAACTGAGATTTTAGAACTGAAGCGGAACATGGGAGAGGCCCTGGTGAAAGCAGGAAATACACGTTTTGCTTTTCACAGCTATGGGTTAATGAATAGGACAGTCCATCTCCTGGTTTGCCCTGGAATGTCCCAGTTTCAGGCCTGAAAGTCCCACGGAGCATCTCCCATCCTCACCCTCGGCCTGGAGGATGGAGGCGCCTGGCCGGCAGCCATCAGGACTTCGTCAAAGCTGTGCTCAGATAGAGACAATGTCCTGTCGGGTGCCGTGATGGGTCTGTGTTGTGTGAGCGTGTTGCTTTAGGCTGCCCACCTGCCCGATTCTGTCATTCTGTGTTTCCGAGTGGCCCTCTAGACGAGCCGCAGCTTCGACGGTGGCTTTAGCACGGTGCTGTCAGTGGCTCAGCGGCTCTCGGTGTGAAATGCTGACGTGATTTGTGTAAATCATGACTGTGGCCTAATGAGGTTTATTCCTTCCGAACTTTCAAGAAATTGTTACTGTTCCTGATGTATTTTATGGCAATTGGCTCCTGGAGAAGGGAGGGAGAGGCGGGTGTCTCTACCTCATTTTCTATATTTTGTGGGGATGGGGGGGCCTGGCTGGCACCGTAGGGGGCCAGGTGCCCTGGGCTGTGAACTCCTGAAGGTGGGGGCGCCTCCCTCCTCATCAGGCCTGGAATGAAGCCCACGTGGGCAGTCACAAACTGCTCCCATGAGCAACACGCCAGCGCCCCAAGGCTGGCCATGGGCAGGACACAGAGACAGACGCGTCATTAGAGCACGGGCGCAGGCGTCTCCGTGGCACCTGAGGGTCCGGGGCCCTGCCTTTGCTTCCAGTCTCTGTGCACGCTGCCTCTGACCTCATGGTCCAGCTGCCTGTGGAAGTGGGTCTGTGCACAGGGACCTTTTAAAACAGGCACGAGACCTTGGAGGGCCTGGCCTTCCCTCTGTGCGCTGCTGATGTTTGGCTTTTTCCTCGGCTTCCCGTTGTTCGACGGAATGGACTCCACGCAGCTGTCCTGTGAGCTCAACACAGCCAAGCTGGAGTTGGCAGAGGTGCAGATAGGGCAGCGATGCTGAGCCATGATGTCGTCATCAAAATGAAGTCAGGTGGACCCTCTGGACCCTCTGAGTTTCCAGGCGAGGAGTAGTGACGTGTTCTGAGGACGGGCTTCCCCTGCTCCACCCTCCAGCTCCCAGTGCCGCCTGTAACCCTCCCCCACCCTCCAGCTCCCGGTGCCGCCTATAACTGCGGCCCTCAGGGCGGTGGGTCTTCAGGCCTAGCTGGACGCCCCAGCTTTGGGCTTGCTCAGGCCGCTGGTCTACGACACCATTCTGGGCAGGCCTTTCATGGACACACACTGGCCTCTCAGTTGTTCGGGGTCATCTGGCCTCACAGTCGTTCAGGGTGGCCTTGAGAATAGGTGGGTGGGGGCAGATGTGACATAGTCACCCCCCATTTTTTATTGGGGTAAAATTCACCATGTTAGCCATTTTAAAGTGTGTGAATCTGGGTGTGCAGAGCTTGTAGAGTGCTGTGCAAGCATCACCCCATGAGCTCAGAACACGGCGTCCGCCCGAGCTGAGCACCGCTCCCCTTCTCCCGCCCTCCAGCCCCCAACAACCAGGAATGTCTTTGCCGCCTCTGGATTGACCTATTCTGGACATTTCATGTAAATGGAATCATGCAACATACGTCCTCTCGTGTCTGGCTTATCCACGGAGCATGATGTCTTCCAGGTTCATCACGCCGTAGCCTGCATGGGTTCTGGGTCCCTTTCCTCGTCACTCGTCGCTCCAGTGCATGGATGAGCACATCCTGTTCATTCGTCCTCACCCTTGGTGGCGTCTGGGTGGCTCCCCGCTGCTGCTGCTGCAAATGCTCCTGCACACGTGTTTGTGTGAACGCCTGCTTCCAGCTGAGGGTGGAGCTGCCGAATCACATGGCTGCTCTGAGCTTAATTATCAGACGAGGCTCTGTCAGTCGCACGTGACTGTGTGGGCTCAGGCGTCTGTGCGAGTGGCTGTGTGCGTGTGGGTGTGCGGCCAACGTAAGCTCGTCTGCGTCCCTCACGTTTAGTGCCCAGGGTCGGGCCGCCTGTTACAGACTGTCCTGTTGATGTGAGAATCTGGACCCCTTGGAAACTCTCGACCATGATAAATTATGAATCAGATCGGGGAAGCTGCTGCTTTTTCATTTAACTGCATCTTGAGCTTGACTGGTTTTTTATTTATAAAATCAATGACTGTGTGGTTTTTAAAATTAAAAATCTTCATAAATGTTATCACTGAGATGAACACAGGTGAGATCCTCAAAATGCCTCCTCTCCGAGCACTTTCAGAGATAAAAATAAAAGCCATGCATCTTGCAGGGATTGTTGTCTTTGTGGTAGAAATTCCCCCCATGCTGTAGGTCTGGCCCTGGCTGGGCTCGGCTGCAGGGCCTTCATTCACAGCACGTAAAGGCGTGCCAGCCCCTAGGAGTTTTCCTGTGTGCGTCTTCCTGGGCTCCTGAAGCTGGCTGGGCAGTTTCTGTATTTCTCTCCTCAAGGCACAAAGACAAGGGACGGCATTCCGATGCTCCTGGCTTTGGCTGCAGATGCTTCCCTGTGGCTTAGTGTCTGCGGGGCTTGGATTGTCTACCTGATGTCAAGAGCTCAACACAAACCGTGGCTTCTCAAGGCCACTGCAGGTGTCCTGGATGTCCCACCTCTGTTAACAAGTGGCTTCTTGGGTCTGGGAGGAGCTGAGTGCCGTCCCCGGTGCTCCCGACCTCGGCTCTGGCTGCAGCTCCGCGGGGCTGAAGAGGGGCTCCCATGACCTGCCCGTTTGCCCATGAGGCAGGTTCACCTCCTGTGAGGGTCGGTAGATCCTGAGGACTGAGGGCCGAGGCTGAGGGCTGGCGGCCCCACACCAGGCACCTGGGCCCCAGGACGTCAGAAACAGGCTGGTGGGTTGCCCCAGGCTGGCCGGCCCGAGGTCTGGATGGTGAACCCGGGCTGGTGCGGGGAGCCCTCAGGCCCGCCCCACACGGCACGTGCCCCAACAGGGCTCCAGCTCTGGTCACATCTCGGCAGGAAGGGCGGTGCCTTTGGAGGCTGGACTCCAGCAGACATGAGCTGTCGGTGGGGCAGGGCTGGAAAGCCCAGGCCTTGCTCATTGGATTTGCAGTTCCCTGTTAGAGAAAACCCCTGAGACGTTCCTCACCTGGGAAGCTCTTTGGAAGCTGCTCCTGTGTCCACAGCTCACGGCTGCCCACAGGGCTCTCGTGGCCAGAGCAGGTCAGGCGTGGAGACGGCTGACCCTCCTTTCTTCGGGGTCCTCAGGGGTGGGGTGCCAGGAGCCCCCAGAGATGACAGTGGCCTGAGGCAGGTGGCGGCCGCCTGTGGATAGGGTAACGTCTTTAGGACATCCAATTACAGAGACCAGAGGAGGAGCTGTCTTTAGGAACAGGACTGAGAAGACACTGAGACCTCACTTTGAGCAGCTGAGCATGTGGGGTGGCCCTGACCAGACAGGGACGTGGCGGCTCAAGGGGCCTGGACACTGCAGTGGAGACAGTCTCAGCAGCGGGGGTGCAAGGGGCCAGGGAGGAGACAGAGTGGGGTGCAGGGGACAGGGTGGGGGTGCAGGGG
>NW_016811410.1:685331-695630 GCF_001698545.2 Rhinopithecus bieti | reverse complement strand
GAGGCCTGGGGGTGCTGACCTTACAGGGAGGGGCCTGAGGCCTGGGGGGTGCTGACCTTACAAGGAGGGGCCTGAGGCATGGGGGTACTGACCTTACAAGGAGGGGCCTAAGGGCTGGGGGTGCTGACCTTACAGGGAGGGGCCTGAGGCCTAGGGGTACTGACCTTACAGGGAGGAGCTGAGGCCTGGGGTTGGGGTAGCTGACCTTACAGGGAAGGGCCTGAGGCCTGAGGGTGTTGACCTTACAGGGAGGGGGCTGAGGACCAGGGTGCTGACCTTAAA
Organism: Rhinopithecus bieti; assembly: GCF_001698545.2. Lineage (NCBI taxonomy): Eukaryota > Metazoa > Chordata > Mammalia > Primates > Cercopithecidae > Rhinopithecus > Rhinopithecus bieti. Next base: position 695,348 of record NW_016811410.1, on the reverse strand, counting down.
GGGAGGGGCCTAAGGCCGGTTTGTGGGGGAGCTGCTGCTCCCCTCTCTGTGTTACAGTGTGGAGCTGGTGGCCGGGGAATGGGAATTCTTATCTTGGGAAGAAAGATAGCATGTGGGGCAGCAGTGGGTGCTGGGTGCTTTGAAGATCTGGTTCATGCAAATATTCATTCATTTAATCCACGACATTGAGGTGCACTTTCCAGAAATGAAAGGCGCACGTTTGAGGGGCCGTTTGATGCGTTTTGGTGGGTGTCCTCACCACTCTGACCCCACAATCAGGATACAACTATTTTCTTCACACAAAAGTTTTCTCAGGCCCCTGGGCACTAAACCTGTGGACTGTCAGCCCCCTGCAGACCTGGGTCTGTTCTGCCAGGCAGGTGGGCCTTGTCTTCTGTAGGACTTTGTAGACATGGCCCCACGAGGTGGGATCTGAGCTGGCTGCTCTACTCGGCTCTCAGGAGCCGCCGTGGCACTCAGCGTGTGTTGTGGGTGGATCTGTTCCTTTGCAGCACCATGTTCTCCGCACGGACGTGCCACCACGAGTGTCCGTTCACCTGCTGACGGACACGTGAGCTACTCTGTGTCTTCACCACGACGTGTAAGCTGCTACACATATTTCAGCCTAAGTCCAGGTTGGAACACGTTCTTATTTCCCTTGGAGAAGCAACTGGAAGTGAACCGGTGGTTGTAGGAGACACACACCGCCTAACTGTCCAGGAAGCTGCTGAGTTGTTCTCCAAGCAACTGCTCCACCTGACGTTCCCGCCAGCACAGCACGCGTGTTCTAGTACCTCCCACCTTCGGCAGGCCTGGCCCAGTCGGCGTTTGGTTTTCAATTTTAGCCATTCTATTAGGTGCACCGTGGTTAACGTGCGTGTCCACGTGGATTAACGGTGTGACCTGTCTCTTCACGTTCTTGCTGGTCGTTTGCCTGTGTCCTTTGCTGAATGAAGTGGCTGCTGGCACCCAGCTGTGCGTCTGTATCAGGTTGTTTGTTGTCTTATTTCTGGGCGATGAGTTCCTCGTCTGTTCTAGATACAAACCCCTTCCCAGATCCGTGCATCGCAGACAGTTTCACCTGCGCGTTCAGAGACTCATTGCCTGTTCATTCTCTTAACCGCATCTTTCAAAAGGCAAACATTTTTACTGCGATAAAGTCTGATTGACCAATATTTTCTTTCATTGTAAATAACTTTCTCATTCTTGATATTGTTGTTTTGTGTTCTCCTTTTCTTCTGCTCATTGCAGCCAGAGATTTATCAATGGTACTGACATTCTCAATGAACCAGATTTTGGCTTCATCAATTTTCTCTATTGTTTTTCTGTTTTCTGTGTCATTGATTTTTGCTCTGATCTTTGTTATTCACTTTCTTTCCGCTTCCTCTGGATGTAATTTGCTCTTTTTTCCGCACTTTCCTAGAGTGAGAGCTGAGCTCATTAACGGGAGGCATCTTCCTTTGCTAAACAGGCGTTTTCCACCACGCACATCCTACCCTTCTCGCCCTCCTCTCCCGAGACCCCGAGCGTGCAACGGCTCCCGCCATCCCCGAGACCCTCCTGCCAGCCCCAAGACCCCGTGTGTGGGTGGCCGCATGTGTGACAGGTCCCGCTGGGCCCTCGGGCTCCATCCCTCATCTGAAGAGGTCATGGGGTGCTTTGCCTCCATGGATGGAGGAGACCCACACCCATGTTTCCCGGGCAGGTGGAGCGGTCAGCACTGGGCATGTGCCTGATGCTTTCACTGTCAGATAAACACATTTCCAAAAGCATCTTTACCCCGTTACATCCAATTGCCCATGATTTGTGTAAGAACTTTTTACGTTATTTTTTAATGCTAATGAAGCCCTTAAAATCAGACGGGGTGTCAGAGGAGGGGGCTCCATTCCCACGAGGCCAGAGGCCCATGCCAGGCTCTCTGTTGTGGGAGCTGCACACCCCCATGGCTGGTGCCCCTTGTCATGGTTGCTGGGGCCCTCCTGCCCCTAGATTCCTGGCGCCCACCTCCCTGGGGATGCTCTTGGCGCTGCAGCCTCCCCGCCTATCCTCTCGACCGCCTCCCTCACTCTCACCTCTTGCTTCAGTTTCGTGCTGCAGTGGCAGTGAGGGGAACCTTCCAGGCTTCTCCCCATGTGCCTTCTCTGGAGCAGGCCTGGCAGGAAATCGGTGCCCTCTCAGCCTCTGATGAATGAGGGGGGTGAGGCCTGGGCCTCAGGGCAGCTCCTCCAGCCCTTGAACTCGCTGTGGCGACTGACCAGGCTGGACAGCCAGTCACACTGACCAGTGCCACGAGGGACCATAATCCCCAAGGAAACCTTCCTGCATGGGGAATTTCCACTCTGACCCAGGCCCAAATAAAGATCCAAAGAAAGAGCATTCAGGAAATGTGTATGTGCTGGGGGCACTCACATTCTTTGCTCGAAAGTGGAGTGATTTATGGTTAAAGGAAACACAGGGGCCGATGGACTCCCAGTGCCTGGAGCCCCTCGCGTATGACCTGGATGGAGTCCACCCGGGGCCAGCAGACTTTTGTCTCTTTAATCACGGAAGGTTACGTGGTCTGCACCTGGGCACCTGTTTCCTCAGTGAGCATCTGAGTGAGAAGCCAGGCAAGGTCACAGGCAGTCAGCAAAGCACCTGAGTCCTAGCAGGCCCCCCACCCTGTGGCTCCTGACTCACTTTCTGTGGGTGGAAAGGGGGTTAGGGAGGCGGAGAGGCCCCCACTGAGCCACAGCTGGGTTTTCGGGCTGTGGTGTGTGCTAAGAGCTTCTTTGTGGCGGTGGCCTCAGTGTCCTGGGAGGGCACAGGAGGTTGTCCGGCTGTGGACGCCGGCTGAGAAATTCATAGGGTGTCTCTGCCACATTGCCTGGCCCAAGCAAGTCCCAAGGCCAGGTGAGGCCAAGACGCCACCTCACAATGCGTGCCGAGGGGCATGGATGGGGCAGCGTACTCATGGGGACATTGTTATGACAAGGGACATCCAGGGTGGGCAGAGAGCAATCGATTTATTGATTTCTCTGGAGACAGCTGCATTCCTCTGGCTTTCTAGAGCATCCCTTTAAATAGTGTCAGGTCTGTGACCTGCAGCGACGTCTGGTCACGACGGCAGTTTGCTGGAATTCGTTTCATGCCTTGCACGGCTTGCCCGTGCTTTGGCTCTGCCACCACCTGCCACTCAGCAGCTTCCAGAGCCACCAGTGCTCTGCGGGCACTTGGGTTTGGGGCCGGGGCCCACAGTCTCTGTCTCCTCTGGCCAGACCTGGGGTCCCCACCTGCGGACACAGTCCAGGAAGCAGGCGTGACGACACCGGGAGGCAGAGAGGCACGTCCGCGTCCACACACAGCGGGGCTCTGGGCAGGGACCAGCTGCTGCCTTGGAAGCAGCAGTGAGGCTGAGGGGCCCCAGGTCTCCGGCCAGACTCAGCCCAGAGCCAGAACCCCTGAGAGCTCCTGAGGGCCACCTGGGTCAGGAGGGGTCAGTGGCAGCGGTGGGGATGGGAACATTGAGGGAGGGGGTGTCCTTACTGCAGAGACCCTGGGAGGGGCCAGGTGTGGCCCGAGGCCTGTGTCTGTACTCCCTGCGGCCTGGCCAGAGCAGGGCCCTGAGCTGGGTGAGCACAGGGCGCCGAGGGTCCCTGCCGTGTTTCCACGGGACACACTGTGCTGTTTTCTGTCCAGTTCATTTTTTAGACACGACTCGAGAGACTCTAAAGTGGTTCTGCTGCTGGCCGTCAGGTCATGCCTGCCCTTGGGAAAACACTGCCTCCCTCCACCCAGACCTCTCAGCACCACCTCCGACGGGAAGCCCTCCCTGACCTCCACCGCAGGGTGACCTGCTCTGGGCCCTCACAGGACCCCATGAGATTGGTGCCCTCACACTGCGCACCAGACCCAGAGGGAGACAAAAGGAGCTGGAGTTGAGCACAGTGGCCACAGCGTGCGTGGGGGGCCAGCGTCTGACCACCCCTTGCCAGAGCCTTCCCTTCCCTCAGGTCCTCATCCTGCCCCTGGATGTGCAAGTCTGGGCTGCAGACTCTGCCTCCACTTAATAAACGTCTTTCAGTAAAAGCAGAAGGAGCCACGAAGGTACTGCCTGGGAGTGTTTGCTCGAAGCTGGAGCGATGTTTGTGTGTTTTATTACAGTCACAGCAAACCTTGGTGCACTCACTGTTTACGTGCTTATTAAAGAGAAATGTGCAGGAGAAGTAATTGCCTGTGCTACAGTTAAAAATTGCCATCTCTATTTTATTTATTGCTATATAGGAAAATGGAAAGGTACAACATAATTCAGTGATTAGAACTTTACCGGTTTTCATTTCCTATAATTGCATGTTTTTATTCAGCTGAACCGTCGCTCTCATTTTTTTCTTAGCCCAAGTCCTTTCTGATCTCCTGCAGGGTCCTGGGTGAGGACGCGGGTGTGGGGTCGTCCTCCACCCTGTGGCTGCCGGGCCTGCAGTAGGAGATGGGGAGGGATTCATGTCAGTTAACAAAGAGACAGAGATGGGGGTCTGGGGATCACCCAATCAAAGACCACTTTTCCCTGGAACCTAAATCCCACCCCCCAAGCGACAGAGGACACTGGACATTCCTGCAAAAGGGGCAGCCAGCATCCTTCACTCAGGCTGTAGTTTAGGTGTCCTGCCTGTGAGCCTCGAGGACAGAGGGTGGACGGTGCCCTGACTATCCCAGGTTCCAGCCTCAGCATGGGCTATGGCATCAGTCAGGTCCGCAGGGCTCAGGCTGGCAGGGTGCAGAGCAGGCAGCAGCAGGGGGAGGACAGGGGGGCCTGGCAGGGTGCAGAGGAGGAGGTGGTGGGTGCGGGGGAGCTGGTGGGGTACAGAGGAGGAGGTGGTGGGTGTGGGGTGCTGGCGGGGTGCAGAGGAGGAGGTGGTGGGTGTGGGGAGCTGGTGGGGTGCAGAGGAGGAGGTGGTGGGTGCGGGGGTAGCTGGTGGGGTGCAGAGGAGGAGGTGGTGGGTGTGGGGGAGCTGGTGGGGTGCAGAGGGGCTTCTGGCAGAAGCTGTGAGCAGCTCACTAGACTCCTCAGCTCGGGAGGCAAGCGTGAATGCTGCCAAGTGCACAATCCTGGGTCCCTGGGCCGAGGCATGGACATTGCTCACCAGGCAGCCTTCCCAGGATCCCTGGCATCTAGTGTCCCCAGGGCTGCGTCCCCCTCAGCCCCGAGTCTGAGGTTCCATGCTGGCTCCTCTGTCCTCCCGAGCAGGGTCTGGCTCTGTGGGGTCACGTCCTCGCGGGTCCTCCCACCCCCACAGCCATGGTGTGCTTCCCGTCCTTGAGGCTAGACAGGCCAGCACCCACCACGCCCGCGTATCCCTGGCCGTCCCTGGCTGTCCCCGCTGACGGGAAGGGTGAGGGTCTGGGTGTGACTTTCCCCAGGCCCTGCCGACGGGGACCAAGACAGTGAACTCGGAGGGCCTCGGCGTCACCAACTGTGTGGCTGGGACAGAGGGCCCTGCAGACTGGGAGCCTAAAGGGGAAGTACAGGGACCTGCAGCGAGAGCCCGTCCTCGCCCCATGAGGACCCCGAGTGCAGCCTTGTGCTGTGATGACCCTGAGTCCGTCCCAGCACCAGCCCCGCCAGCCCGGCAGACTCAAGGTGTACGCGGACAGAGACTCACGGCGAGGCCCCCGTGGCTGATGGGTCTGGGCGAGTGGCCTCTGTTCCAGCGTGGATCCAGCCGCCTTTGTGAAGATGGACTTTTCTCTGAAATAGAAGGAACTGAGAAGTAAGGCCCTGGGTGTGTTTTGCCAGTGGAAGTCAGCTGTGTCTGAGGAAGTCAGCTGTGTCTGAGGAAGTCGTCAGCTGTGTCTGAGGGTCCCCCACAGCCGTGGCCTTGCAGGGGCTCCCCATCCCTCCCTCCTGAAGTCGTGGGGTCACAGGACAGGTCCCTGTCTTGGTCCCCATCGGCAGGGCCTGGGGAAAGTCACACCCAGACCCTCACCCTTCCCGTCAGCGGGGGCGGCCAGGGACGTGCGCACTCACGCGTGGCTCCCGGACTGAGGAGCCAGGCCACCTGCCACCCTGTGGCAGCTCCTGCTACGTTCCCAGAGCAGGGACAGTGCCTGCTGTGGGAGGCGGTACCACAGTAGGGCAGCAGGGGCTCGATGTTGCCTGGCCACTGCAGGGTGCTGTGTGGCGACAGCTGGGCTTCCCGGATCCCCGCTCTTAGGGGAGCGCTGACTCAGTGGAGGCAGGTGGTGCCTTGAGGGAGCCATGCCTGAGGGAGGTCCTCGTCCTTCTGAAAGAGAACATGCATGAGTGTCGGGTAATGTCCCCAACGATGCCACCTGCGGGCATCTGTCTTTTCCGCTGAGTGTGGTGTGAGGACAGCGTCCGCACACTGCGTGACTTCTAATTGCCCGTCAGGATGCTTTACAGGTGAGTCCCGATGAGCCCAAACACGACACTTTCTTCAGCAACAGTGGCAGGTTCACGGTTTTTCACCGGGGGACGCGTCAGTTCAGTAAGACGAGTGATGAGGCGCGTCTCAGCAGAGCCCCGCCCACTGCCGTCACCATCGCTGACCATTCTGTTGGTTGATGTGGTGAGTGACGGCTGCAGTGGGGTTAGGATTCAACTTGGCAGTGACCTTCCACCTTCCAGGGGACGTCTCAAGCCCACCTCATTGCTCTGGCCTCAGCCCCCCAGGCCACGGCTATGGCAGCATTGGCCCTGCCACCTGGGTTCCAGGGAGGACCTGGGAGCACAGCCCAAGATGCCCACAGTGACATGAAAACTTCATGGTCTTAATCCCCTGAGATGTGGGACGTTTGCCCACCGTGGTGTGGCCGAGCCACCACTCACAGGTGAAGCTCACAAAAAGCACCCGTGACTTCACTACAAATCTTAGACCCGGCGCGTGCTGGCCAGAGTGACGACTGTCTCTCAAGCTGAACTGTGGACTCTCAGATCCTCACGGTGCCGCCCTGGTGGGTCTCCGCTCTCTGTACCTCTTTTGTCATCGGTGAAATTGGGGTGATAACAGCACCCAGGTTAGGAGGAGGATCAAGCAGGTGGACCGGGAGGCAGTTGGAGCACAGCCTCTGGGGACGGTTCCTGCCTGCCACGTTCGGTAGGAGAACGGCTCCCACTCACAGCCGGGAAGGCCGACGGGTGGACAGGGCGGGAGGGAGAGAGGAGATGAGGATGCCCTGTGAGGAGGCAGTGTTTTCACGTCTCATTAAGAAGTCCTGACACCTTGTCATTAGCGGAGCAAACCCACCAGAGCTCCTGTCCCAGCTGCACGGTGCCTCTCGCAGCTCCAGATTACCAGCTCGCTGCCTCAGGGAAGCCACGTGGCTCCTGAAGGCCCAGTGTGCACATTTCCTTGCCCTTGGGGAGGCTGAAGCTGCATCCTTCCGGGAAGAAAGCGTTGGTGTCAGATGCCAATGAAGTAAAAGTGACACGCTTTTAAAAAGGTCACATTCCAGTGGGAGCAATCAAGGGATGGTTTTTCCCAGTAATGCCCCTGTGCTGACGTGGCCAGATTTGTGCTTTGTACTGGAAATGCCGCCTGTGCAGCCTGGCGCCCCGGCGGTGGCCTCCTCCTGAGCTCGGTGACAGAGACCTCAGCCTCTGAGGGCCCAGGCCTCACAGCCTGCGGCTGCTGCTGCCTGGAAGGGACCCAGCGTGGGGCAGCTCCGCAGGGAGGATTCAGCACTGGGAGAGGCGCTGGCCCCTGCAGCAGGGACCTGGGTGCCGGATCCCGGATGCCAGGGTGTCCTCTGGATGGGCCCGTTTTCAGTACCATGAGCCGTTTTTGTAAGTTTGTGTATGGAAGTCTTGTCCAAATTCCTGATTTTCCCCAGGAATAAGAAGAAACCCCTGGGGCCCAAGAGAAGGTAAATCCTGGCGAGCTCAGCCTTGTGTCCTCCAGGACGGCTGCGTTCCCCTCACACCTGACCTCCACGTGGGCTTTCCTAGCTCGTTCATGGCTTTCTATGGCTTTTCCAAATGTTCCAGCCTTTTCTGCCATGTCTGTGCAAGAAATCAGCCGCTACTAAAGTCATTGTTGTTAAGAGAACAAAATAAATACAAAAGACAATTTTTTCAAATCCCGTGATTCAGAAGTCACTGGTTCTGACTTTCCAGTGGGTCATGGCTGGCAGAGGGAGCACCGGCCTTCCAGACACCAGCTCCCAGCAGTGGCCATTCACCAGCACAGGGACATGGATGTCCAGAACCCTGTGTGTTCGTTGTTGCTGAAATGCTGCATGGATGCATCCTGGCCAGCTGCACGGTTTTCCTCACTCCCTGCTGATGTGTGGGAACCCCAGGGCTGGACAGGGGTGGCCGACACCAGGCAGCTGGGGCGCAGTGGGCAGCAGAGGCCTTGGCTTCCGTCCTTCAGAGGAATGAGTGACGCTGCCCCGGGGCTCAGGCAGTGTCTGGGGCTGCTGTCCCTCACCTCTGACCCTTGGAGGGCCTGGGTTTTCCTGTCCACCGCCAGGGGCGTGTCCAGGGGTCTGTGCATTCTGTCATTCTGGGCAAGTCACGTCTCCAGAGCATGCCCTGCCTGAGTCGGTCACATGCCTTCACCATCAGGAACTCACCAGCCAGGCTGATGCCCTCTGGTGACCCAGTGCCCCACGCCGTGGGTTGTATCCTCCGTGCCCCCACAAGCTGGCACCACGGCTCTCTCCCCAATTCTTTCCACGTCCGCCTCTGATTTTTTCAACGATGACCTCCCCTAGGTGGGCACCTCCTGCCCTGTGTCAAAGTGATGCTTCCTGGGAGTCTCCAGGTCGGCTGCACACCCCCGCGGCACGCCTGATGCTGGTGCACTTCCCTGGCCTTTGACCAAGGCCCACAGAGACCCACCCTGGCGCTCGGCTCTATCACTGTCCATTTCCATTCTCTGCTTTTAAACATCATCTTTCCAATTTACTCTGAAAAGCCACGTGGCCTCCGCTCCGGGCTGCTGTGGCGGGAGCTGTGGTGTCCCCGGACACGTCCGGCCTGGAGGTGGCTTCCCTGATAGGCACAGCGTCTGTGCGGGACACCGTGTGTCAGGGCTGACCGAGGATGCACAGAGACTGAGGGGCACCATCATTTTCAGGCAACTTCTGAGGTCGGCCCCTCCGGACTTTCCGTGCAAAGGTTTGCAGGGTCCACTCTGCCAGGATTTGCATAACTCAGCTTTGAGGTAATGGAAGATTTCTATGTCTGCTGGTTTTAAAGTCGTGTATGAAAAAGAGACGTGCAACAACCCTATCGAGATGTGGCAAGATGCACGGCCTTTTCCTTGGCAAGCTGATTGCTAGAGCAGGTCATAGCTTGTCCAGCGGATGGTGGGGAGATAATTGCAGTTAACAGAGACAAATTAGCACTGACCCGTGACTTACAAGCCTGATGAACAGGGCTTTACTCAGCATTATAGCTGCAGTGCTGACAGGTTGTGCATAACTTAATTTTTGCTTAATTGAGTTATATTCTAAATATGTTCTGAGGCACAGCTCTCTGTTTGAAAGGAACTTGCTGTTCCTTGATGCAGGAGATGTTGTTATCACAGTTGAGGTTTAACCTTAAAAATAAACCAGATTTCCATAAGCAGTTTACTAGTGGCTGTGTTCACTCGGGCTTGAAGGGTGCCCTGCAGCCTCTGGCAGGGCTGGCTTTCTTCTGCATATTTGATCTGGTTCAGAAACAATGTGTAAAATGGACACCTTCCATAGAGTCCCATTTCCCCATTCCCAATGTCACTTCAGACACATACTTTTCCAGAAAGCATTTGGCCCTAGGACCTAATGAAGCCACCTCTCTTGGGTCAGATTCCAGGAGTAAAGTGGACAGGCATGCACTCACACGCCTGAGCACACACCTGTGTGCACACACAGACAACACACCCGCATGCACACACACAGAAAACACACATGCACACACAGACAACACACATGCACACACAACACGTGCACACACAGCCACAACACACATGCACACACAGACAACACACTCGCATGCACAAACACAACACATGTGCACACACAGACAACACA
>NW_016811410.1:647111-683120 GCF_001698545.2 Rhinopithecus bieti | reverse complement strand
CTGGAGAGGCCCTGGTGTCTCGAGGCCTCTGTCCTCACGAGTCCACCTCCATCCTCTAAGCCTCCCGGCGAGGCCCTGGTGTCTCGAGGCCTCTGTCCTCACGAGTCCACCTCCATCCTCTAAGCCTCCCGGTGAGGCCCTTGTGTCTTGAGGCCTGTCCTCGTGAGCAGATTAGCGTCAAAGTGGGTTTGTTATTGTGAGTGTGCTTATCACAAACATGAGTTTCCCCTCCTGCCCCCTTGCTGTTGCCTCCTCTTGCCTTTCTGCCCTCCCCGACGGGCTGCCGCAGCACGAAGGCCCTTGCTGGAGGCCAGCACTTTGCTCTGGGACTTCCCCAGTCTCCAGAAAGAGCAGCCAAACACATTTCTGTTCATTATAAGTTAATCAGTCTGCAGTGCTGTGTTATAGCAACATACAGTGGAATGAAACAGGAAGCTGGAAAGATGACTTATTCTAACAAGGTCTCAAGGGTATTCTGTCCTTGAAGAGAATACTGTATTCTTGAATTTCTTGTCCTGGAAGATAAAGATGTTGCCTTTCCTTCTAGTGTAGGACAGGTGTTTTCCACATGGGAATTTCATCTGCTTTTAAGAAAGAGCGCAAAGATCAAAGTGACCTGGCTACACCTGCTGTGTTTCACGTGTCTTTAACTTAAAGTCAGTCTGCCAGAACAGCCTATTTCAAGCCCTTCACTAACAAACATCAGCACCTGGGAGCCACGCATTCTACCCGGGAACTCGGCACCCTGGGCTGTGGAGAGCTGGCCCGCACAACCTCTGCTCCTGGCAGGGCAGGAAGCGTGGCCTTGGGCCTGAGTCAGGCCCCAGCAGGCTTCAGGAGCCAGTGAGCCCTTTCTTCAGCCCCGATGTCCTGTCCAGATTTTTTTTTTTTTTTTTTTTTTTTTGAGACAGAGTCTTGCTCTGTTGCCCAGGTTGGAATGCAGTGGCACGATCTCTGCTCACTGCAACATCTGCCTCCCAGGTTCAAGCCATTCTGCCTCAGCCTCCCATGTAGCTGCGACTACAGGCATGTGCCACCATACCTGGCTAATTTTTGTACTTTTAGTAGAGACAGGGTTTCACCTTATTGGCCAGGCCAGTCTCAAACTCCTGACCTCACAATATGCCTGCCTTGGCCTCCCAAAGTGCTGGGATTACAGGCATGAGCCACTGCACCTAGCTGTCCTCTCCTGATTTTAGAGTGGTCTGAGTAGCCTCTGGTAGAACCTGCTGACCAGTGGCTGGACAGACCCTGGCACCCCAGACCCTTCCAGACAGGCCTGCACACAGTGCTTGCGCTCCCCTCCCCAGAACCCCCATGTGCTTGAAGAGGCGATGCCCCCCCACTGCCCTGCAGGGCTGCAGCTGGGAGTCGACTCAGGGAACAGCGCGTTATCAAAACACAGAGGAGTTCAGATTCTGCCTCAGATGCCAAAGCCACTTACACATGCCGCAAATTAATTCAAGGAAAGATATGAGGCGTCGTTTATGCCCTTTAGCTAATAAAAAGGCACACAAAGCCATCAGTTTAATATCTGAGCGCTTCATTACATGCATTTCCTATTTTATAACCTCCACTTCCCCCAAGTAAACTTAGACTGGAACACTTTCCCTGGTTCCATGAGTGTACCTGCAGCTTTGTGCATCATTCCTACCTAATGGACGTGGCTCCTGCTATCAGCTCTGGGCCACCACAGTCCCCAGGTCCCCTGGCCTTTCCCGTGACTGTGTGGCGGTGGCTGGGCTGCCTGCATCCTGCTGGGTGCCGGCTCACACAGGCCGTGGGACATCCTCTCTGGATTTACACCACTTGCCCCAGCTGGTGGGGTGAGTTCAGGGCAGGGTGCTCTCTGCAGATAACAGGTGGGAGGGGGAGTAAAGCCTCCTGAGTCTCCGTCATCCTGAAGCCAGAATCCAGGGTGCTCCAGCAGATGGAGTGTCCTGCTTGGTCCCAATGCCTGGACACTCTCTCCTGGTGACTTGCAAAGTGATGGTTTGCTCTCTACTGAAAGGGCCGTTTGACAGAGGCTGTTAGAGGAAGGTGCTGGTCATTTCTCAGGCCATGGTCAGTCTGAGGTCAAGCAGTAAGTTATTAAGCCATGCAGAGACACAGGTGAATCTTAGATGCATCTTGCTAAGTGAAAGAAGCTAGTCTGAACTTACAGGCGCCATGATTTCAACTATAAGATATTCTGGAAACTCTTACGTCGGTAAACACATCAGTGGTTGCCAGAGAATCGGGCAGGGTGGGGAAGGGGGAAGGTTGACCGGATGATGCCCAGGGAATTCTTTCAGGGAGGTGGGACTGTTCTGTGTGATTCTGTGATGGCAGAAACGTAACACTATCTATTTACCAAAGCCCATGCAACTTTACAGCACCAAGAGTGAGCCTTAAGGTATGTAAATTTGTAAAAACTCATTTAGGAGGTTGGGAAACCCCAGGATGGAATGCAGAATGTGACAGGGAGGAGAATCCAACTGTATTACAAACTTAGAGACAACCTCACTGAAGGGAGTGGAGGAAAATGGGGCCGGGGCAAGCCACACGGGAAGTAAGTGGCGTTTGCAACATTAAATGCAAAGGAGCTGTGCGTAGACACTGCTCTCTAGTTGATAAGATTGTTTACATGGGCTGTGGGCTGACAGTTTTGATGCTGCTGTGCATGCACACTGGAATTGAACAATTAAGTGCACGGATGATGGATGGTGGGAGCTGGGTTCCGCACTGTGCAGTAGGAGGTCACAGATGAGGAAGGAGGGACTGGAATGATGCATGTGGTGGTAGGTTAGAGTTGGAGCCTCAGTATGTATGCACGTTTAGCTTCATGTAGATATAAACTCTTCCATGGTGAGCTGTTCTAGGCAAAGCTACCCCTGGGGCTGAGGAAGCTGAGAGGCCAAAGCAAGAGGCTGACAAATCCAGTTTCTTAGAAAGAAACATTTAGGTCAGGCGTGGTGGCTCATGCCTGTAACCCCAGCACTTTGGCAGGCCGAGGCGGGCGGATCACGAGGTCAAGAGATCGAGACCATCCTGACCAAAATGGTGAAACCCTACCTCTACTAAAAATACAAAAATTAGCCAGGCGTGGTGGTGCGCACCTGTAGTCCTAGCTACTCAGGAGGCTGAGGCAGGAGAATTGCTTGAACTCAGGAGACAGAGGTTGCAGTGAGCCGAGATCACATCACTGCACTCCAGCCTGGTGATAGAGTGAGACTCCATCTCAAAAAAAGAAAAAGAAGAAAGAAACATTTAACAGGGACTCACAAACAGAACCAATGTCCTGGGCAGCTACCAGATGAGATAGTGGATCCCCGGCCAACACCCTGCAGACCCGGGGCTTCTACCCCACAGGGAAGGGACTTCCAGGACAATTGAAGTCAACCCTTCAAGGAAAGCCAAGGTCGCTGTGTGACTCTGCCTGAGGGCAGCATTGTGGTTGAGGTTGTTTTGACCTGAGGGCAGGATTTATGAAAACAGTAGATAAAGTAGAAATCTTAAAGGAATTTGTCAGTGAAAAGAGTCAAACTCTGTAAAATATTTGAAGTGATTTATTCTGAGCCAAATATGAGTGACCAATGGTCCATGACATAGCCCGAAGAGGTCCTAAGAACATGTGTGCAAGGTGGTCAGACTATAGCGTGATTTTATGCATTTTAGGGTGACATCAGGCATCAATCAGTTAGTTAGGTCTGGGAAGGCAGGACAACTGGAAGGGGGTGCTTCCCACTCATTGGTGGAGTCAAAGATTTTCTGATTGGCAATTGGTTGAGTCTATCTAAAGACGTGGAATCCATAGAAGGGAGTGTCTGGGTTAGGATAAGGGGCTGTGGAGGCCAAGGTTTGTATCATGCTGATGAAGCGTCCAGGTAGCTGGCTTCAGAGACAATAGGTGGTAAATGTTTCTTATCAGACTGAAAAACGTGCCAGACTCTTAGTCAATTCTCTCCTGGATCAGGGAGAAGACTTGGAAAGGAAACACGATTCTCTACAGAATGCAAGTTTTCCCCATGAGAGACAGCTTTGCAGGGCCATTGCAAAATATGTCAAAGAAATCGATTTTAGGGTAAAATACTTTGATTTCTTTCAGGGTCTGCTCCCTGTCATGTGGTGCTAAACAAGAATCAGGCTGGAATTTGGTGTCTTACTGCTACAAATTCTTCAGGTCTCTGTTTAACGTTAATGTTGATCACCTACCTGTGCCTGAATTCCAAAAGGGGGAGGGTGTCATGGGTATGTCCAACCCAGCCCATCCCAACATGGCCTGAACTAGTTTTTTAGGTTTACTTTGGAATGCCCTTGGCTGAGAGGAGGGGTCCATTCAAATGGTTGGAGGGACTTAGAACTTTATTTTTGGTTTGCACATTCCTGGAGCTGGGGTTAATCAGAAGCCAACATGATGGATTAGCATATGAGATGGAGCTGCTCTATCCTGCTCACGAATGGCCACATGGGAACATTTAAGGTGTGAGTGTGGTTTAGTACATGCACATACGTTTAAGGTGTGAATGTAGTCAGTACATGCACATACGTTTAAGGTGTGAATGTGGTTAGTACATGCACATGCATTTGAGGTGTGAGTGTAGTTAGTACACGCATATATGTTTAAGCGTGTGAGTGCAGTTGAGTACATGCAGCAATGTTTAAGTGTGAGTGTGTTTATGTACTGCACATATGTTGAGATGTGGTTAACACATGCACATACGCTTTGAGGGGTGAGTGCCCAGTTTAGTACATGCACATATGGTTTAAGGTGTGAGGGTTTAGGTACATGCACATATGTTTGAGATGGTTTAACCACATGGCACTACCGTGTTTGAGGTGTGAGTGCAGTTAGTACATGCACATATGTTTAAGGTGTGAGTGTGTTTAGTACATGCACATATGTTTGAGATGTGTGTTTAACCACAGCACATACGTTTGAGGTGTGAGTGCAGTTAGACATGCACATATGTTTAAGGTGGAGGTGTTTAGTACATGCCCATATGTTTGAGATGTTTTAAGCACAGCACATACGTTGAGGTGTGAGTGCAGTTTAGACATGCACATTGTTTAAGGTGTGAGTGTGTTTAGTACATGCACATATTTTGAGATGTGTGTTTAACACATGCACATACGGTTGAGGTTGAGTGCAGTTATGTACATGCACATATGTTTAAGGTGAGTGTGTTTATACATGCACATATGTTTGAGATGTGTGTTTAAACACATGCCATACGTTGAGGTCGTGAGTGCAGTTAGACATGGCACATTACGTATGAGGTGGAGTGCAGTAGTACCATGCACATACGTTTGCGCGGTGAAGGGTTAGTGTGGTTTTATACATGCACATACGTGAGGTGTGAGTACAGTTAGTAGGTGTGAGCTGCAGTTAGTGCATGCACATATTTAGGTGTAGTGCAGTTAGTTGCGTGACATACGTTTGATGGTGTGAGTGCAGTTAGTACATGCACATATGTTGTGTGTGAAGTGTGTTAGACATGCACATATTTTTGAGGTGTGAGTGTGGTTTAGGACATGCACATACGTTTGATGGTGTGAGTGCAGTTAGTGCAGCCACATATGTTTGTGTGGAATGTGGTTAGTATATGCACCATATGTTTGAGGTTGTGAGTGTGGTTTAGTACACTGTCATAGTTTGAGGTGTGAGTGCAGTTAGTGCATGCACATACACTCACTTGCTCTGTTGGCAGAGGGGGCCTGCAATCAGTGACACCCCAGGAGCAGTGAGCACCCTACCACCCAGACCTCAGCTTACAAACACCTTCTCCAGTAAGAGCAGTCAGAGCTCCCGATCCTATGACTGGGGCAAAAAACACACAAGGTGTGACTGGGGTATCTTGTAGTGCCGGAAACTGAGGAAGTGCTCAGATGCACAAAGAAATCAAGACAAAACACCCATGGTCACATCAACCGAAGGAGCCCCTTCATGACGAGGGGCACATGGGAGCTCTGCACCATCTTCCCAGGGTTTCTGTAAATTTAAAACTATCCTAAGATTAAACATTTATTTAAAAAAAAAAATGCAGTGTGCATGGTGGCTGCTTAGCCAGTTAGCCTCTGTGGGCAGAGGCCACTGGGCAGTGGGAGGAAGCATGGGTGTGGACTCCAGACGTGGAGTTGGAAGCCGAAGTAGCAGCTGGAGGGCTGAAGTCCTGGGAAGCACCCTCAGCCGTGGGCCCTCCCTGGGTCCTGTCAGCCCAGGATGCTGCATCCCATGGCACATCCTCCAGAACTAAACAAAACCCTCTGCGTGCATTGTTTGGGTTGAATCTAAAGCAGCAGCAGCCGTTGTTTTCCTCAGGAGCAACTTCTTGTCTCAGGTAGGAAAGGATGTTCATCGCTCATCATAACATTATAGAAAATGCTGGGGTGGGGGAGTCATGTGTCACCCCAGGTCCTATAGCTCTGTGGCTTGGGACACGTTGTGTGGCTCTGTGGCTCAGGACATGCTGTGTTGCTCTGTGGCTCACACTGTGTGGCTCTGTGGCTCAGGACATGCTGTGTTGCTCTGTGGCTCAGGACATGCTGTGTGGCTCTGTCGCTCAGACATGCTGTGTGGCTCTGTGGCTCAGGACACGCTGTGTGGCTCTCTGGCTCAGGACATGCTGTGTGGTTCTGTGGCTCAGGACAGGCTGTGTCCCTACTGGCTGTTGGTCCCAGGGAGCCTCTGACCCCAGACGAGGCTGCATCGTCACAGCAAGCCTTTCCCGTGGGCCCAGGAAAGCATGTCTCTGATGGGCACGTGGGGTGTCTCTGATGGGCACGTGGAGCCTCTGTGTAGCATACACACAGGTCAGGTGCGGGAGTCCTCTAGCAGGGCTGGAACGTGATGGGGGTGAATGTCCAGGGATCAAGCTGGCCCCCACGAGGCTGGGCGTCCTGTGTGCGGCATCACCACCAGCTGTTGCAGGTCCACGCCACCGTTCTGGAGACACAGTGGAGCTTCCGTGTCTGCAAATGACCCTCCGTGCCTGCAAATGACCCTCCGTGGGCTCGGACGTAGCGTTTCCCAATAAGGAACCTCCAGAGGCTGGGCCACGAGCTGTGCCCTCACTGTCTGGTCTTTCTGTTTTTGTGGAGGTTGTTGTCAGAGACAAGCAAAACGACAGCAGAGGAAATTGGAAGATAAAGGGAGATCACTGCTCATCATGCACCTGAAGTCACGCGGGACGAGTCTTCAAAGAAGAAAATGGAAACGAACCATCACCAGTGCGAGCGTGAGGTGTGTCCTGGAAACCACGGCTCGGGCTGCTTCCCACACCTCAGCCCAGCTCAGCCCACACTGGCAGCTCCAGTGCCTGACGGGGGACGGTCTCTGACTGAGAGCCCATTTCTGCATGCGAGGCCTGTTCGCTGGGGTCCTTTTCCTGTTTACATAAGAGCTCAACTATCTATTTTCCTCAAGCAAAAAGCAATCCCAAGCACGGCTTTTCTCCTCTGATGTGAAAAACATGACTATGAAGACTTTGCATTTAATATCTGGGAGATTCCTGCCACTGTGTGAGGAGCTCCCTGCCTGGGCAGCGTCGCTCCTGGGCTCCCTCCAACTCTCCAGGGCCTGATCCAATTCAGCACAGTGAAGTCCTGTGGTTTGCAGACAACGTTTGCCTTTTGCATCTCCTGGGCAGACACTGGGAAGCAGAGACTGTGCTTTGCACCCAGAAGTGGCTGTGGGAAGGCATCCCCCTTGTTCCCAGCCAGGCCCCTCCCGCCCCACACCACGCGAGGCTCACCCAGAGACGCAGGGTTTTGTGGGAGTGTCGGCTCTGGTTGCTCCCCTCCTCCACACCAGCTGGCCAGAAAGAGGATCCTGGGCAGAGCCTCTGGCTCGTGGCCAAGGAGGGACCAGGCCTTCACTGGGTGACAAGGTTCTTAAGGACTTCCCTCTGCTGCAGAAGCATCTGGGGGTCTGGTGTGGCTCGGGGCTTCCTCTGGACCCTGGAGGAGATGGCCTGGCTGTCCAGATGGGAGTCTGGACAGCAGCAGAGGCCACAGGCGTTGTCCTCTCACAACCCCAGAGGCTGCAAGCCTGAGATCAAGGTGCCGGCAGGGCTGGGAAGGGTCCTCGCGTTCCACAGCGTTCCTCTCAGTGCATGTCTGTGTCCAGATGTCCCTTTCCGTCAGGACCCCAGTCATGCTGGGCCAGAGCTCATCCCATGACTGAACTTTCACCCACTTGCCTTGGGAAAGGTCCTGTCTCCCAGGAAGGTCACACCTGAGAGCGAGAAACGGGGACCTAGGGACACAGTTTCACTCGCACAAGGCCACCTCCCATGGACAGGTGCACCCGAGAGCGAGAGACGGGGACCTAGGGACACAGTTCGGCTCACACAAGGCCACCTCCCGTGGGCAAGTGGCCCCCGCGGTACGAAGAGTCCATCAGGTCTTCTCTGGGCCAGGCAAGGGTTTAGCTTCTGATGACCGCGCACTCTGTGGCCTCAGGTGGACTTTGTCCTGTGCCGTGAGGAGGGCCCGAGGGAGAGCACGGCCAGGGCCCCGGCTCATTCCACAGCCCAGTGAGCAGCTGTGCCTGCCTGGCTGTCCAGAAGGCTCTGGGACCCTGTGGTACTCCGTGTGGTTCAGCCCTCACAGGAGGATTTGGCATCTCCCTCGGAGGGGGGAGCCGCGCCTGCCGTGGGGGCACAGGGGGCTGAGGGTGGGAGCAGGTGACATTCGGGGGAACAGGAAGTGAGCTCCCCAGGATCCACAGTATCTTCACATCGCACGGGGTGACAGTCCGGAACCTGACCCGAGATGGCCGGGGCTTCTCAGCACGTGGGCCTCAGTTTACCTTCACCCAGGGCCCACGGAGCGGCTCCTGGGCCCTCCACCCTTGGGAGGGGCTGGCCAAGGCTTTATGTCCAGCTGGCCCAGGGCCCTCGGTCCCATGGGACATTCCTGCCTGCCAGGTCCCTGTTCCCCTCCCAGCCCCCAGCCAGGCACATGGCGGAGGCAGAGGTATCTCACCTGCCAGCAGTGGTGACAGCCAGTCCCTGGGGAGGAAGCTGTCCTGGAGGGGACACGCAGGCCAGACTTTGAGGCCAGGAACCAGGGGCACAGCTGGCTTCCCAGGGCCTGGGTGGCCTTTGAGACCCAGGGTGTGGGACAAGTGAGTCAGCACAGAGGCCCGGACTTAGAACAGCCGGGCGGCAGCCTGGAGATGCCCACTGGACCCAGGTGATGTCAGAGTCAGTCTGGGAACAAAGCAGAGGGCTGGGCACCTCCCCAAACACAGCACCACCCCGGCGGCCTCTACTGGGCAGGGGCAGGAAGTCCGGGGGCCCCGGGCAAACCTAACGCAGAGGCCAAGTGTCCCGGGAGAGGGAGCCCCGCTGCCTGGCACAGCTGGCACCTCCCTGGAAAGAGGGGCTGGAAACAGAGAGGCAGACGGTCAGGAAGCTGAAGAATTGTCCATAATCACGGGGGGGCCTCAGTTACGTTTCCCGCACTTGGGACTTGAGAGAGACGGCAACTGAATGCTTGTCATCAAAAGAACAAAGTGGGAAAAACCCAGCCAGCTTAAAATGAAGGAAGAGCATTCACGTTTAAAACACGGATTAACGTAGCTTCCTCTTTCTCTCCTGAAAGTTTCCTAAGGGCTCTGTCCTCGCCTAGAATGTTTTCCTTTAATCTGCATATCCGGTTCCACCAGCCTCCCCTTTGTCCCACATCCAGGAGCGGTGGACGGATAAGACCCTGCCTCGGGACCATGTTTAGAGGGTTCCGCCAGCCGTGCTCCGAGCATCAGGGCAGCTGTGGTGTGCAAGGTGTTTGGATGAGACAGGGAGGACCAGCACTGGGCCACCATCTGGGAGCGTCTCTCTCACACCTCCCTCGGTGACGGGATGGGAAGGAGGTCTGGGCCCCCAAGCGCGTCTCTCTCACACCTCCCTTGGTGACGGGGCGGGAAGGAGGGCCGGGTCCCCAGGGCCTGTGAGAGAGGGTCTCAGAGGAGCCCACGGCTGCACAGCCCGATCTGGTGGGGGGCAGCGGCTCACATCTCAGAACCGCAGGCTGAGCAACAGGCCGGGCCCCACAATTCCAGAGGATCCGGTGCAAAAGCGCTCACTCTGCTCCAAACCCGGGTCCTGGTCTGGACACGGCAGCCTGAGCCCTGGGAAGAGATTCAGCAGCTACCCAGGAGCCGGGCGGGGAAGGGCTCCTCACCCCGACGTTGCCCTGAGTGCACTCGAGGTGCCCCCAACTCACTGCACGGCAGCCGGGAATGTCTCCCGAACCACAGGGCCCAGGCCGAGCCACAGGGCGGACGAGGCACCCCCACACGTGCACTCTCCTGGACTCCAGGCACAGATTCTCTCAGACTGAGTGCAATTCCCAGCGGAGGTCACCCTCCCAAGCCCAACACAACAGCCTCGCTGGAGTCCATCTCACGCCAGCACAACAGCCTGCCCGGACGCAGATGTCAGGTATGGGCTGCACCAGGCCCCTGCAGACTGGTGTGCCCCTCACGCCACTGCGAGCCACAGCCGAAGCGCAATAATGTTCGGGGCTCAATGTGGCTGTAATTAGCCAGAAGGAGAATGGCTCTTTCCCCAACTTCAGAGTCAGGAGAGACGTCTGTAAACGCCCACTTCTCCACTCCCTGCAAACCACACTGTCGGCACAGGCAGCTGCCGCAAAGCTGAGTCTCTGTGGAACCCCTTCATCTCTGAAGGGGCCTGTGAACCGCGACCAAACGCAGTGAGGAGGGGTCTGGAGAATCTCAGGGCACGAGGACACCAACAGGGGAAGCACGGGGGCGAATCTGCAGGGGCAGCTGCCAGGAGCCAAAATCAGGATCAACCTTTCCGTGAGGCACTTTTGTGCGATTGGATGTTTAACTCCTGACTTAAGCAAAAAACATCCTTACGTCTTAGGTACATTTTTAAAACCTGGGTTTTACATTCGATGGAAATAATGTATCATCAGTATTGCAGTGCTGCTAAAACGGGGCACGGTTTTCTATTATCGGGGTGACCCTGGGGTTTTCTATTATCGGGGTGACCCTGGCTCCCATGGCAAATGCTGTCACCAGTTGCACGTGGGGTTCTTCAGTGTACCCAAGTGCTGCATCTCCATGGGTGGCAATTTCTCCGAGACCTGGCACAGTGGCACCAGAAGCGGGTACTGGTGCCCTCAGGAGCGGAAGGGTCAGGGTCCGGGGCCTGCCCTGCACTCGCCGAGGCGATGGGTTGATTAGAGGAACCACAGCTCCTCTCTGTGCACTCGTGCGAATTACGCACGGTGACTCAGCAGCCCCAAGACGTCACGGCTCTGAGCGAGCGGCTGCGCATTTGTGCCCCAGTCCAGCCCTTGCTGCTCCTTCACACTCATGTTTCCAAGCTGAAAACACGAAGGGCTCCAAACTGGAAAGGAAAACAGCGTGGTTGGCCTCTCGCTCCCCTGACGCATGCTGTGGGTGACGGAAAGATGGGAAGGAGGAGAGCCCACCCACGGTGCCCCCCTGTGACAGTTACCCGCCCTTTGCCCCAAGGCTGTCTTTGAGGCTGGTCTTAATCGAAGGCAAGAGACAGCATCAGGCATTGACTGTCCCCTCGTGTGGGCCGGGCGCTAACCCTGGCTGGGGTTGCTGGGCACCAGCCCTTATCACAATAGAAAACCCACCGTGCAAACGGGTCAGGGGCTTGCACTATGCCAGGTCTGCTCATCCCCAAAGCCAAGGGTTTCCCATCGCAGGTGGTCTGGAAGCCCCAGACGGCACCCGTGTGAGGTGGCCAATGACTGGCCACCACGGAAGTGTGCAGACATGCAGGGCACAGACATTCCCAGAGAGCTCCTGTGTGCAAAACCTGGGCACACGGATGTCTGTGAAGCTCTGGGATGGCGTCTAGCAGGAGTAACGGGGTCTTCATAGAATCAATAAAATAAATGTAGCACCTTTGGGTTATGAAGCCAGTTTTTATTAGGAAGGGATTTAGAGCAGCTGATGAAGAAACAGGAAGACAACGAAACTCCACGTCCAAGAAGGAGGAAGCTGAGGACGGAAGCAGCTGCTGCGCAGAGGCCAGCACTCTCCTGGCTCCGTGCTGTGCGGGGAGGGCAGGGTCTCGCCAGCAGCTGGTGGCACAGGCGGGCAGCACAGGGGCTGCGTGGTGGCCTCTGCGATGTCTCCTGGCAGAGGTGCCTGAGCTGGGCCTGGCATGAAGGGCACAGGCCTCACTCCCTGGCTGCCTGACAGTCCCTGCAGTGAGCAGGACCCCCTTATTAAGGCTGTGGGGCAGAGTGGGCAGCAGCTGTTGAGGGGTGGGGCCCAGCCCCAGGCACCCGCACGTTCCTCTCTGCCCCGGGAGAAGTGTTGAGAGACGGAGCTCGGGATCAGCTGGCATATCTATCACGTTCCAGTGTCAACCAGGGAGCACAGAGCCCTGAACATCCCCTCGACAGCACGCCACACACTCCTGGCACAAACTCCAGGCCACAGCACAGCACCCAGACGGCAGCAGCCACGCAGGTGACCCAGGGTCCACGGCACAGCACCCAGACGGCAGCAGCCACGCAGGTGACCCAGGGTCCACAGCACAGCACCCAGACGGCAGCCACGCAGGTGACCCAGGGTCCAGAAACCTTGACAAAAAAGAGACTCTGGGGCATTGGGATGTGTGAGGCTCAGGTGGGAGGAGAAGGCTCCAGCCCTCACCACGCCTGGCCCTGCCTCCAGCAAGGACCCCCACCCCAGGGCTCCAGGCCTCGGGCTGGCGGCATGTCCAGGACCTGCTGCCTGTCTGATGTGAGCATCCTCACCCTGTGGGTTACCTGTCCAGAAACCCACAGCTGCCGGGACCGTGGGGTGACAGCCACAGTGGGCTCTGCAGGGCCCTCTGGTCTAAGACACCAGGAGGCCATGTCCAGCAACTAAGGCCACTGGGCAGGACACGTCAGGACGGAGGTGCGGTGAAGACCACGGTGGATGCCTCCAGAGGTTCCTGCCTGGCTTCCAGTGGAGCCTCTGCCAAACCAGGCCTGTGCAAGGGCAGAGACGAGGCCTGGCAGGGTCTGAGCAGGCCCGAACCTGCGACGCAGCTGCTGTGCCTGGATCTGAGCTGCACCCACAGGTGATGTGAGGGGCGCCGAGGAGGCGGGGAAGGCGTGGGGCTGGGGAAGCTCAGGGTCCTGGAGCTCTCAGTGTGTGCAATGCCAGGCGGCCTGGTCAGTCAGGGTCACTGTGGCAGGGAAGTCGGGAGCCAAGAGGCAGCTCTGTTGGAAGCAAGCCCCCCAAAATCTGGCCATAAACTGGCCCCAAGACTGGCCATAAACAAAATCTCTGCAGCACTGTGACATGTTCACAATGGCCCTAACGCCGGCCTGGAAAGTTGTGGGTTTACCGGAATGAGGGCAAGGAACACCCGGCCTGCCCAGGGCAGAAAACTGCTTGAAGGCGTTCTTAAGCCACAAACAATAGCATGAGCGATCTGTGCCTTAAGGGCATGTTCCTGCTGCAGTTAACTAGCCCAACCTATTCCTTTATTTCAGCCCATCCCTTCGTTTCCCATAAGGGATACTTTTAGTCTAATATCTATAGAAACAATGCTAACGACTGGTTTGCTGTTAATAAATATGTGGGTAAATCTCTGTTCGGGGCTCTCAGCTCTGAAGGCTGTGAGAGCCCTGATTTCCCACTGTACACCTCTACATTTCTGTGTGTGTGTCTTTAATTCCTCTAGCGCCACCGGGTTAGGGCCTCCCCGGCCGAGCTGGTCTCAGCACAGTTCAGCTGCAGGTAGCTCAAGACAGCAAGGGCTGCAGAGGGACCAGGAGGTTCAGGCAGCCAATGGTGCCGGCGATGGGACCAGGTTGGAGCAGGGCGGGTCCCCGAGGCCACTGCTGGGGATGAGACAGAAGAGATGGCACGGCTCGCGTGATGGGTGGGGGTCCAACACTCCGGCCCCAGCCCCTCCCTGGCTTCTGGGAGGCCCGGGCTGTTTCTGGGCAGGAAGAGACGCCGCTCCCCGCAGGCCAGGCCAGCTCCAGTGGAAGGAAGTCCTGGTGTCCACTGCAGGCCAAGGCCTCTCCTGTGCACCTGCCCTCAGTGCAGCTGGTAAGGACGGACGTGTTGGGACCGCAGGGCGGATCCTCCACGGTTTTCCTGGTCTGTGTTGCAGTTTTCCTGGCGTCTTGTCCCTGGATGGGCCTCTAGGTGAACATAAACTCCCGGAGACTGCAGAGTGCAGTCCTTCCTTAAAGCTCCCTAGGGGAAGACAGCCCCTCAGCAGGAAGTATTGTCGACGATGCCTCCCCTAATGAAATATTTACCAAAAAGCCAAAGCAAGACATTTTTCTAGTTAATTAAAACAGTGCGTCTTTCAAGCAAGCTCCCTGGAGGGGCCAGGCCCACACATACCCAGCGGGCAGGCGGCCCGAGGTGCTCCTGAGCCGGTCTCGACTGGGAAGCGGGCGCCCAGGACACAGGAGTGGTTCCTGCTGCACGATGCTGAGGGGGAGGGGGACAGACGCCTCAGAGACCCTGTGGAAGGCCCCTCCCAATGCGTAAACTCACGCGTGGTATGCGCTGTCAGCGGCGTCTGGGCCTGCACTGTGGAAACGGTGGGAGCCCTGGGAGGGTTTTTTTGGCCAGGGACGAGAGTACTTGGGTTTGCTTTCTGGAAAAGTGAAAAAAGAGAGGTTTCTGTGCTCCCTCGGCTGTGTTAAGCACTGGCAGAAGTCGCCTTTTGGGCCCTCCGCAGGGCTACGAGAGCTGGGGAAGTGGGGGCCCGGGAGGGAGGTCAAACAGCCTGCAGACTCCGCGGCATAGTCCGCACCCCTGGAAGGAAGCGTCAGGGAAGGCACTGCACCCACACGTGGCTTCGAGGGCAGGAGGGAGGTTGCACAGCGAGTGGCCCCCACTGCTCTCCTTCCCTCCTTCCTTCCCACTGGACCGGGCAGAGGTGGAGCTTCCCATCATCCGCCTTCATCCCTTGGCCCCTCCAAGGCTCAAGAACTGGGAGCCCGACTGGGTGGCAGACACGCTCCCTGTCACCACGGTCACTGTCACCAGCTCCTCGTCACCACGCTCCTGGTCACCACGCTCCCCGTCACCATACCCCCTGTGCGTCCCCCCGTCCCCCATGCAGCAGAGGGGGCCGCGTGCAGTTCTCTGAGTCTTTGGAATGTGCAGGGCACCTGTGGGGCAGTGCCACCTTGGAAAAGTTTACACGGTTCTGGCCAGGGCTGCCAGCTTCCGAGGACACCCTGAAGCCGGCAAGGAGAGGGTCCAACCATTTCTCGTGTATGGCCACGCGCCACTTCCATTCACAGAGACCCCAGCCACTCCGGGCGCCAGGTGCTGACATGCCACATGGGCGTCTAGTAGACACGGATGCCACATGGGGGTCTAGTAGGACAGCGGGACCCTCAAGGAGGGTAGTGACAGTGACTGTGGTGACTGGGACCGAGTGCAGGGACGTGCCCTCCTGCTGCTACATAAGCGTTCAGGGGTGGGTGGCTCCAGAACGGGGCACCAGACACTCAGGAAGACCCGGTGAAACCTCCACCCCCCAGGCCCAGGGGCCATCCTCTTTGTCAGCCAGGGGTCCTCATAGCCAGGGGTCTCTCCCCCACCGGAGCCAGAGTCCACAACATGCTCCAGGAGCCGTGACACGTCTGGTGCCCCAGGACTGTCTCTGGTGTCCACAGCTCTCGTCTGGGGAGAAAAGGATTTCTCTGCTGAACGCTTTTCCCCCACATTAAAATCCAGGTTGTTGATCTGATTCTTAGCACCATGATTTTATACAGTGTGTTTTCTTAAAAGAGAAAAAGGGATTTCTGTATCCTGAAAAAGGCATCATCTTGCTTTTGTAAAATCTATAAAAGAGCCTGTGATTTCTTTTTTGTTCCACACGGTTTATTGAGCTATGAGGCTGGAGTTTCTTTCTGACAGTTTAATATCGAGTGACAGCCGAAGCTGCCTCCAAGAGACGCTGTTTCTGAATAAATGAAAAAATACACTTTTCCAGATTTAGATAAAGATGAAGGTTGTTTGGGGTTTGAAATGTTTTCCTTTTCATGCAGCATAAACATGCATCAGGCACACACCCCTGAGATTCTTTCCGGCACCTTCCGCGCTCTCTGTGCAGCTGGTGTTCTGGTTCCTGGAGCTGCGGTGGCATCCTCGTGTGGATGGGGGCGGCTGGTGAGTAGCCATTGGGTGCACGCACCCCACCTCACACAGCCACTGACTGGAGGGAAGGACCCGAGCAGGACATGGCCCAGGTGGAGCCGGGGCCGCTCCTGTGGTGCGTTGGGTTGGGGGATGGGGGGACTCCACCGACCTCCCCAAGCGTAGTTGTGACATTTGTGTCCAGGATAAAGGCAAAGTCCACCATGGCGAAGACACTGTCCTCCCAGTAGCAGGTAACATAAGCCAGAAACAGGGGTCCCTCATCCTCAGAAGGGCCGGGGCTGCCCCAGACCTGGGACAGCCAGCCGGGGACCCCGTGCTCCAAGCCGCTAACAGCGTGTGAACTTCAACCCGGGTTCAAGGTCATCCTCAGACACATCTGCATGTTGGGAGCACCTGCCCCTTTGTGCCCACAGTGGCTGGAGACGCGGCTGGTCCAGAGGGCATCCAGTCTGAATTCATGTCCGCCCGTCCACGCCCCCAGCTACTTCCAGATGCATTTGAAGGGAGGGCCTGTGCCCTGCTCAGCTGCTTTTCAAAGGGGTGCCAGCACCTGTCCATGCGTCACTAACCGAAGCTCCATGCCGGGCACAGGCTGGGCGTCAGAGCCACCGAAACACCAACCTCTGCCCCAAGTCACTGGGCGGGCGCCTGACATCGACATGCAGGTTGTACCCCCGTGAAGGGCACGGGGATCCCAGGACCTTCAGAGGAGCCAGAGTCTAGAACAGGTGAAAGCAAGGGCTCTGCCGCAGCTGGTGGTGGTCTCGGGCAAAGCACAGAACATTCCAGAACTCAGCATCTTCATCTGCAAGTGAAGAGCTGGGCTGAGACCCCTACACTGCACCCAACTCTGGCCTCTGACATTCTAGGTCCAGTTGCCTGCTTTGGGAAGTGCCATCTGGAGCCCGGGGCCACCGCATTGCAGTCCCATCCAACACCCAAGGACCTGAGTCGCTGGGGTGGGTGCCGGCTGAGGGGGAGAGACACGGCGCCGTGTGTGAGAAGCTGCCGCCTCCCCAGCGGGATCCCCAGCGCTGCCCGCGCCCTCGTAGGTCATCACTGACCAATCATGTCCGAGCAGCACCAGATGGGCCCGGCCATTCCCACGGCCGCAGACCAGTGGCCCAGACCACCTGAGGTCCAGCCAGAGCCAACGAACTCAGGGCCTCCCCTCACCCCAAGATCCAGGGACCCTGCCTGCCCCTGGTCCAGCCAGGCACCAGGGTGCGGACTCACGCCTCCTGCCCTCACAGCCCCTCAAACCGCCGGTGGAAGCCTCACTGTCCTTTCCTGCCGTGTGGACAGAAGTCACCACAGCCCTGACAGGACAAACGAGAGAGTGGGACTCTCGGCGGGACGGCCACCTTCTCCCCCAGGGGACTGATACCTTCTCCCCCAGGGGACTGATACCTTCTCCCCAGGGGACTGATACCTTCTCCCCAGGGGACGGCCACGTCCCCTCGAGGGATGGCCACCTTTTCTCTCAAGGGACGGCCACCTTCTCCCCCGAAGGAGTCAGGAGAGGGGGTGGCTCCAGGAGTCAGAAGCAGCAATGCTGTTGCCCGGGACACCTTCTCCGAGGGTGTGTGTGTCTGTGGGGAGCTGTGAACGCTATTAGTACCCAGTGCTTCTGTGGGAACGCATGTTTCCAGTTCCAAAAAGCCAACCAAATGCTCAGAACCTCCCCCTAGGCTGGCTGGGGTGACTGAGACTGGTCGCTCCCGTCTGAAGCTGTCTGCGGCGATGGCCGCCCTCCCGCCGGCCCGTCTGCAGTCCCGGCCCCAGCCCTGGGGTGAGGGAGGGGTGGGGAGGAGCAGGGACAGACGGGCAGGCGCCAGGGTGCTGGGTGCTGCATGAACGTCGCCTGTGGTCACAGCTGGCGCCCGGCGGGCCTGGGCACGGAGTCAGGACCAGAAAGCAAGGCCGGCAGCGGCACCAGCTCCTCAGCAAGGCCCCCACTGCTGACCGGGCACAGACACTTGAGGGGGCGCCTGGCATGTGCCGGGATCCACGCATGGAACAGTTAGAGAGGCGACGCGTGCACAGCGGTGAAGCGGCAGAGGACGAGAGACACTGTGGCTTTAATGCCTGAATCCCATGGTTTCTTGGCACACAAACAGTTCCTAACGAGTGTAGGTATTTATCCCACTGTAGGTATTATTCCCACTGCACACAGCTCCTCGTTTTCACTGTTCGGGAAAGGTCAGGATCTCACACCGATGGGCACACAGCGGTTGCAGAGGCCCTTGGGTCTCCGGGGATGGTTCCTCCAGCATCGAGGTTGGCGGCCAAAGCATCCAGGCCAGGCCGACTCCGGGTCCCCTTCTGAGTGGGAGTATCTCATCCTCGTGAGTCGGCGTCTCAGCCAGTAGGTTGAGCTGACTGGGGGCTCCTCTTTCTACAGTCCCTTGATGGCATCCACCTGTGTCCGGCTCTCCTGGAGGTCGGAGCACCTGGCTCGTGACATCGTCCCTCCTTGGAATACTCCAGTGCCGTTGGTCTAATCAAGTTTGGGCGTTCCAGACATCTTGGCAGACATCCGAGCTTACAAACTGTGAGGACGTATCCACATCACACCCACAAACTGCACTCCCAGCAAGCGAGGCCCCAGGCCTACCCCACGTCATTCCTGCCCGCACGTGACTGCAGGCCGAGAACAACCTCTTACCTCTTACCTCCGTTCCCTCCCCTCCAGTGTCTCTCGGCACCCACCAGCCCCAGCGCGGTTCTCTCTGACCTGCAGCGCAGCCCCCAGAAGCAAGCAGAGGCACGGGTCATGCGTTGGTCCCACCCCCACGATGTCCTTCGGGGGCCGCTGAGCCCCGCCGTCACCCACAAGGAGCCCCAGTGTTGGCAGACCCTAAGGAAGGCAGGGCCGGCTCTGTGTGAGTCCTGTGGAAAGAGGCCTCCGCCCTTGTCTCCACCGAGGGTCCAGGCCACTCGTCCTGCTCTCCGGAGTCGGCCCTCGGCCTGGCTAGGCTCTCCCGCAGACCCCACCTTGGCAACGTCAGCCGAGTCCTCTCTGAGCTGTGCGGAGAGAACCCCCTTTGGAATACACGGGCGGCCTCCTGACATTGCAGGGCAAAGGTGGACAGCAATCGACGCTTTCTGGCCTGGAAGTGGGACTGACCCGGCCCCCAGTCCCCACCCTGTCGTCAGGAGGCAGAGGTGCTCACACAGGCACAGGTTTTGATGTGGCTGCTCTGCCTCTGGAGCGCGTGGAAAGCCGGGTGCCTGGGCGGGTCTGAGGCTCCTGGCTCTGCGAGTCTGGATGGACACCACGCTCCTCAGGACGGTGGTCCAAGCACCGCAGCCGTGGGTGGCAGAGTCACAGCAAAAGCGGACTTAAACTGCTCTGCAGAATTCAGTTTGAATCATTACCTACAAACTCAGAAATGCGCCTGTCACAGGCAACTCTGGGTTTCTGGCAGCTCAAAATCATTTCCACCAAATGATCCGTCAGCCACGGCGGCTCTGGGCCGGAAGAGGGCTGTTTCCTGCCTCCCTCCTGCCCCACTGGCGTCCATTAGATTATCCCGAGTCCTCGGGAGGCCAGCCTTCCCTGAGCCACTGGGAAAACAATTTATTTGTAAAGAATTTGCTGAGCTCTTGTCGCTGCTCAGGGGACGTTCCCAGGAGCCCTTTGGCCTTGGAACCCAGTGGAGATTCGGGCTTCAGGATTGTCTCAAAATGGCCGAGCAGGTGTCTGAGCCTCGCTCCCTCTCCCTCGTATCTCTCCGGCCCCTTTCAACTTTGCCACCTCGAGCACAGGAACGGAAGGGGCTGCCTGTGCCCTGTGGGGCTGGTCCAGGCCTCCCCAGGCACCAGCCAGCGCCTGCGTTTCCGGGAAACGTCCCCCCGACCACCCACACTCGCAACCCAAGCCTGGCCGGGCCGTCTGCAGCATGTCTCAGCCAAATAGAAATCGGTGACACCAACGTGACCACGGCAAGAGTGAGCTGGAGCGGAGCCTCCGGCAGCCGTGACTAACAGACACGGTTCGCAAACACGCGCACACCTTCCAAAAACGCCAGGCTGGCCTCACACGACCAGGGGCCTCACCAAGTGCAGTGGGTCCCTGGGTGTCAGGGCGGCTGCCCAGAGCTGTGGCTGCTCCCGTCTTAGCCTCAGCCTGTGCCCGGGGCCCTGTGGATCCACGCAGGGCAGCGGTGTTCCAGGTCCACGCAGGGCAGCGGTGTTCCAGGTCGCAATGGAAGGAGGTGGGGCCACAGACGACTGTCCTGGGTCTCCGGCCGCTGAGCCTGCAGGTGTGACCACTGAGAGGAGGGCTCCTTCTCCTTCCAGCCCTGGGGGTCTTTGAGCTCCTGCTCCTTCCAGTCCCAGGGTCTTCACTCTTGTTGCCAGGATGAAAGTGTGAAAGACGTGGCTGGGTGGGCGCCCTCGCCTTTCCTGCTCACAGAAAGGCACCTCCTTCTGAAGGTGCTCGTGCTGACCTGAGCGTACTCCAAACCGGGGCCGAGACATGGGGACTGGTGATAAAATGCCCCTGGCTCACGATGACCTCATCTCGCTAGAAACACACGTTCTCCTCTATGACAGCCAAAACCCAAAGTTTCCCTTTAAACATTTTTCCAGGCAGAAGTTTCCTAGGGGTATGAAGCCTCCAGGGGCTGTTCGGTGACTCTGGGCTTTGCCGAGGGCCGGGTGGCACCGTTCCATTGACTTAGATCAGACGTGGCTGCTGGAGTCTGTGTCGCTCCTGCAGCTGGAACAGCATCTGCCCTGGCTGGTTCGGGGCCACCGCCGCCTCTGTTTCCGGGAGGTCCTGCATTGTCTCGGGGATCAGTGAGCAGTTCGGAGGCAGCATCCTACTTTTACACTGCTTTTGATTTTTTTCCTCCCTGAATTGAACACTTACTGTCTCTGAAAACTGGAAATCGGCTCCTTTGTCTCCAGGAAGCGTAAGTCAGTCACGTAAAACTTTGCCCCAAGCATTTTAATCGCTTTTAAGTAACAATCGAAATGTCACTGGATCTGCTCTTGCCGCCTGTGAAGCTGTCACTCCTCCTGCCTCGGAAAGCAGCCGGTCTCTTCCCGCCAGTCTCAGGGTCACACACCCGACAACAAAGTCAGCTCTGGAGATGCTGGCAGGGGCCCCAACCTAGAGTGGCAGCAGCTGGCATTGCAGCAGGCTTGACGGCATGTTGGGTGTCCAGGATCTATGGCCACGTTATTTTTACCATCTCCTTTTGCTGTGAGACCTGGCGGAGCAGTCCCAGAGTAACACTCTGCGGAGATGTGGGCACGGGGCTCCCTCCGCGTCCCTCGAGGCTGTGGCCACTCCCTCTCCTGCCTGACTTTGGGACCACAGGGTGTCACGTCCAATGTCTCATTTCCATAACATTTGCAAAGGTAGAGGAAAGACATGAAGACTAAGGTTTTCGAGGTTGGCCCTCCAACCTCCCTAAGGCTCCCTGGGGCTTCCTGGAGAGGCTGGACACCCTGTGGTATCTGATCAGCAGGAGGGAGTGAACCTTAGAATGCAGCAGCTCCCATCACGCCGGCTCCCTGCCTTCTGTCCAGCAGTTCCCAGCCCTGTCTGGGGACAGCACTGGCGCCCACACAGAGGACGAGGAGGGCTCATGAGAGGTCTCCACACGCACGAGGCGGCGTCCCGGGGCCACGGCTCCCGTCTGCAGCAACACCCTGAATCCCTTCACACAGCAAGGCCTGCAGGTGCACAGTGGCCAGGGGGCGGGGAGGGTCTTCCTCCGGAGTCCGAGAGCGGCCGACGCAGTGTGGCATTTTGGCATTTGGGGCGGGGAGAGCCTTCCTCCGGAGTCCGAGAGCAGCCGGCACAGTGTGGCATTTTGGCATTTGGGACACACTTAATCTTTGGTTTCTGTTTATCTGCCAAGAGTCTGTTGCTCACCTGTGAAGCCCAGGTCCAGCTTGGGGGAGGACGAGGCAGGAGCCCCCGGTTCCGCCCTTGCAGCGATGGGCTCAGAGGCACAGTTGGTGAAGCCCAAGTGAGGGCAGGAACAGGTGTGGGAGCCGGAGGGATCTGGGGCAACAGAGCCTTTGCCAAACAAAGAGGGAAGGAGGGCCCTGCTGAGCATGAAGCACGGAGTGTGTAGGTGGGGAGGGTCCTGGGTGGGTCAGGGAGGCCAGCCGACCCCCAGGAGAGCATCAGAGCAGAGGCCGGTGTGGGCAGACGCGGGCCCTGGAGAGAGAGGCGGGTGGAGGACAAGGCCTTGCTTCTGAATGAGAAGCCAAACGGTGGGACCCACAGCTCTCAGGGAAGAGGAGCCGGGAACAGCGCAGCCCGTGGCCTGATGCAGGCTGGGCTCTGCACTCTGGGAGCCACGCAGGGCAGTGAAACTCCCAGGTGAGGAGCGGGAACGTGTTCTCCTTGGGAGGCAGGTTTCCTCGGCACACGGACGTTGGCAAAGAAGGGAATGGGGAACCCAGGACTGCAGCGTCCATCTCTCTCCTCAGGGCAGGGCATGTGGGCACCCACTTGGCTCCTCCAGTGGGGCCCCTCAGGTGCCACAGTGATGCCCATGGCCCACATCATCCACCTCCTCACAGGAATCCCAGCAGCACCAGCCTCCTCTGCACCAGCAGGGCAGGCCAAGGCTCCAGTGGGGGTTTGCAGGGGACATGTCCACCAGCCCCAGGCCACTCAGTGCCCCACTGGGCCTGCTGCCTGACTTACGATGTGTTTTGAGGACAGAACTCAACAGTTACCAACCGCCCCTCGTTTCCTGGCGATTCTTGCCTTTAAAACCCTGATGTTACTTTCAAAAAGTAAATAGTTTAAACAGACTCACATTTATTAATGATTTACTGTGCTGGCTTGGAAAAATGAGCAGGATGTCTCTTGTCCAGCAGCAACACTGAGCTGGACACACATGGCTCTCAGCTGCAGCTGGAGGCCGGCTGAGTCTCTGAGTGGCCTTGGACCCACCTAGTGCCCACTCCCTTTCTTGCTTGTAGTTCTCAAGAATCACTGCAGATTCTTGCTGGAAACTTCTCAAGAATCAATGCAGATTCGTGCTGGAAACGCAGCATCCTGAGAGAGGGAGGAGCTGGCCTGGCAGCCAGGCTCTGTTCCTGTCCCCCATAGAGCAGGTGTGCTGAGGCACCGCAGCCACAGCAGGGTATCCAGAAGCACTGCAGCCCAGCCAGAGCAGGTGTCCTGCAATACTGAAGCCTGGTGCATGCTGTCCCCTCGGTGTGGACTCAGAGCAGCACTTTCTGGATCCCTCCGCTGCAGTGCAGCATTGGGCAGATGAAGCCCGTCCTGCCCTGGGCTCCTTTCCTGAGCCTAGGGACCAGCTTGTCGCAAACCCTGTGAGCCTGGGGGCCAGCTTGCCATGAACCCTGGGCTTCTGCTCTCCCTTGCTGTCTGTCTGGGTAATCAGGTTGCTCCTCCTAACTTGTGTGACGGCTCTGCCTCGCCCAGCTCAGGCAAACACTCTAATCCCCGCGTGTGTGAGCTGCGCGGTGTTTCGAGTCCTCTCCTGAGGTTGGTGCCTGTGCACTGGGAGCTTCCCAGAGCTCACAGACAACAGCTTTGCCTTGAAATCCAAGCTGAACCCATGGCACAGAATGTGGAGCCCGTGACCTCCGCAGTCAAGCTGTGAGGGCCTTGAAGGGAGGCAGGCGGGCTCACAGTCTTCAGGTCGCATCACATTTGTCATTTGAAAAGTCAACTGCAAGTGCTTTTCCTTCTTCTTTCATGATCAATTGGCCAGTAGTCGGGCTGAGCGTGGATCGCAGGACCAGCCTTCCAGAGCTCTCTGACATGGGACTCAGCCCAGACGTGGCCTCTCGGCGAGCTCGTTTCTCCTCTCCCAGCCCATCCCTAGAAACAAGAATCTCTTTTGTTGGAAATACCTTCTCCCTTCTGCACTGACTTTTATCTCGGTGTTTGAGGAGTCAGTTACTTGTGCCGCGCCTGGAGGCTTCGACTCTGGAGAGCAGGAGGTGCATGTGTTTCATCTCCGCACCTCATTGTGCCCGGGAGTCAGAGGGGCTCGATGTGTCTGTTCAGTGAACAGCAGGATGAGTGGATGAATGAATGGATGGAAGGATGGGTGGGTGGATGGATGAAGAGGCAGGTAAACAGATGGATGGGTAAATTGGTGGGTGAGTGGGAGGGTGGATGGAAGATGGGTGCGTGTGTGGATGGGTGGATGCATGGGTGGGTGGGTAGATGGATGGATGGGTGGGTGGATGAGTGAGTAGGCAGATGGGTAGATGGGTGGATGGGTGGGTGGAGGGATGGGTGGGTGGTTAGATAAATGGGTGGGTGGATGGGTGGATGGTTGAGTAGATGGGTAGGTGGCTGGATGGGTGAATGGATGAATGGATGGATGGGTGGATAGGTGGATGGATGGATGGATGGGTGGATAGGTGGATGGATGGATAGGTGGTGAAACTCGGGGGCTATGCCCTTGGGATAGATAGCTCTGGTGAGGACAGGGGTGTGGGCAGCAGGGTGGCCGTGCTCTGGCTGAGGCCTCTTGGGAGCATGAGACCTTGTTATAATTTACTCATTTAGGATAGAACATGGCTGCGTAGAGCACCCCTGCAATCTTGCCCAACCCGTGTCCTCTGCCCTCCTCCTAGATGTTGTGAATAATTTAGGAGCTTGGCATTTCCCTGGCAGAGCCATCGCCCCCTTCAGGGTTGCCCAGTTCACACGGAGTGAGCGGTCCCAGGATCAGGGCAACACAGTTGCCAAAGGACCCGTGGGTGGGTGGTGGGAGGCCAGTCTCCGCTGCGTCCCACCAGAGGGCACCTGCAGAGGGTCCAAGGGCGGCCACAGCCGGCCCACCTCCACCGGCGCAGCTCCTGGGCCTCTTCCCTAAGGGTGAAGGTCTAGGTTGCCCTGGGGAGACTCGGGTTGACCAGGCGCCGGCCAAGCTATGGAGCAGCTGAGCTGCAGTGGACACATCTCCCCGAGAAGCCGGCGCCGTGGACACGTCTCCCCAAGAAGCCAGCAGCTTGCACCAGGTTTGAGCCGAGGCCCAATTCTCACCGGCCACGTTCCCAGGCTCTGGGTTCAGGGTTGCAGAGCTGCAGGACCGTGCAGTCCTTTTCAGAGTGAATGTTTTCACCTTCCTCTTTCACGTCACCAGGGAGTGAGGCCGTGCCCCCACCCGCTTTCCTTCAACTTCTTTTCAGGGAGCTGATTCAGGGGAGCCTGGATGCCAGAGCCTCAGGGGCCGGGAGTGCCAAGCTGGAGTCCCCACGAGATGCAGAGGAAACGGTGGTGCCAGGAGGCGTCCCTGATGAACGGGCAGCTTAGTTCCGGATCACTGGAGGTTCAGGGCCGTAGTGAATAATTCAGCATCCTAAATAAAACATGAGAATGTTTAGATGAGCCAGCATTTTCCATTCGTTTCTTCAACAAAAACTGCGTGACCATATTGAACCAGGATGTGGTCCGAGTGCCACATGCCCCCTTCCTGGGTTCTCTCCCCCAAGGCAGAGGCTGCTCCTGAGCCTTGGGCCGTAGAAATTCAGGGCGTCACACTCCCAGAAGGCCGTGAGGCCGTCGGACTCCTCGCCGCATGCCGGGGCTGAAGTGCTGTCGTAAGAACAGAGACTGTTGCAACCCAACAACGCACCGGGAAACCCAAACCACAGGCTGCCCCTGTTACTCCGGGACTGTGAGGCCAGGTCCACCATGGGGGAGGCGTAGGGGTCCCGTGTGCCGGGGTCTCTCAGTGACACAGGGGCTCCTTGTCCACAGGGAGCCTCGTCCACACACCCTAGAGTCACCTGAGCTTCAGGATGTCCCAGTTCCATTGCAGAACCCATGAGTGGTCCTCGAGCCCGGCTCCGGCCTGGTCCCATCGAACTCCTGGGTGTCCGATGGCTCTTCACAGACAGACACACCCTCATTCCAGCAGGCGCAGGCGGGTTGGGAGACGCACAAGAAGCTCTGGAAGCTGGACTTCAGTTCGTGTTTTCTCATTCAACACAAGGACGTCACTCATCCACAGGAGGGACCCTGCCTCCTAGGCCTGGACCCCAGTCCCTGGGATTGGATGTTCCAGTTAAAAATACAACTTCAGAAGCACATCATTTGAGCTGGCCTCGAGAGCAACCAAATATTCTTACACAGAAACTCCAGGACCACTCGCAGCTAGCACCAGTAAATGCCGTTCTCTTCCTCTAACAGCAATAGGTTTGTTAAAAAAAAAAAAAAAAAAAAAAATCTGCACTTTCTAACAAAAGCCAAGGGCGCCTGTCACTGTGCAACCATCAAAGGGAAGGTAGACGCATCCCTCGTTATGGGCCGGCCCTCACAAAGTCCGCTCCATTTTATTTTTGAACCCACTGCTGGCCAGGAAGCTGGCTACGAGCTGCCTTTGAGGATGCACCTGCTGCCAGCCGAGCTCTGTGGGGCTCTGAGGTCTGATCTCGCAGCAAATGGAAGAGTGGAAGGAACATCGGAAAGACAGGCGCTGTCTCCTGGGACTGTAGCTGGAGAATGCTCCGTGCCGCAGAGGCCGCGTTCGAGGCCCAGGTGGCCTTTATAATTGATGGTGGATGAGAAGACGGGCCGCAGGTGGCACGTGGGCACCTGGCACACACATTGTCTTTGACCTGCCGTTAAAGCGCATTCCCGCGTGTCGCAAACAACGCTGTCCCTGGCGTTTCCTCATCAAGAGGTGTGAGGTGCTTCGGCCGGTTTCTCCTCTGCTGAGGACGCAGGCCGGAGTTTGCTACTCTTTTTCTCATTTAAAGTTTTCATTGTCTTTCTTCACCCGGAGCCTGCGTTCTGCTCTCTGTGTGTCTTCCAGCGTGATTAGCGAGCTGTGGGAATGAGGGCAATTTTTCTTCCAAGCTCCTGCTCCCTGGGAACTGCAGGAGCCGCGCTGGCGGCCGGAGATGCAGGAGGCTCTGCTCTTACAGAGAGGTAGATCCCCAACCGCGTTTGCCGTTTAGGGAGAGGTGGGGGAGGGGAGCTGTGCTCCACGTCCCCTCCAAGGGGCCCGGCCACTGGCTGACTTGCCCGCCTGGCAGGAGGCACCTGCCCAGCCTTGTTCCTCTCCAGCCCCACAGATCTCAGGCCCGTCGTCCTCAGAACTGGACAGGGTGATGGGACTCCTGGCGACCGCAGGCACTCATCGCCAGAGGGTTACAGGCTCTTTCAGGCCTCTCCCTGCTGAGCAGGGCTGCACTGGGCCAGATCCAGCTCCTGTGGGCCCACGAGGCTCCTGGCTCCGGCTCCTGTTGGCTGTCCATCCTCCTGGCCTGGCCACATGTCCCTGCTCTGATTTCTCCAAGCCCAGCTCTTTCTCACCCGGGGCCTGTGTCCTGGCTCGTCCCCCCGCCAGGAATGAGCCTCCCCGCTCCTGGTATGGGGTACAGCACGGCCGTTCCCCCACTCCCCAGGGCTCGGTTCAAGGCCTCTCCCAAGAGAGGCCATCCCGTCTCCCACACTGTGTGCTCCCTGGGTCCCCAGCAGGAGCCTCGAGGGACAGGGGCCAGTCTGCACTGTCTGAGGCTGTGGTCCCAGCACAGCCCAGGTCGGCCCATGGAGGGCTCCCACAAATGCCTGTTCAGATCAATCAAAGTCCAGGTTGGGCTGGAGCCCGGGGGTAAGGCAGGGGCATACCACCTGCGTGGATCAGGGAGCAGGCATCCAGCCGTTGTTGGGACGGCTCCATTCTTGGGACTTGAGATCTGTCTGTGGGTGCAGGTGGCGGGAGGCGTGTGGGGTGGTGGGGGCCTTTGACCGGCCACCTAGGATGTAAGAGAGGGGCAGGAGCTAGCCAGGGCACAGAGGCCATCACTGGGCACCAGGTGCTGAGGCACCAGACAGGTGGGGCTCGCCTGCTCCAGGGGACTGGGTGCAGAGGGCGTCTTTGTCAAACAGCCCAGAGTTTCTATAGTAGCTCCCACCTGAGCCCACAGCCTCATGGAGCACGTGGAGGTGGGAGGGCCATGTCACTGGCGTGGGGAGTGGGGCTGCCTCTCCCGGAGCCCCCCAGGCAGCTCACGCTGAAGGCCAGCCCAGGAGGAGCCTCTCTGT
This sequence comes from Rhinopithecus bieti, assembly GCF_001698545.2. Taxonomy (NCBI): domain Eukaryota; kingdom Metazoa; phylum Chordata; class Mammalia; order Primates; family Cercopithecidae; genus Rhinopithecus; species Rhinopithecus bieti. The sequence continues at coordinate 654,963 of NW_016811410.1, read as the reverse complement.
GATGGACACTGTCCTCTCCCCGCCCCCTTCTCCCTCCTCATGGGAATGTGGCTATCCCGGGTCACTGTGGGTCGGTGGAGAAAGTGGACACGGGTGGCCCTGGGGGGCAGACACCTGAGGTGTGCAGAGAGCAGGGCCCGGTCACAGCCCCTCAGTCATGCCAGCCCGGGAAACCCTCCGCTGCAGTGTGAATGTTCGTTCTCCCAACCTCATGTTGCAAGGGGATCCCCCGTGTTGGAAGTGGGACCCGGTGGGAGTGCATGGGTCACAGGGTGGATCCCTGAGGAAGGGGTTGGTGCCCTCCCTGGGGCAGTGAGTTCTTGCTCTGAGTTCCCCACAGAGCTGCCTGTTGAACGGAGCCCGGCACCTCCCGCCCCTCTCTCTTCCTTTCTCCATCCCCATGAGATGCTGGTTCACCTTCGCCTTCCACCAAGCGTGGAAGCTCCCTGAGGCCTCACCAGAGGCAGGTGCCAGGGCCACATGTCCTGTGAAGCCTGCAGGGCTGTGAGCCAAAGGAAGCTCTTTTTAAATAAATTACCAGCCTCAAGCATTCCTTTACAGCAACACAGACAGACTAAGACCCCTCTCCTCCAAGGGGTGGGTGCCCCAACCCTCCATGCTCCTCATGCAGCCTGGGGCCTTGACAGCAGACCCCCACTCTGCTCTTCATGTCTGAGACCTGACCCTGTCTGCATCCTCTGGGCTGCAAAAACAGAGCCGGGGAAGCATCAGAGGCCTAAAGAAGCTGCAAAGCAATGGAACCAAGTCACCAAGTCAAAGTCCCAGTGGAGGCAGATGCAGGGACATGAGGGTTCCACAGAGGTGCTCCTGGGGAAAGAACAGAAACCCAGGACAGAAAACACAAAGCCGTGAGTGATGAACGCAGTCCTGAAACACCCAAGAAGCTGCAAGAGTACGGCCAGCAGAGGCCTCTCCCGACGAGGCTCCCAGATTGCAGGGAGACACAGCATCCCATGGGCACTCAGGCAGAAAAAGCAGGTTACATGTCGGGAGAGAAGCCTGTCCACAGGCTTCCCACAGAATCCCAAGGCCCAGAAACACGTGAACTCTGCGTAAGGAAACTATGGCCAGAAGTGGAATCCCAGGCAACAGACAGCAGCGGGAATTTCTCACATACGAGGGACCGAGGGAATCACAGCCGTGAACTCCTCTCCCACATGGAGGGAACGAGGGAATCACAGCCGTGAACTCCTCTCCCACGTGGAGGGAACGAGGGAATCACAGCCGTGAACTCCTCTCCCACGTGGAGGGAACGAGGGAATCACGCCCGTGAACTCCTCTCTTATGTGGCAGGTTGAGGGAATTGCGCCCGTGAGCTGCCGTCACACATGTAGAGAATCCAGGGACCAGGCTGTACAACTGCTCTTGAAAACTGACTATTGCCCGAGTCCGCCCCACCAAGACCAGAGCCGGAAAGAACCTCACACTCGGGTAGTCCCGGTACCATGATGCTGCCCGGGAGCCCCTTCCGTGCTAAGCACCGGGAGAATCACGGCTGTAGGAGCCAACATGAATACTGTGTGCTTTGCATGTTGACACGGCTTGGCTGTGTTCCCTCCCAAATCTCCCCTTGAACTGTAGTTCCCATAACCCCCACGTTTTGCGGGAGGGGCCCAGTGGAAGGTGGTTGGATCGTGGGGGCGGTTTCCCCACGCTGTTCTCATGAGAGTGAGTGAGTTCGCACCAGACCCGGGCGTCGGGCACTGCCCTTGCTTGCAGCTTTCCCTGCTCCTGCCTTGTGAACAAGGTGCTGCTTCCCCTTCAGCCACGATTGTGATGAGGATGAAGCTCTGATTCTTTTTATCTTAATGCCCTAAAAGCATAAATTCTCATCCCATGGGTTTCATTTCACCTTGCACATTGTGACTTCCTTTCCAATCTGACTCTGGCATAACAAGGGAAAAAATCAAAATGTTTTACCCTAATATATAGTTTCTTGCATATCTTGAAATTGCCCTCCAAAGTCTCTTGTGGGAAAACTCCGCATTCTGTAGAGAATCCCTTTCCTCCTTGTTTTCTTTCCTTTCTTTCCAGGTTCGGTAGATAATCAACTAAGAGCCAGGCACCCTTTTAGGTCTAATAAGAAACTTTTTACAACCTGCGCTCTCTCTGAAGTCTGCCATTGGAGAGCTTCCTCTGGACAATAAAACTCGATCCCCACAATCCTTTATCTCAACCTGAACATTCCTTTCCATTGATCCCAGGTCTTCAGATAAACTCAGCCAATTGTCATCCAGAAAATGTTGAAATTCACCGATAGCCTGGAAGCCCCACTTGAGTTGCCCCAACTTTCTGAACCAAACCAATGTATTTCTTCAATGTATTAGATTGCTGTCTCATGCTTCCCTAAAAATGCATAAAACCAAGCTGCACCCGACCACCTTGGGCACCTGTTCTCAGGACCTCCTGGGGCTGTGTCATGGGCCATGGACACTCACATTTGGCTCAGAACAAATCTCTTCCAATGTTTTACAGAGTTTGACTCTTTTCATCAACAATTTCAAGTAAAATTCATTTGTAATGTTTTGTTGAAATAGTATATTATTCCAATACTCTGAAATGAATTCTTTTTTCTTTCAAGCTATGAGTATGTACAAAGAAGTATCTGATTGTGTGGCTGGATTTTAGGTAAGTTTTACTTTCTTGGTAATTTTCTGCGCAACTTGAATTTTCTGAATGAGGAGCATGTATCATATTTTACAAACACAATTAAGTCATTATTACGAAAAGAGAAATATCATGCAATGAGATGATGGACTGAAAGCAATAAACCATCGCTGCTGTAGTAACTGAGGGACTCAGGTACCCTCCCGGGGTCTGGCTCCCCACTGGATCCTGAGCGGCCTCCCCCCAGGCTGGGCAGAGGGAGCTGAGCCTTCATTCTACCACCCCGTGTGCCTGGTAGGCCAAGGTCTCTTTCCTCTCCCCAGAGCAAGATGATGATAACACCTGCCCAAACGCCTTCCCAGAGGGTATTTTTTTTTTNCAATGTATTTCTTCAATGTATTAGATTGCTGTCTCATGCTTCCCTAAAAATGCATAAAACCAAGCTGCACCCGACCACCTTGGGCACCTGTTCTCAGGACCTCCTGGGGGCTGTGTCATGGGCCATGGACACTCACATTTGGCTCAGAACAAATCTCTTCCAATGTTTTACAGAGTTTGACTCTTTTCATCAACAATTTCAAGTAAAATTCATTTGTAATGTTTTGTTGAAATAGTATATTATTCCAATACTCTGAAATGAATTCTTTTTTCTTTCAAGCTATGAGTATGTACAAAGAAGTATCTGATTGTGTGGCTGGATTTTAGGTAAGTTTTTACTTTCTTGGTAATTTTCTGCGCAACTTGAATTTTTCTGAATGAGGAGCATGTATCATATTTTACAAACACAATTAAGTCATTATTACGAAAAGAGAAATATCATGCAATGAGATGATGGACTGAAAGCAATAAACCATCGCTGCTGTAGTAACTGAGGGACTCAGGTACCCTCCCGGGGGTCTGGCTCCCCACTGGATCCTGAGCGGCCTCCCCCCAGGCTGGGCAGAGGGAGCTGAGCCTTCATTCTACCACCCCGTGTGCCTGGTAGGCCAAGGTCTCTTTCCTCTCCCCCGAGCAAGATGATGATAACCCCTGCCCCAACCCAATTAATCGTACCATTTTTTTTTTTTTTTTTTTTAGCTCAAATGGGGTGCTGATGTTTGTAAAAGAGATCCACAGACCGTAAACAGCCTCAGCTATGCCTGGGGTCCCCATACATCAATTAGACTGTACTAAATGAATACGCTAATTTAACAAACCTTCCCCTTGCAAGGAAGGACAGCTAACATCCACTAAGAATCATTTAGGATATAAATTTTTAAATGAGTAAACATATTTTTGGTTTGCAGAGAAAATCCATTGTTTTTAGAAACACGTTAATGTTTAAAGTATATGTAGATGAGGACAGAGATCTATCACCCAGTCTAAGAGAGCTTTAAAATGTAAATGTTTCAAACAGAAGCTAATGAATTTTTAATTGATTTACTTGCAAGTAAGTGCAGTTTCAGAATATTTTAGTGTAAAGCAAAATAAAATTCTAAGGCCCCCAACTAACTGGACGGATCCCCCTTCATGGCCAAGGGAACCTGAGACACGGGATTCCCAGCCATGGTGGGAAGAGGCGGACACCTCTCGTTACGCCCCCTCCCCTTTGGCGTCCAGGCACCACTGACCAGCGCTGAGGTTACAATAGAGTTCTTAGGACGGACAGACAGACTCCCAGCCTGACTCTGGTGCAGCCTCCCACACAGACGGCAGACGGCAGGCCCTGAGGACGTGGACATGGTGCTCGCCACAATACACGCCTTTGACGTGTTTAGAAATGGGCCTGTCTGCTGCGGGGGAAACTTGCCTCTTAGAGGGTCTCCTTCCCTTTCTCGGTCTTTCCCAGACCTACAGAGGACTAACTAGGAGTCCGACACCTTTTAAATTTGGAAAAGAGACTTCCACCCTCCGTTCTCTCTGAAGGCTGTTTCCTACCTGGAAGCCTCAGCCGCTTAACCAGAGCCTTGGCGTCTACAGCCCACGTGACCCCACCCCAAGCTTTTCTGTCTCCCGACTTTTTAAGTGCTTAGATGAAGCTTAACTCTTTCAACCAACTGCCAACCAGAAAATCGTTGAATCCAGGTGCAAGTCCCCACGTCCCACCTGAACCTTCCAGGGACTGATGGACATCTTCGCCTGTAACTTCCGTCTCCCTGAAATGTATAAAACTAAACTGTGACCACCCGCCTTAGGCACATTCCCAACACCTCCTGAGACTGTAGCTCAGGCCACGATCAATCATATTGGCTCAGAATAAACCTCTTTCAATATTTTACAGAATTTGGCGCTTTTTTTTGTCAACATTAGGAAAACCTTTTAAGATACACTTTCCATTTCTGCCAGAATATCATACTTCAAATTACACTGATATAGAAGACAACATTAAGACAACATTATAGAATTAAGTCTGTACGCCCCACTCCAAAATTCAGAAAGACAGTAGAAAACACTTGAGGTAACTCAAACTAGACCGTTTTCCGTTCCTGAGAAAATCCTCATGTCCTTAGCTCCAAAATAAATTCCAAATAAATAGTGAAAATGTAGCAAAGTAAATTATGCCAGCACTCCCCAGCCCAGCACTGGGGAGCGGCAGGACTGTGCTGGCTCCAGGCCTCTGCGCCTTGACGGGGTCGTCCCGTGACGCGGGAGTGTGGGGTCCACCCTGCCTCGTCAGCACTGATGCTGCCCCCACACACAGGCTCACCGTGTAACAGTCCCTCCCGTACGGGGAGGCAGAAAACCGCAGCCTCGCGCAGCTGCCTGACTCTACCGAGGCTGGGAGGGTCTGAAAAGAAGCCCCTGGAGTCTGGATCTTAGGTGTGAGCCCCAAGGACCATGGCTGTGTCCCTGACACCTCCCCGGAAACACCGGCAGCTCTCTTGCCTGGCCTCAGCTGCCCTGAGTCCGGATGTGTTACCCTGGGAGGCCAGCCCTGCAAGCAGCCGGTCCACCAGCTCCCAGAGGCTCACACTGTCTCCGGTGGCGAAGCCCACATCTGGGGTCTCCGGAGAGAGACCTGTTCCCATGCTGGATCCTGCTTCTCTTGCAGTCCCAGCTCCCAGGCCCAGGTGCTCACGAGAAGGGCCCTTCACACAAACCTCGTCCTCCTGTCTGCTCCTGGCTGCAGCGTCCCCGCCCCCCTCACTGCACCAACTTCTTCCACCTCCCTCCTGGGTCCACCTCTCGCCTGGGTCTGAGCAGTGGGTCCCTGGGACTGAAGAGTGTGGCACATTGAGCAACGATCCCCAAAGAGATGTGTCTCCATCTTAACCCCAGAAACACTCAAGTTTGGAAAAAGGGTCTTTCGAGGCAAGGTCATCCTGGGTTGTGGGAGCAGCCCTAATCCAGGCGTGAGTGTCCTGGGAAGGGAACATGCATCTGGGGGCGTCGGGGAGGCCGTGCGCTGGGGCCATGCTCCCCGCCGAGGCTGGGACCCTCTGCAGCTGCGAACGTGGCCCTATGCTTCTCTCACCTTCCCGCTTCCCACAGTGACCTATGACCCTGTCATGACTTGGTGCCAGCCCCTTGGAGACACTGGTGTCTCTCCAACTCCACTGCCCGGGGGTCAGCAGGAACCGGAAAGAGAAGAGCACGGCCCCCTCTGCCCGCCTGGTCCCCGGAAGCCCCTCTGACCCGGAGCAGCAGCCGCTCCCTGCAGCCTGTCCCAGAGACCAGGAGCCACCGGGGCGAGGCTGGAGCTGGGCCAGGAGGCTGCTCTGTTGGACGTGGAGTCTCTGAACCTGCTTGGTGCACGTGCACGCTCCCCTGAGCCCCACTGTTTTCCTTACAGGACCCTGTTCTCGTCACTGGGTGGAGGTGGAGAGAGGCTGAGCCGTTTGCAGGACAGTCTGAGGGGCAGAGCCCCGTGACTTTGAGACTGTGCAGATCTCCGGGACCTGGGGACCCGGTGAGGCGGCTTGGGGGCTCCCTTCTGCAGCCCTGAGATTGGAGCAGGCCTCAGGGGAGCCCCCCAGGGTCAGCACTGCCCAGGCCTGGGACTGGGGAATGGGCCAAGGGTCCCATCTGTGGAGCAGCTGTGAGGCCCCTCGCAAGGCTGTGTGGACGCTGGAACCCTGTGTGCAGAGGCTGCTGATCAGAGAGGCTTCCTCGTCCGCCTCCGTGCTGCCCCCGGGGCTCGTCTGCCCGACGGCCTCCCCAGCCAGGAGCACCCAGGCTTCTCCGACACAACGGGACTCAACAAAGTCTGTGTGGAATGGAGATGAGATCAAGAAGCCCCCAGCCCCGCTGAGGCAGGAGAGACGCAGCGCCACCCGGAACAGGTGTCTGTTATCAAAAGCTCTTGGCTTGCGGGGCCATTAGGGATTCTATGCACACAACTGGAGTGTTGAATAATGAATCAGACTGCCCTGGTGTGATGAGATTTCATAAATGAGCGATTTGCATATTGTGATTGATCATGGCCGCAGTCGGAAGCCTCTGGGTCTGGAGCTGGAGGAGCCGGTCAGGTGCTGGCTTCCATGTCCTCAGCCGGTGCCTCAGTCCTGCCCTGGCGGCTGCAGGGATGCAGACTCCCCATGGCGCATGGACCCTGCCCCGGGCGGCCGCTGGACTTGAGACTTGGGGTGGAAGCAGGTGACGTGGAAACGCAGGACCCTCGCAGAGGCCTCCAGAATCCAAGGGGACAGTGCTGCTTTCCTCTCCACCGAGGGGACGAGGGCCACGGTCCCTCGGAAGGTCCCTGCCGTTGGGGGAAGCCGGGGTCGGTCGTCAGCGTTTGTGAGACGCAGCTGATGTCCTCTGCCTGGGAGCTGGGCCCTTTCCGGCCAAAGGCTCAAGCCCAGAGGTTGCTGCCCCCACCCGGCTCTGACATTCCCACACCTTCTGGAAGAATTCCAGCAGTAATGACGGCAGCCACTCATAGAAAACCCAGGGCAGGCCGGCTCAAGGCAAGTCAGGCCAGGCGGCTGCAGGACTTAGCAATCTTCCCACCTGGCCTAAGCAGCCTGGAAACCGCATCTGCCTTCACGCAGGTGACACCAGCCAGCTGTCCCTGAGGATGTGGGATGCAGTGAGGCCAGAGGCACCCTCAGGACAGGAGGGGCAGGAGGGGCAGGAGGCCATGAGGTTGCGGAGTGGAGGCGAGAGGGACCCGGGACACCAGCAGCTCCGTGTGGGGGGCTGTGGGTGAGGCAGAGGGCAGGGCAGGGCTGTGGGCGGTGCTGTGGGCGGGGCAGGGCAGGGCTGTGGGCGGTGCGGTGGGCGGGGTGGGGCAGGGCTATGG
>NW_016811410.1:642017-646442 GCF_001698545.2 Rhinopithecus bieti | reverse complement strand
GGGGCAGGGCTATGGGCAGGGAGGGGAGGGGCTGTGGGCGGGGGGCAGGGCGGGGCTTTTCTTCAGAAGCGGACATTGTGATGTCCACTGGGGGAGGAGACAGGGAAAGCCCAGGTCTGAAAGGAGGCCCAGGCCAGGCATGGTGGCTTACACTTGTAATCCTGGCACTTTGGGAGACTGAGGCAGGTGAAGCACTTGAGCCCCAGGAGTTTGAGACCAGCCTGGGCAACACAGCAAGACCTCATCTCTAGAAATAGTAGAAAGATTAGCTGGACATTGTGGTGCACGCCTGTGGTCCCAGCCTCGAGGGAAGGTGTGGAGGGAGAGTCCTCACGCCCAGAAACAGCAGTGAGCTGAGATGGCACCACTGCACTCCAGCCTGGGTGACAGAGACTCTGTCTCAAGAAAAACAAAAGATAAAGGAGATTCAGTTCCTCACAGACCAGCAGAGCAGGGATCAGGGCTGGGCCGTTCTCTGTGGCCTTCTCAGGGGTCCAGAGAGGGAGTGGGGCTGGCATTGCCAAACTTCTGCCCCGGGTCCAACTCCCTTCATGGGTGGGGGGACCCTAGACCCATCCTCCTGGGAAGGGCTCCTTCACGGCAGCCCACCCCACCCACCACGCTTGGTCCTGGACACGTGCACCCTGTGAAACCCTCACCTCCGAGTCCCTGGGGACTGGCAGCTTTCCAGCAGGGGCACCTGGCAGGGGTCCGGGAAGGCTGGGCTCGGGAAGGCAGGATCCGTGGGGACGGGCAAGGTCCATGGGGATGGGCAGGGTCCATGGGGTCAGGCAGGGTGTCCCACACAATGCAGCCTGTCCTCATACGGGGACTCTGATCCCTGAGACTCCCTACGTGAGATGTTTGGGGGCAGAGCTGCGAAGACACAGAAGGAAAAGTTGCCATCTGCACCAGGTTCCCCACTGTTGGTGGTCCTGTTGTCCATGGCCCTGTGGCCTGTGGGCCTGTCTGATGAGGCCACACCACATTCACGTGGACAAGCACCAGGAGCCCCAGGTCACGTGAGAACACTGTTTCCTCTGACCTGACTGCCTCTTTGCCCGACGGTGTCTGAGCTAGCGTCCCGTCGGCCTCGGTGAGGTCTCCTGTGACATTGCCCCAGAGGCTCTTGCTGTGGGGCCGTCCAGTTTACATGGGGTGACCTGCACCCTGACCACAGCCCAACAGTTGGCCACACCTTGGGGGCCCGAGGGACTGAGTTCTACCCAGAGCAGCTGGAGGCTCACAAGGGACTTTTCCTGCCTTGGTGGGAGCCACGTTCCCCTGGGGGGCAGGTGGGCTGCTCAGCTCTGAAAGACCTCAGTGCCACCAACACGCTGGGGCCTTTTGTGCAGACAGAGTCCAGGAAAGCACCGCGGACGTGGAGCTGTGCTCTGGAGGCGGGGTACTGAGCCGATTCCCTGAGAGTGACTATAATAAAGATGGCTAAATAGAGCATATTAGCACATTTTTAAACATTTATCAAAGCGAGCCCTGGCAGACACCCTGGAAATGCAATTTTCCCTCTCACTGAGCGTGTCATCAATCCTGGGCCGCGGCCGGAGCTGGGTCCCGATGGAGATGGCAGCTCCATGGCTTCTCCTGATGCTGGCACAGATCACTGTCCCCTGCAGCTCCTCGAACCCCTGAGAGAAATTTGAGGGGGAGCTTTGGCAGCTCTCTAAACACCTCCAGCTCAACTGGAGCCCTCTGGAGTCAAAGTGAAATCTTTCTGTCCGGGTTCAGGACTGGGAAGCGTGCAGTCCACCTCTGCGGCAGGCAGGGGACAAAGCCTGGACATCGGCATCCTTGAGACCGGCCTGGACGGATGTCCCCCTGCTTGGACGCCCCTTGAATGGACATCCCCGTGCCTGGACACCTCACTGCCTGGACACCCCCGTGTCTGGATGTCCTCCTGCCTAAAAGCTTCCCAGCCTGGATGCCCTCCTGCCTGGATGCCCCCACGCCTGGATGCCCTCCTGCCTGGAAGCTTCCCTGACTGGATGCCCCCATACCTGGACGGCTGCATCCCTGGACACCCTCCTGCCTGGACGCCCCATGCCTGGAAACTCCCCCTGGGCTGGGGCAGTGCACTGCACTGAGTTCTGGGCCACATGTCATGCGTACTGATCCTGTGACCCTGGCCCCCAGGCACCTTGGAGAGGCCTGGGGAAGGTTAGGTTTGGCCCAAGGAGCAGGCATGAGGCTATAGCGTCGCAGAACTCCTCCACTTAGGGACCTGGTGGGAAGTCACGGCCCACGCTCACGTGGGCATTGACCAACACAGCTGACCGTCCCCCGGGGTGCTGTCCAGGCTGCCCCACCTGCCCTCAGGTCTCCTTGACCAGTGGGTGTGTTGGGGAAGTGGGGCTGGAAGACCTGAGGGAGTCTGGGGTCAGGGATGGCAGCCAGGCGGTGGGGGCTGTGACCTTCCTTGTGAACGTGGAGACTGGAGACCCCCAGGCCCCCTGCTTCCAAGCTGTACCCCTGCAGCCCCCTTCTCCACCCGCCGGCTCCCCTCCCTTGCCTCCCCTCCCCTGGGGCCTGAAGCTGAGCCCCACAGCAGCATCCTGACACCGCCCTGCCCCAGGGACTGGGGCCTTCTGCCTGCCCCGCCCACCACAGCACAACACAGGGCCTCACCCTGCCTCGGGTGGGGGTGGGCGGTGTCCAGTAGTGTGGAGGCATGAACGGGCTGGAGCCACCTTGATCCCAGGTAGGAGCTGAGCACACACGGGGAGCCTCGTCCTGAGGCCCCTGGGAGTTGGGGTCAGTCATCGCAGGGGGCGACCTGCAGTTGTCCTTCTCAGGTGCCGCTCCTGGAGAAAGCCATGTGAGCACTCCGGCCACAAGCTCCTTGGTAGGGAAGAGCTCCCGCTCCCAGCTCCCGGCTTCTCTAAGCCCAGATGAGACACAGAAGCTTATTTTATTCAAATGCAAACTTTTAATGGATGAAATTCTTCAACAGTGACTTTTTGGCTTTTCGTAATGAGAAAAAGATATGTTCTCTCCTGGCAATGTTGTAAAATTTTACGGTGAGACATTTTTAGAGCCTCGGAATCTGAGGCCGGAGGAGGCTGAGCCATCATCATGCCCAGGGCCAAGGCTGCACACAGGAGGGGCCCAGGATGGGAAAGCCCAGCCCCCCTTTCCCACCAGAATTTCAGGGCGCTCAGTGGAAGGACGGCGGGGAATGGAGGCAGCAGGGGCGGGATGGGCAGCTCAGCTGGACGGTCAGGTCGCCGCCAGCCCAGAGGGAGGCTGCAGCCCAGCGGGGCTGGAAAGGCACTGCCCTGAGTCTGATCTCACTAGGCCACGGCAGCCACGCGTGGCTGTGCTGGCTGGAAACACCCGTTTGTCAGAACAACTCACAATTGGGCCTGGCCCTGGATCTTGCCTTCCCGCCCCTGTGCCTCTTTGTCCTCCAGGCAGGGCCACCTCGTTCTGACCACAGGGCATCTGGCTGTCCCTCAGGTCACTGGCTCACTGCTCCCCAGCTCCTGGTCTGCCCCCAACCCATGGCCCTGTCCAGGGTTTGCCGTCCCTCAGACCGTCAGGTCACTGCTCCCCAGCTCCCGGTCTGCTCCTGCCCCGTGGTCCTGTCCAGGTTTTGTGAAATCATCACGGACTGATGACTCGGAATCAGATCAAGATTCAAAGTGTCCTGTGTCCCTTGCTCTCTGAGTGGCCTGGGGGTGAACCCATGAACCTCTTAAGGCCTCAGAAATGTGGGGAGAAAACAACATCAGCTGTGACACGAGGAGTCAAGCCATGGACTGAGGACATGGGGCCGGTCCACGCCGAGACACTGAGGACACGGGGCTGGTCCACACCGAGACACTGAGGACACGGGGCTGGTCCACACCGAGACACTGAGGACATGGGACTGGTCCACGCCCAGATACTGAGGACGTGGGGCTGGTCCATGCTGAGACACTGAGGACACGGGGCTAGTCCATGCCCAGATACTGAGGACACAGGGCTGGTCCACGCCGAGGCACTGAGGACACGGGGCTGGTCCACGCCCAGATACTGAGGACACAGGGCTGGTTCGTGTCCAGATACTGAGGACACAGAGTTGGTCCATGCCCAGACACTGAGGTGCCCTGAGCCTGCTGCTCAGAAAACACATGAAAGCTTCCTCTCTGCACGCAGCCCTGTCCCGCTCACCTGGAGCTCCAGGCCTGGCCCTGATAACCAACACCCAAGAAACTCAGAAACTGCATTCAGCTGCCCTCTGGGAGGAGCAAGACAATCACACGTCAGTATGTATGTGTGTGTGCACGTGTGTGAGTACAGGTGAGTGTGTGTATGTATGTGAGCATGTGCATGTGTGTGAGTGCAGGTGAGTGTGTGTGTGCATGCATGTGCGGGTGTGTGTGTGATGTGAGCATGTGCATGTGTGTGAGTGCAGGTGAGTGTGTG
>NW_016811410.1:622544-640675 GCF_001698545.2 Rhinopithecus bieti | reverse complement strand
TTTTTTTTTTTTTTTTTTTTTTTTGGTTTTGCTTTTTTCATGGGAGGAGAGCATCTTCAAATGAAAACTGCTTTAGCAAATTAAGTCCAAATCAAGGAAGGAAGCTTGAAATTAATTTTGTAAAAAGCCTTCCGTGCGTTATCGTTCAGTGTCCAGGCCAGTGGAATTGCAGCGGGGCACGAGGCTGATTCGGGGCTGGCTCAGGAATCGCTCACCAGGAAGGGGGCAGCTCCAGCAAACTTGGGCTTCTGTCGTTCCCTGGGGAAGACGCCTGGAGGGCTCGGCACGCCTCAGAGACCAGCTGCTGGGAAGGCTCCAAAGCAATTGTTTGGCTGGCTCAGGGGGTCACAGATTTGAGAACGATGCAACTATTTCCGTGTCAAAAGCACAGAGGTGGTTTTCTCCTTCGGAGCTCGATCCCAAAGGATTTGACCAGGGCCCCCTGAGCAGTCGGGCAGTTCTTGAGGAGCAGCTGTCACCACCCAAGAGTCTAAGTGTCCCCCGACATGTCCTCCCAGGCTTCCCCCCAGGCATCCTTTCCAGGTGCCCCCGCAGGTGTCCCCTCCAGTCACCCCTTTCCGGAAGCCTCCCCACGCAGAAGCACAGGGAAGCGCGACCCGCTGAGGACTGTGCATCGCTCCGGGTCTCCGTCTGTTCTGAATTTTGATTATTTTCTACTCAGGGCCTCAGAAGCCACCTTGCGATGCTGCCTTTGCACAGCTGGCTCTGGTCAGCGCCCACTTCGGCTCTGACGTGGTCCACACCTGGAGTCCTTCGGGACAGAGCCTGCCCAGTGCACACCCGGCCCTCAGGCCCCCACTGCCCACTGTCAGGACTGGGGTCTGGACGCCTGGCCACAGCTCCAGGACAGCAGGGCCCAGCACCCACCCCCCTGCCCCGTGCGAGGCTCTCAGATTCTGACGCACGACCGGCATGTCGCCTCCTGCACCCGAAGTAACCCCCTCTCCCTGCAGAGGCCGACCGCACACTTCAGCCGCCCCCCTCCAGTGTCACCGGCCAACGGCACCGGCAGCACTGCTCCATTCCCGCGTGTGCCCGGCTCCTGCCTGCACGAGGCCCCGTCAGCTACGTCTCAGGCTTCTCGGGTGCGGCTGTGCAGGCAGCGGCCTCTGAACGCACCATGGCTCACCGTCTGTCCCTGCAGAACCGACTCTAGACGCTCTGTGATGCTGAAGTTGGTATTTATCCACGGGGCCATCTGTCAGTGACGTCACGCCACTCGCAGGCAGCGACGTCTTCCAGGTGTGGCCTCTGTCGCTGGGTCAGGCCTTTTGCCCACAGGACGGAAGCGTCAGCTCCAGCTCTGAGATGCGTTTGAACCCGCGGCGGAGAGCACAGACCCTGGGGCCTGTTCCTGCCTTGTCCCTCCCTGGCCTACTCAAGGCCACCCTGCACCCAGCCCCTGGCTCTGTTCGGTTGTTTCTAACACTGGGCAGATGATTAAGAGGCCACTCGCGTGTTGACAGGAGAGAGGAAGGACCTCGCCGGGGCCAGAGCCGGAACTTTCTTCTCTAAGTTCCAAATGGCGACTGCACACCAGGAAGCTCAAGTTGAGACGGTTCCTGGTTCCCCTCAGAGGCAGCAGGGACTTGTCTCCTGCCCCGTGACCCAGGCTCAGAGACCAGGCATCTGAAGTGCTCTTGGCAGCTGCTGGGAACCCCACCCTGCACCACACGGCCTGTGCCTCCCATGGAAGTGCCACCGGTGCAGAGCTGGCAGCAGAGAGTCCCCGGCCTCCCCTGGGTCCCGGGCTCCGGACTGCGGGTCCCACCCGAAGGTGCAGCTCTGTGGCCCAGAGGGTGGAGGCAGCAGGAGGAAGCCGTGGGACACGTGGGCTTGGACCTCACCCCCGCCGACCCCACCAAGGACACGGAGCCTCTCTGTGTCCTGAAAATGCAAAAGCTCTGCCGTTCACGTCCCTGTCTTCACGGCAGCTTAAATACTCCTGAAAACGTGTATTTGTCCTCTCTCAGCATCCATTGATGTGGCGGTTTCCTCCAGTTCTGACGGACAAGAAGCGGGTGCTTCCCAAGCTGCTTTCCCGGAACAGCAGGCAGAGGACAGGAGGACGCTGCTGTCCACCTCCCTCGGCCGGATGCTCCTGGGCACAGGGCGTGGGGTGAGAGAGGACAGGACTCCTGGTGTCAAATGTGTGAGCAGAGAGGGGACAGCGGGGTCCAGAGGAGCACAGGGCACCCACAGCGTGGGGGTCACACAGGAAGGAGTCAGGGCCACGCCTGTGACAGACGCCCCCACCCCGGAGCTTGCTCCACAGACTCTGGGCTTTCCACAGCTCCACAGCCCTGACCCCCACCCCACCCGGACCCGCAACCCACCCAGGCAGGGAGCAGCAGCCGTGGAGCCAAGTCCCCTGGCCCTCGTCACCACGCGCTGAAGCCCATCTCCTATAACCCGGGGGCTGGACTCACACGGGACTGCAGCAGGAAAGAGAAGTGTTCTCCTGTCTCCCATTCGCCTATCTATCTCCCGAGTTCCACCCAGCGTGAGAACCTGCGTGTCCACCTCCCAAAGCAGATCCGAAGTCTGTTGGTTTCCTCTGCACCAGGAATGCCCCGTGTCCAGCCCCTTCCCGGGAGGCGTGGAGTGGATACTCATTCAGACGGCTCTGCTGTGCAAACCCATGGCGTTGTGAAGTGACCGGCTCTGCCCGCTGCCCGTCAGCCCCGTTCATCCTGAATCAATAGGCAAACCAGCTAACCCAGGGACTGACTGGGCCTTTGTTCACCCCTGAGCTCCCTGGGGGCCGAGGGGAAGGGAGACACCAGCGTGTCGCCCTCGAGAGACTTGTCCACGTCCTTCCTTCCTTGACTGACGGCGAGGGTCGTGTCGGCCACAGCCACGGAGCAGGCCAGCTCCTCCAACAGGGTGGACAGTGCCTGGCACAAAGGCCCTTCGGAGGCACCTCAGGCTGGCCCAGCCTGGCAGGGACCTTGCCCCACAGCGGGTGGTGGCCCCTGCCGCAGGGTCCTCTTTGAATCTCTGCCTCCACCACCTTGCAGACCTACTGGCAGCACTGGTTGCAGGGTCTAGCCTGGACTCTCTTCTCCAGCTCTGGGTTCCTCTCACGAGAGGCCTCTTGGTGCAGGCTCTGCAAGCCCCAGAGGGGCCATGTGCGGTTTGGAGGGCCCCCAGCAGACCAGGAAGCGAGGACCCCACCATGGGCCCACCTCCCAAGCCTGCACCTCCCAGCTCAGTGCCTGTTGGCGCTGGGAGAGGCCTGGCCCCATCCATGATCTCCCCAAGCCAGCAGGGCCAGGGAGGGTGGCTGAGTCCCAGCTCCAGGAAACCAGCCCTAGGTGGACAGGTGGTCCCAGAGGCTGGCCATGCTGCAGAGGCTTAGCCGCCCTCCCTGGCCCTTCCTGGAGACTCATTCAGCCCAACTTCCAGGGCCATGATGGCTCGGAGAGATCGTGGATGGAGTGGGAGGTGCCTCCCAGCACCAGTGGGCACAGCCTCAGGCATGGGAGAGGCAGTCAGCTCTCCTGAGCAGCTCCCAGGCCCTCTGTCAACAGAGTTGCCCACCCCCACCACATGAAAAGAGGGGGTTCCCATCTGCACGAAGGCCCTACGCCCCACCTCCCCACCAGCAGGCAGCTGTGAGCCTCAGGGGGACAGGAAGAGGGGCTGGCACTCCCCATTCAATCTGGTCTAAGTCCCCAGAGAACAAAAACTTGAAGGACAGATTTACGAGGACACGATGCGTTTGGTGTGGGGCCAGGGCTGTCGGCCGGGACAGGGGGCCTGGCCCCCGAGGCAGGGAGGGCAGTGGGTTTGTGTGAGGGAGGTCCCCACGGTGAGCCGCTCCGCAGGACGGGTGGGTCCAGGCTGCAGGTTCCCTCCGCAGCCTGGAGCCGCCCAGTGCTTTCTGATGAGGAAGAGGGCAGGGGCAGCTGCTTGGAGCTGGAAAGGCAGCAGCCTTGCCAGGTTGCAGGCCACCCCAGATGCTTTTATCAGGCTGGACGGCAATTCAGCTGGGGTCCCGGTGCTGGTGTCTAAATTCCGGCACTGATGTGGGGTCCTGGGCACTGGTGTCTGGATCCCTGCACTGCCTCTGGGACCAGGTTCGGCAGCTCCGTGGCTCTGTTCTAGGGCCCAGAACGCCAAGTCCCTTCCACATTCATTTGTTCTCTCAGGCCTCACAGCGGGGGCCCCGCATCAACACTGACCACGGACGTCCAGCAGGCCTGGAAACAGGGATGGGTGGGGATGCAGGTCCTGCCGGGAGGTCGGCCGCCCGACCGCGCTGACTCCAGCACTGAGGTCAGAGTGAGTTATCTCTTCATTTAAATGCAGATTTCACGTGGAACCAAATCGTTTTCCTCTTAAGAAATTGCCAACCTAAGGGTGCATGCTGAATTAGAGCAAGATAATTCCAGGTTATTTGAAAATCACTTTCTCCATCACGGTTTTCAGCGGAAAAGAGGATAACCGACGAGAGCCCTGCTCAGCCCTGAATTCTGTTCCCGTGTGGCAGGGCCTGCGACTGAGATCTAACCGCCAGGCTTCCCAGACGGAGCACTGACTCCCCAGGCTACAGACAGAGGCC
Source organism: Rhinopithecus bieti (assembly GCF_001698545.2). Taxonomy (NCBI): domain Eukaryota; kingdom Metazoa; phylum Chordata; class Mammalia; order Primates; family Cercopithecidae; genus Rhinopithecus; species Rhinopithecus bieti. Next base: position 636,087 of record NW_016811410.1, on the reverse strand, counting down.
CAGCAGCCCCCTGAAGAGGCCTCCTGACTGGAGGGTTCCGTTTGCAGGGCTGCGGCCTGTGCGTCGTGTCCTGGGTGGCGTCTGCAGGGCTGCGGCCTGGGCATTGTGTCCTGGGTGGCGTCTGCAGGGCTGCATGTTGTGTCCCGGGTGACGTGAGGCGAGTCAGTCCAGGAGGATCATCAAGGTGACTCCCTGGGCTCTGAGGGCCACGTCCAGCCGCTGCCTGAGCCTTGAGGTGCTGGGTGCTGGGGGCTGTGTGGGAGCAGGGGGCCGCCCACGGGGCCAGCTGGGGCCCCATGTCAGAGTTCAGGGAGACACTGGGCCCCGGTGGGATTCTGGCACCAGCTGAGGTGGGCAGGGCTATGCTGGCTCCCACCACCCCTCACCCCCACCACCAGGTCCTCAGGGCACCATGCTAGGCAGAGGCATCCACCAGCCTCCCATGGTGCCCACCAGCAGTGGCAGGAGAGACCAGCACCTAAGACCATACATGCAGGAGCCCAGAGGGCCGGCCGCTTGGCCAAGGTCAGCCGGCTTCTCTGAGAAGCCACGGAGCTCAGGTCCACAGCCACTGTGCAGGCTCCTGGAGGCAGAGGGAACCTGGGAGGCCTCCTGGGTCCCCGACCCCAGCAAGGTCAGCACTGTGGGGTAAGGACACCAGACTGCACCGAGACCACCCTGCCCCAACCAGGACCCACGCTGTATTCGTCCATTTCACACCGAGACCACCCTACCGCCCAACAGGACAGACGCTGTATTTGTCCATTTTCACACTACTATAAGAAATACCCAGCCGGGCGCAGTGGCGCCTGTAATCCCAGCACTTTGGGAGGCCGAGGCGGGTGGATCACGAGGTCAGGAAATCGAGACCATCCTGGCTAACACGGTAAAACTCCATCTCTACTAAAAAATACAAAAAAAAAAAAAATTAGCCGGGCGCAGTGGCGCTCACCGGTAGTCCCAGCTACTTGGGAAGCTGAGGCAGGAGAATGGCATGAACCCGGGAGGCGGAGGTTGCAGTGAGCTCAGTTCGCACCACTGCACTCCAGCCTGGGTGGCAGAGCAAGACTCCATCTCAAAAACAAAAAAGCAATACCCAAGACTGGGTAATTTATAAAGGAAAGAGATTTGACTCACAGTTCTGCAGGGCTGGGGAGGCCTCAGGAAACTCACAATCATAGCAGTAGGTGCCTCTTCACAGGGCGGCAGGAGAGAGAACGAGAACCAGCTGAGGAAATGCCAGACACTTACAAAATCGTCAGCTCTCATGAGACTCACTCACCACAGTGAGAACAGCATGGGGGAAACCACCCCCACCATTCAACGGCCTCTACCTCGGTTCTCCTTCGACACGTGTGGGTTATGTGATTCCAGGTGAGGTTTGGGTGGGGACACAGAGCCAAACCACACCACGCGCTCTGCCCCGAACCTGCAGCCTGAGAGTCTCGGTTGCTGGAGCAGGCGGGCCCAGCCGCTGGTGCTGTGCCTTGGGAGTGTCAGATGGGAGCCAGGGTTCTCTCCCAGCCATCCCGGGGCTCTGCATTTACACAGTCAGGCTCCCAGTGGGCAAGGCAGCTCGCGTGGATCCCACATCCCGGAGAGCCCGTGTGATAGTCACAACGCTCCCCCTGGAGCATCCGAGGCCAGTGTCCTGGGCCTGCCATTCTGGCTGCCTTGGGGACCTCACCAGCACCCGGCTCCTCCTCACTCAGGTGGGAAGCCCCAGAAGTGTGGGGCCCTTTCCTCTCCTGAGATGTGGTGGGCAGAGCCAGACACGCCCTCAGCCCTCATGTCAGAGGGTTCTAGTTTCTGCCTCGGCTTTGAACCCCAGCCCAGCACCCAACGAGCCAGGCCAAGACCCCCCCGGGAGCCGCCTGGGGGTCCCTTTGCGGCATACATTCTAGGACCCACCCCAGCCTTGCAGAAGCAGCTGCCAAGGAAAGGCCCCAGGAATCTGCATGGCTGACAGCCCCTCCCACATTCAGAGACCCCAAGAAACTTGAGGTGTTACCCAGCCTTGAGGTCACCTGGCTGCCTCCTTCTAACTGTTTGAAGCATGTTGTGTCAGAGAGGAGAGAGGTGTCACCCTGGGCTGTGGTCCCAGCCCGTCATGACCCCATGACCCCACACAGGACCCAGCCATGACCTTGTGACACGTGAGCAGACCGGGGCCCAGCCATGAACCCCAGGGCCTTGCACAGGCAGATGAATCAGGGAAGGCAGCTTATGCTTGGGACCTGACTCGAGCATCCAGTCTTGGGGATATTTGCCCCAGCACAGGGGAGCAGATGGGCTCTCAGATGGGTGGATGGGGTCTCAGGTGGGCCGAGGGGGTCATAAATAAACAGACAAGATCACGGATGAACTTATGAGATCTCAGATGGGCAGATGGCGTCTAAGATGAGCAAATGGGGTCAGAGATGAGCTGATAGGATGTGCAGATGTGCAGATGGGGTCATGGATGAGGTGATGGGATCCCCAGCGATGAACAGATGGGGACATGGATTGAGCTGATGGGATCTCAAGATGGGCAGATGGGGGACCATGGATTGGAACCTATCTTCTGGATCTCAGACGGCAGATGGGGCGACATTGGAGAACCTGATGGCATTCCAAGAAAATGAACAGATGGGGACATGCATGAGCTGAATGGGATCTCCCCAGATGAAACAGATGGGACATGGATGAAACTGATGCGGATCTCAGCGATGAACCAATATGGGGACATGGACTGAGCTGAATGGCGATCTCAGATGCAACAGATGGGGACATGGATGAACTCGATGGGATCTCAAAGAATGAAACAGATGGGGACATGGATGAGCTGATGGGATCTCAGATGAACAGATGGGGACATGGATGAACTGATGGGATCTCAGATGAACAGATGGGGACATGGATGAGCTGATGGGATCTCAGATGAACAGATGGGGACATGGATGAGCTGATGGGATCTCAGATGTGCAGATGGGGTCATGGATGAGGTGATGGGATCCCAGATGAACAGATGGGGACATGGATGAGCTGATGGGATCTCAGATGGGCAGATGGGGACATGGATGAACTGATAGGATGTGCAGATGAACAGATGGGGACATGGACGAGCTGATGGGATCTCAGATGGGCAGATGGAGACACGGATGAGCTGATGAGATCACGGAGGAACTGACGAGATCTCAGATAAGCTGATGGGATCTCAGTGGTCAGTCTCAGATGAACAGATGGAGTGGGATGGACATATGAGTTCTCAGACAGATGGGGTCTCAGATGAACAGATGAGTGTCAAGTGGGCAGACTGGGTCACTGATGGGCAGATGGGATCACGTGTGAACAGTGGGTTCTCACATTGGTATATGGGGTTATGAATGGGCAGACGGGGTTTTAGCTGGACAGATGGGGTCACAGATGACCACTGGGGTCTCAGATGAACAGACGGCATCTCAGATAAACAGATGAAGTCATAGATGACAGATGGGGGCTCACATGGGCAGATGGGTTCTTGGCTAGACAGATGGGGTCTCGAATGGACAGATGGTATCTCAGATGAACGGACGGGATCTCAGGTGGACAGATGGGGACATGGATGAGCTGATGGGGTCTCAGACGAACGGACGGGGTCTCAGGTGGGCAGGACCAGGGATGGGCGCCGGGACTTCAGATGAGCAGATGGAGTCTTTGATGCACAGAAGTGGTCACTCCTGGCTTGATGGGGCCTCAGGTAGGCAGATGGAACCTTGGAGGGACACGTGGGGTCACATATGAACAAATGGGGTGAGATGATCGAAAGGGTTTTCAGAAAGATATGGTATCAGATGGAGAGACAGCATCTTGAATCAACAGATGGGGCTTTGGATGGACAGATGGGGTCTCAGATGGAGCTTCCCACAGCCACACACTCCACGGCCACATCACTGACACGAGTCTGATTCGTTCCTGAAGCCGTAGAGAGGGCACGCTGGGCGTCGGTGAGGAGCAAGGCTTCTTCTGCTCACCTGGCTTCTAGCACCTGAGACAAGTCCACAGTGAGGCTGACCTTGGTCCCGTGTTCCCCAGCAACAGCCACACGGCTGAGCACTGGAATCCTTTTCAGACCTTCAGACCTGACCGCCATGTGCACAGCAGGTGTAGCTTCCTGAGGAAGCCTCCTGGGTTGGGGGTAAGCAGGGCAGGGGAGAAGCAGGAAACCCCCGCTCTGCCCTCGGCCTTTGCTGTGACTCTCTGGATCTCCCTGGTTTCTTTTTTCTTTTCTTTTCTTTCTTTCTTTCTTTTTTCTTTTCCTTTTTTTTTATTTATTTGTTTGTTTGTTTGTTTGAGACAGAGTCTGGCTCTGTTGCTCAGGATGGAGTGCAATTGTGTGATCTCGGCTCCCTGCAACCTCCGCCTCCCAGGTTCAAGCAATTCTCCTGCCTCAGCCTCCCAAGTAGCTGGGACTACAGGTGGCCATCACCACACCCAGCTAATTTTTTATATTTTTAGTAGAGACGGGGTTTCACCATCTTGGCCAGGCTGGTCTCAAACTCCTGACCTCAGGTGATCCACCTGCCTCGGCCTCCCAAAGTGCTGGGATTGCAGGCCTGAGCCACCGCACACGGCCAGGGTCTCCCTGGTTTCTAAGTGCCCCCGGGACAGGTTGTGGTCTTCTGTGCTGGCATGTGGGGCACCGCCTTTGCTGTGCATCTCTGTATAATCCTCATGGAAACTGCTTGTTGTGCAGTGAGACCCCCTTGGAGAGGACCTGCCGCTCCTGAATGACCTCACTGAGGAAACAAGAGGCCCTCGCAGGCATGTGGAGCTGAGAGCTGCCATGGTGTGGCTTCCTGAGGGCTGGGGGCACCGTCCAGCCTATGTAATTAAGCCAGGAGGCTAAAGAAGAGACAGAGAACCCAGGACGGCATCTTCCATGGCTAGGCAGGCTCGGCCGCTGTGGCCGAGGGACAGCAAGGCTGGCCCCGTGCAGGCAGGTCCAGGCCCTCTCAGAGGGTGGGGAGTGGATGGGGTTCTGGAGAGTGGGGTGAGGGGGTCTGGGAACAGTGGTGAGTAGAGGGTCTGCGTCCGGCCTGGGAGGTGAGCTGGCCACACGGGAACTGTGGGTGCAGGTGCTGCTGGAGCTGAAAGGGGCTGTGGTTTCCACGTTGAGCCACGAGGAGGCTCTCTGGCCTCCCCCGCTGCATGGGCCAAAGCCACACAGGAGGCTCTTTGTGAGACGGTAAGGGTCCTGGGAGCTTCCGAAAGCAGAATGGATGCCGGCCCCCGGGACACAGGTCTGAGGCTGCAGGCTGCCCAGTGAGCTCTGGCCCCTCAGAGCCCCCCTGATAAAAACGGCCATCAGACCAGCTACTTGCTTAGAGATGGCCTGGGCATGGCCTCATAGCTGGGGAGCCGGGGGACTGGGGAGCCACAGGCCCAGCACCCGAGGTCGTGAGAATGGCCCCCACAGAGAAGGCTATGTCGTGGGGACCTACTGCCCGCACACGGCCCGTCCACAAGCTCATCATCCACACCAGGCCCCAGCCCCTGTGCTGGAGTCCAGGACACAGGAAAAGAGGATGGGAGAGAAGCTGCGGGGGGTGGAGGGGGATGGAGGGTGAGAACATCATCTGTCTCCAGGCGATGGAGGTGAGAACATCATCTGTCTCCATCTGTCTAGGACATCCTTGCAAAAGGTTTTCAGCTGAGAGGGCTAATTTAGAAGGAATAAAATAAATGATATCGACCTTGGTGAAAACCTTGTCCAAAATAATTCCCCACTGCCTTTGCACGTCACTTGGAGACTCTGAGGCCTGAGACGAAGGGAGGGGCAGCTGTCCAGGCCACATGGCCAAGAAACCTCAGGCCAGTCAGGAATCCATCACCCAGCGGCCACGGGTCCACGGGGGCAGCCACATGGCCACGGGTCACAGGCTCCCTTGCAGCTGTTTAGGAAAAGAGAAGAGGGAAACAGAGCCTGGCCCTCAGGGCGGGTGCCAGCCGCGTTCTGTGCTTCTTCCTGCACGTGCCTGGGGCAGGGGCACATCAGACATGGAGGGGAGAGTGGGTCTGGATGCCCAGCCACAGGGGACCTGGGGAGCAGCCCTTCCGGGGTGGGACAGGCTCAGGCCCGAGAAAAGGAGTGGCCGTCACTGACATCCAGACAGCGTCAGGCTGCAGGGACTCCAGGGCATTGCCACAGACCCCTGGGGCTGGTGTGCCTGCACCTGTGGACAACCCGTCAGCTCAGGGCCTCCCTCCCAGGAGGCTGGCTTCACCCGCAGGTGGTGATGCCCTGTGGCAGGTGCAAAGGCAGGTGAGGAGGGCAGGTGGAAGAACCTCAGCAGGATGAGGCAGCCCCAGACCCACTGGGAGACAGCTTTGAAGGGCTGAGGTCAGCAGCGAACAGCAGGCGGAGGCACAGTTCACACGCAGGAGGGACCGAGCATCAGGTGACCAGCACAGGGGCCCCACGGCCTCTTCCAACCTGGAGCATTGAGCAGAGGAGGGAGCAGGTGATTTCACCCCAACCCGTGCCCTTCACAGGGAGGAGGCAGGGCAGGTGTGCACTTCCTGGGGAGGAGGGCAAGGCTGAGTGAGTGCAAATCCCCCTCCACACCCCACAGGTTCTTCCCTGGCTCCCACCTGTGGGCTGTGCCTTGATTTTGACTTTGTTTATCCAGGGCCTGGGAAGAGCGACATTTAGTCCTATTCATCAGGAATTACCCAAGGCACTTTCTGAGAAACGATGTATCAGGAGATACAGGTTCTGTATTCTTACAATTCACAAGTCCTCATTCTGCCACAAACTTAATGGATTGGTTCTCAGAACCTCATGTCCCTAGATAAGAAGCCAGGTTCTGGTGCCTGTGGCCCCAGGGCAGGTGAGGGACCAGGCAGGTGAGGGTATGTGCAGGTGAGAGGCCCCGCAGGTGAGGGGCCCCGCAGGTGAGGGTATGTGCAGGTGAGAGACTGGGCAGGTGAGGGGTCCCACAGGTGAGGGACTAGGCAGGTGAGGGTATGTGCAGGTGAGGGACTGGGCAGGTGAGGGGCCCCGCAGGTGAGGGTATGTGCAGGTGAGGGCCCTGTAGGTGCTCCCTTGCCTCCTCTGGAGTCTCCTCTGCCCTTTGTGGCGGTGCCTGTGGGTTGGTGGTTTTCCTGGGGGGCTCTCCGTGCCCTCGGGTATGGAAGTTCCCGTCCTCACTCCCTCCCTCCCCTCCGTTTCTTTGCTTGCCCAGGTGGTGGCCCCTGGGTCAGCCCTGCAGCGGCCTCGCCCTCTCCTTTCTGGGAATTTCCTGGGCTTTCCTCCCAACCCCTCCACAGGACGTTTCTCACTCCCACAGTTTAATTTTTGGTTTCAGAGAGCTCCTTCTTTCTCTGACTTCTCTTTTCCGCTCACATCTTGGTTTTGGTTTGTGGTTCTAACATCGTCCTAACCTCGTGCTCTTGTGAAGGGTTTGGCTTCTGTGGGTTTTGTTTGCTTGGAAAAGGAGCTTCCTTTTGCCCCCCAAGCTCCTGTGTCTTCCATGCACCTTTTCAGCGTTTGGCCATCAGAGGCTGGACACTGCTGGAGCCGGTACTCCTGGGGTGGGGGCCTCCTCAGGGCGTGGGGGCGGCTGTCTTGACTGACACAGTCACCCCGTCACCAGCCTTTGAGGGGTGGGAGGTGGAGGACTTGGATGTGTGTGGTCAGCCCTCCTCCCTTGCGTATCATGAATCTGTTAATATCATCTATTAAATTGCAGATTGAACTCAAAATGTCTTCCAACCTCACCCACTGCCTGTTCACCAGCCCTTTACACAGAGGGGCCACTCCCGCTCCTGTCACTTTGTGTCATCACTGTGGGACGTCCCAAGTCTTGTCTGGAGACAGCATCACCCGTTACCTTTATTTCCATTTCCTTTTCCTTTTTTTGAGTCAGGGTCTTGCTCTGTGGCCCAGGCTGGAGTGCAGTGTTAACGATCTCAGCTCACTGCAGCCTCAACCTCCCAGGCTCAAGTGATCCACCTGCCTCAGCCTCCCGAGTATATTTTTTTACGTTTTGTAGAGATGAGGTCTTGCTATGCTGTCGAGCTCCTGGACTCAAGTGTCCACCCGCCTTGGCCTCCCAAACTGCTGGGGTTACAGGCGTGAGCCACCACACCTGGCCTCCATTTCCATTTCTTTTCATTTCTTCCTAACTGCTTAGTGGAATTTAAAGTGGGGTTTTATCTTTCCCTAAGAAATAGACCTCTCTCGGCCCCACGTGAACACCCTGATTTTAAACTACCTGGGGAAAGTGGAGGGAGCTGGGCTTTCTGTCCAGAGGAGCTGGACTCCCAGATTATAGCCAGGTCTCCATGCCTCTGCCTGCGTCCTTACCATGTTGAGCACATCTAGGTGCCAGGGGGGCAGGGCAGGGGGATTCTGCCCAAATTTGGCAGCTGCCCACTCCCCACTCAGCCTGGGGTCTCAGGGCCCTCCCTGAGGGACACAGGCCTGGGGGCATCCAGTCCACCCTGAGCGACTTCTGGTGGCTGCTGCGCACACATGCAGCCTCTGCCCAGATCTTTGCTCCTCATCCTGAAGGAACAATCTGGCTCTGCGTGTGTGCCCGGGGCTGGGTCCGGGGGCCAGCTCGATTTCGTGTGCAGGGAAACAGAGGTCTTCCAAAGTCACCTGCGGCTGTGCCAGCTCACTTCGAAATGAACACATCACATTCACTTTCCATATTTCACGTTACACGGTGCAGTAAAGAAACCCCCTAATGTACACGAGCTGGGGCTTCAAGGTCGTTCCTCTGCCCCGGGCTCCCGGTCGCCCTCTACGTGGGGAGGCCGGCGGCCAGCCTGGGTGGCAGGAGGACCCCTCCCTAGCCTGACAGCCTACGGTGCCCACCAAGCAGGAAATTGGGGATTGGGAGCCAGGAGACACCCAGCAGTAACTTCCGGCAGGTTCACACCCGCCCCACCCTGGTTGGGCCCAGCACAGGGAGACTTGCACGGCATCTTCCGACACTCCCCATGTAACACCTTCAGCAGCAGATGGTTCTGGTGACTTCCAGACGAAAGAAAGCTCCACAGCTGGCACCAAACTGGCCGTTCCAGAGGCCCAGCAAGGCCACGGGTCAGGAGGGTGGGCACGGCAGGACCCCCGATGCCACAGCCTCGGGGAAACCCCCCCCCCATGAGCCCCAGGGACGGCTGCAGCTCCCGATCTGCCCATCACTGGCCTCCCCAAGGGCCAAGGGGCAAGGCTGGGAGGGACCATCGCTGGGGAGCCCACAGGTACCAAGAGAATGAAGCCGATCTGGCTTGCCCCACAGCCCAGACCAGCCTGCTGCAGGCTAGGGAGGGCCTGTTCCTTTTCTGAAGGTGGGCCCACCTGTGGCTGGCCCGCTGGCCAGGTCTGCAACACAGGCCAAGGTCCTCAACCTCTGGGCACACTTACAGGGTAGTCCAAGGCTGATGGAGTTACACCGCCTGCCTTTTGCTGGGCACACCATGTGTGCCCCTGTCCCTCGGACTCCCAGCACAAACTGAGCCTGCCACCCCCTCTCAGCTGCCCCTAATGGCCCCCAGTTGCCAGCCAGGTAAATATCAACCCACCCAGCCAGCAGCCAGCACCCCAGGCCTCCATGGTTGGGTCAGGCCTTTCCCCTCCTTAAGTCTGATGACACCAGCCTACCCTGTCAATCCTGTGCCCTCCCGGCGGGGGCCACCCACAGGCACCGTCGCTTCCTTCCTCTGTGCCCTCCTAAGCCAGGTGAGGGCCCTGCAGGCGCTCCAGGCTCCACACTCATCTCCAGGCTCAGGTCCCTTCACCAGCGGCCCCGCCCGGCGTGCAGTGAGTGCGCAGGTGACGTTCCGTGTTGGGGCAGCTGCGTGCTCCATGCACAGGGGAAGACAAAGGCTCTCAGAAACAAAGCCCACGTCAGATTCCAGCCTCACAGGTGAACCCCATTAAGAGCTCAGTCATTTCTTTTTTTTTTTTTGAGATGGAGTCTCGCTCTGTGGCCCAGGCTGGAGTGCAGCGGCCGGATCTCAGCTCACTGCAAGCTCCGCCTCCCGGGTTTACTCCATTCTCCTGCCTCAGCCTCCCGAGTAGCTGGAACTACAGGCGCCGCCACCTCACCCGGCTAGTTTTTTGTATTTTTTTAGTAGAGACGGGGTTTCACCATGTTAGCCAGGATGGTCTCGATCTCCTGACCTCGTGATCCGCCCGTCTCGGCCTCCCAAAGTGCTGGGATTACAGGCTTGAGCCACCGTGCCCGGCTGAGCTCAATCATTTCTAAAGTTTAAATAGGCTGGTGCTTAAAAAATAATCCTATTTAGCTGTTTAGATTTAGGGCACCGACAAAAGTTCTATCCAAGAACGTTCTGTGGCTCGAGGTGGGCCATGCTCCCCTCGGTGCTGAATCTTGAATTCGAGGCGGCGTGACCCTCTCCTCCATCCGGGTGCCGGCTGCGGAGACCGGGATTCCTGCTGAAAGGGGAGTGGTCCGCCTGCTGGCCTTACCTCCTCCCCACAGACAGCCCACTGGCCAGAGTGGCCTGTGGGTGGCTTGGCAGGGCTGCTGAGCCTCTTTCTGCCTCACGCTGTTTCTCTTCCAGTTTCCAGGCACCCGTCCTCATCCAGGAGCCCATTTGGAGGGTGGGCTGGACCCTGATTTGGAGAGGGTTTTCCCACAGCTGTGGCTGCCAGGCTGGACTCATGAGCAGCAGAGCTGCACCTTCAGCGTGCGGGTGTCTGGGGCTTCACCCCATGTCAGCCACGGGGCCCACAGGCAGAAGCGTCAGACCTGGGCCTGCCCAGCGTCGCCCTGGAGTGTCACATGAATGGGTCCTGGCCGCAGGCCCTCCTGGGGGCAGAACCCATCCCCATGGTGGCCCCTTTTCCATTTCTGTGTGGCACTCCCCACGTGGGTACGCCCCAAAGCATTCATTCTAACACTGGACAGGTCACTTCCCAATGTTGGCTTTTAGGAAAAATACTGATAAGAACATTCATGTCCGTTTCCTTAGTAGACACACGTACTCGTTTTTCTTGGGTGATTTCCCAGGATTAGAATTCAGGTCATGGGATATACATAGCTTAGCACCAGTAGACACCACCAAACGCTGTTTTCCAAAATGAGTGTCCCAGCATACACCGCACGAAAATAGCTGGTTCCGGGGGCTCCGTACCCGCGTGGGGCAGCGTTGGTCCTTTCCATTTTAGCTGCATGGGGGAGGGTGTCGGCGGAACCATTGTGCTTTCGTTCCGTGTTTCCCCAGTGACTCACCATGTTAAGTAACGTGTCACGTGCCTACTGGCCGCCACTGGCCGCTCCTGGGAAGAACCTGTCGACTCGGCTGCCGTTTTCCCTGGATCATCCGTTGTCTTTCTCTTGAGTTAGAAAAGCCTTTCTCCAGGCTTTCTGGACGCAGACGCATATGGCAACACGCCCTGCAAATACCCTTTCCCAAAGCCACAGCTTACTTTGTAACTCTTCATGGTGTCTTTTAATAATCACAAATTCCTAATTTTAATGAAGTCCAATATTCCTGGTGTTTTTCTGTTAGTTTTTTAATGCCTTCTTTTTAAAAATCTTTGTCTCTGCAAGTCTTCAAAGATGAGTCGTCTCTCGGTTTCCCCAGAAGCTTCTCTGTCTTTCTTGTATTTCCCATCAGGTCTGCAAGCACCTCAGGTCAGTGCCGGGGCGGTGTGGAGCGGGGCTCAACCCTTTTTCCACGGGACTTGGCGTGGGTCCGGGGCCCAGGGTTGCAGGCCCCGCCCTCCCCAATCCCACTGTGTGTGCAGGTCAATTCCCGGCCCTTTCCTGTCCCTTCTCTCCGCACGTATCTCAGTTACTGCCGCGTTAGAGGAAGTCTCAGTGTTTGCAAGTAGAACGTGCCTCTCATCCTCTTTCTAAGGTCATGCTGGAAACAAGCGGGGTCCCACCTCCGTCCCGGGGTGTTCACCAAGTCTTGGGCCTGGGTAGGACGGGGCTTGGGCAGAGGAGCTCTGAGGGTATAAGAGCCACAGGCCCGCCTGGAAGCACGTTGCCTGGATGTGCAGGGACAGAGCCCCTGCCTGCACTCCTGCCCAGGGCCTTTCCTTGCAGAAAGCCACGGTCTGGAGGCCACGGGTGCAGAGGAATCCCATCCTCTGGCTGCCCAGTGCTCTTAATGGGAAGACTTTTCTTGGCAGATTTAATTTCATTAAAACTTACGGGACAGTTTACATGTCTGTTCCTTCTGGGGCGAATAAGTCATGTCTTTCAAAGAACGTGCCTATGCCATCAGAATTTCCCAAGACAACCACACAAAACGGTTCCTTATCCGGGCTCCTCACGTTGCCTGTCCACATCAGCTGCACCCGTGGTTTTGTGACCCTTTCACGTTGGAGAGGGCTGATTCGCCTTCTTTCATTTCTGAGATCCACACGTTTTTTCTTTTTCTCAATTGTCTTGCAGGGACCTGTGCGTTTCGAAAGTGTTTCCAGTGAAACGGGGTTTGGCTTTGGCAATTTTCTGCTTCACGTTTTCCATCCTGTTCCCTTTGCTACTTCCTTTGGCTTCGACTCACTGTTTTTCTAGCTCCTTGAGACGGGAGGCCGGGCCCCGGTTTCCCACCTTCCTCCCTTCTTGCATGTGCTGGAGGGAGGAACGTTTCCATTCGAGAACCGTTCTAAGTACGGACCCCAAATGTCAATAGCTGTTATGTTCGTTATTGTTTAATCCAAAAGGTTTTCTATCTTTCATTTTAATGTCTTCTGTTTCCCATTTCAAAGGGTATTGCTTGATTTCTAAATGTTTAGAGATTTTCTAGTTATCTTTTTCATTGGCTTCATCTTAGTTCTACCGAGTCAACATGGTGCCCAGTGATTTTGGAGGCTGTGGGCTGGCTCCGCCTGGTGGGCAGGCGTTCCACCTGGGCGAACACACACACGCACTGGAGAAGGCGGTGGTTCTGCTGGGCGAACACACACACTCCAGAAGGTGGCGTTCCAGCTGGGCAAACACACACACGCAGTCCAGAAAGCGGCATTCCGCTGGACGAACACACACACACACTCGAGAAAGAGGCATTCCACCTGTGTGAACACACGCACGCACTCCAGAAGGTGGCGTTCCACCTGGGCGAACACACACAGGCACTGGAGAAGGCAGCATTCCACCGGGCAAACACACACGCCCACTCAAAAAAAGGGCGTTCCAGCTGGGTGAACACACACACCCACTCGAGAAGGCACCATTCCACTGGAAGAACACACATGCCCACTCGAGAAGGTGGCGTTCCGCTGGGCGAACACACACACGCACTGGAGAAGGCAGCGTTCCACCACTGGATGGGGGATGGATGGAGGATGGATGGGTGGATGGATGAATGGTGGATGGATGGAGTGTGGATGGGTGGGTGGATGGATGGACGGTGGATGGATGGAAGATGGATGGGTGGAGTGTGGATGGGTGGATGGATGAATGGTGGATGGATGGAGTGTGGATGGGTGGGTGGATGGATGGACGGTGGATGGATGGGGATGGGTGAATGGGTGGATGGATGGATGGTGGATGGGGGAGGGTGGATGGGTAGGGGTAGGTGGGGATAGATA
>NW_016811410.1:574650-622314 GCF_001698545.2 Rhinopithecus bieti | reverse complement strand
TGGATGGGTGGGTGGATGGATGGACGGTGGATGGATGGAGGATGGATGGGTGGATGAGTAGGTGGATGGGTGGGTGGATGGATGGACAGTGGATGGATGGAGGATGGATGGGTGGATGGATGAGTGGGTGGATGGGTGGGTGGATGGATGGACGGTGGATGGATGGAGGATGGATGGGTGGATGAGTAGGTGGATGGGTGGGTGGCTGGATGGACGGTGGATGGATGGGAAAGGGTGGATGGGTGGATGGATGGATGGTGGACGGGGGAGGGTGGATGGGTGGATGGGTGGAGGGTGGATGGGTAGAGGGGTAGGTGGGGAATGGATTGATGAGTGGGTGGATGGGTGGGTGGCTGGATGGACGGTGGATGGATGGGAAAGGGTGGATGGGTGGGTGGATGGATGGTGGATGGATGGAGGATGGATGGGTGGATGGATGAGTGGGTGGATGGGTGGGTGGCTGGATGGACGGTGGATGGATGGGAAAGGGTGGATGGGTGGATGGGTGGAGGGTGGATGGGTAGAGGGGTAGGTGGGGAATGGATTGATGAGTGGGTGGGTGGTGGGTGCGGGGACAGGTGGGTGGTGGTTGGCAGGCATGGAGAAGAGGAGGAAGAATGAACGAACAGATGGCTGGAGAATGGACAGGGCAACAGAGGGAAAGGAATACAGGATGGTTTCTCGTTTCTCCTTTCGAAAAAAGAGGCAGGTTGGCTCCAAGGAACAGCAGTCTAGCCTTAAGCATTTATTTTTCCCCGGGAATTCATTCTGTCTGTGAATACTGACACACGGGGAGGACATTTACTGATCCACATCATAAAGAAATTTTTCTGTAGAAATTCCAAAACTGGATGAAATATTAGGAATCAAATTATGTTTCAAGCCCCCCACAAAGGAACATTAGCTGATAAGTAACAAAGAAGCAGAGGGGCTGGAGGAGGGTTTTCCGTTCCCTCCTCCTGGATCAGAGCACAGGCCTCCGCGGCGGTGGCTGGGCTCAGAAGGCCGCACTGTGCAGGCACAGACACCAGGTTGAGACGCCAGGACAGCTCACTTCATGGAAACCACTGAGAAAGGGAGGAGAAAACTGTGAGAACAAATGTTTTCTCAGTAACTTTCTCTTAAATGAGGTTAAGTATCATAAATATGCAAATTAGTTTAACAAAACAAACATGTTTGGGACTTCCTCAACTACTTTGTGAAAATTATTCTGGTTTTATGTAAAGAAATGAAAGGTTTAGTGCTGTTTCTAAAAATGGCCATTACCGAATAAGGATGCAAAAGGCAGTGACAGAACAGTCCGGAAATGCCTGCGGTTCCCACAGCCTGCCGGAGCCGGTCAGCGTGGGTGTGCTTGAAAGACGGACACACAGACAGGCAGACACATGGACACACGGGCGTGCGGACACGCGGCAGGAGTCTCTGCCCCACACATCAGGGCGCTGTGGCCCGGTGCCGGCCGGGGGTGGGGACAGGGCTGCTTCTCCCAGTCCTAGCTCGGGATGTGCTGCAGTGAGACCACCTGGGAGGTGATGGACCTTCCTCCTGGGACAGTGAAGAGCAGAGCTGTGAGCCCCCAGTGTCCAAGCCCACCTGCCTGCCTGCCCCACCCCCACCACCGGCACTGTGCTGGCCGCAGCGGAAGACACGTGTCACGTGTGCTTGAAAGCCTGTTCCCTGAGTCCCCTGCTCCCACCTCCAGCTGCCTCCACTCGTCAAGTGCTGGCCGTGACCCTGGGCCAGGTTTGCTCAGGGACAGATGTTTGGGTGGAGGGAGGCAGCGGCATCGAGCCATCAGGGCAGAGGCCGGGGGCACCCTGGTCTCCTGCACAGCCTGGTAGGTGGACACTGGACCTTCTTGGCCTTCACAAAATGGCTCCACTTAGCCCCACGACGCTGGCTGCACCTCACACCTCGGCCGGCCGTGGGTTTGACTCTGCAAGGGGAGGGCTGGGCTGTGCGGCTTCTTAGCCCATTGGCTGAAAGTTGGGAGAGGTTCCAGAGTGTTCTGCACCAAGGGGCAGGGCACCTGTACCTGGGCAAACATCCAGTCCAAGCGTCCATGGTCACACAGAAGAGAGGCCCCGCCCTCCCCTGGCCACAGCGTGGCACAGCAGGAGCCCTGAGAATCCAGCTTAGGGGGAGCTGGTGCTGGGGTGCACGAAGGGGTCTCTTAGCCCTGTGGGTTGTCAGCTCTCTCTGTGCCCTGGGAACAGCCACCCAGGGGTCTGCCCCACATCATCCGAAGGCGGCCGGCAAGTGCTGACCCTGTTCAGACCACGCTGGTGTGAGGTCCCTGTCGGCTGCCACCAGGACTGGCCCTGAGCCGAGGGGTGGCCCCGCCATCTGCCCGGGCTGCCGGCATGCCCTGTGCTCCGGGCAGGTCCAGTGTTCAGAGAAGCCTCCCCCTGGGTGTGTGGGGGCCAAATTCCGGCCCGTGGCCCTGACTATGCAGCTGAGCCTGGGCCCTGAGTCCCGGATCTGCCATTTCCCTGCGTTCTCTGCAGCCCCTGGGCTTGTCATCACTTTATACTTTTAATTAACTCGGCGATTATAGCCTCTTGTCACTCGTGCGGAAGCGGATTTGGGCTCTGTGGGGAGACAGGAGAGAGCTGCTCTCTGTGGGAGCCGCCTCTCAAACAGCACCTGCGGCCGGCGTGGCTGGGTTTTAATTATTGCAAAACCCTGTGGTGGCTTTTCATCTGTTTCAGACCAAAACCAATAAACACGTTCATTTATGTCTAAGTGAGGCGGCGCCAAGGGCTCAGTGTGGTCATGGCGCACAAAGACCTTTGGAGAAACCCAATCGTGCCCTTCACTGGCCCGACGCCCGCAGGATCGGCCGCGCTGGGCCTGGTTCCAGCTCCTGCCGGCTGCTGTGGGGGGCCTCGGACCCTGGGACCCACAGCTAGGATGCTGGCAGGGAGGCCGGGGGGCTGTCAGCAGGTCTCAAGCAGGCCTCTCGGGTGCTCACACCAACCCTGTCCCATGTGTGACCTCAATGGAGTGAAGAAAGGGGTGGCAAGGCGGCTGACATTTTTCTAAAAGCACTGGGAGATGTACTTGGCGTTCTGTTGTGTTTACAGAGGACGTCCACGTTTTCCTGGAGCAGTGTGAGGAACCTCGCCCCCCTCCACCCAGGGCAGGCGTGGGAGGGCAGGGGGCTGTAGGGTGCAGAGCCAGGGGGCTGTGGGGTGCAGAGTCAGGGGACCTGGGGTGCACAGTCAGGAGGCCATGGGGTGCAGAGTCAGGGACCCTGGGTGCAGAGTCGGGGAGCCCTGGGGTGCAGAGTCGGAGGCCGTAGAGGGCAGAATCAGGGGGCCGTAGGGTGCAGAGTCAGGGGCCCTGGGGTATAGAGTCGGGGGGCTCTGGGGGGACCATGGGGTGCAGAGTCAGGGGGCCCTGTGGTGCAGAGTCGGGGGCTCCTGGGTGCAGAGTTGGGGGCCCTGGGGTGCAAAGTCGGGGGGCCCTGGGGTGCAGAGTCGGGGGCCCTGGGATGCAGAGTCAGGAGGCCATAAGGTGCAGAGCCAGGGGGCCCTGGGGTGCAGAGTTGGGGCCCTGGGGTATAGAGTCAGGGGGTCCTGGGTTGCAGAGTCAGGAGACCATAAGGTGCAGAGCCAGGGGGCCCTAGGGTGCAGAGTCGGGGGGCTGTGGGGTGCAGAGTCGGAGGCCATGAGGTGCAGAGTCAGGGGGCCCTGGGGTGCTGAATCAGGTGACAGAGGTGACAGAGAAGCCACACCCTGCGACGTTTGACCTCCCTGTGCAGAGGAGGCCTCCCCGCAGCGCCAGGCTCCTCTCTACCAGCAGCTCGCCCTGTGCTGGGGAATCTTTGAGAGCTCAGCTTTTGTTCTTCTAGAGACAGGATCTCACTCTGTCGCCCAGGCCAGAGTACAGTGGAGCGATCACAGCTCACTGGAGCCTTGAGCTCCTGGGCTCAAGAGATCCTCCTGCCTCAGCCTCCGGAGTAGCTGCTGATAGAGCTAGACACGACAATGCCTGGCGAATCTTTCTACCTTTTACTGTGTAAACATGGAGTCTTGCTATGTTGCCCAGGCTGGTCTAGAACTCCTGGACTCAAGTGATCCTCCCACCTCTGCCACCCGCAGCCCGGGATCACAGGTGTGAGGCCCTGCGCCTGACCAGAAGCTCTTCTGACCTCATTTCTCTCTCTATCTCTGCCCGCTGGCCTTTGAGGCTCAGAGGAGCTGTACCTGAGGCCCTCACCACTCACAGACTCGCCGGCCTTCCTCGTCGCTCTGCCCTGGGCCCTTCCCACGACTTCTCTCCTCTCCACTTGGTTCCTATTCATCTTTCAAAGCCACCTCCTCCAGGAAGCCCTACCTGCTTGCTCCTCCCTTCCTTTGCCTCAGGTGAGCGCCTGTCCCTAGTGACTTGAGCCACAGCTATTCCTGTGCCTGTCTCTTCTCAGGGGCTGCCCACCCGGCTCACATCCTCCATGTGACTTGGCCCATCTGCACAGGCTGGTGACCTATTGGAAGGCTCAAGGAGCAATTTCAGAGATCAATTCCTCCATTGCTCTGCAATCTCGGATCTGAGTGGAGACACCCCAGCCTCTCAGGGGGTACAGCAGACCCAGGAAGGGGCACCTGCCAGGCAGATGCGAGGCCACGGGAACCACTCGCGACTGAAATCCCGATATGCTTGTCTGGGCAACGTCCATCACCACTAGGCACAGATGGCGCACAGTGCACCCTGCCGAGGGGGCTGTATGCCACAGTCACCTGACAGCCAGGCCCACAGGGCCGGGGGCCACACCCAGGACAGATGGACGGACAGGCCAACCGAGGCCCTCATCAACATCAGCCTTCCCAGAGCAAAGGTGCTGCTGGGATCTGTGGCAGCTTCCCCCAGGACCCAAGTCCCAAAACCCATGCGCAGAGGCCCCTCCGAGGTTAACTCACACCAAGAAGCCTCCAGCCAGGAAGGAGAGAGTGGGGGGACTCGGGGGGTTCCAGCACAGAGCTCCGTCCCTCCTGCTCTCCCTCCCTCTCTCCCTCTCTCCCTCCTTCTCTCTCTCTCCCTCTCTCCCTCTCTCTCCTCCCTCATCCTCCCTCTGTCCGTCTCTCTCCCTTTTTCCCTCCCTCACCCTCCCTCCCTCCCTCCCTTTCTCTCCCCGTCGGGCCTCCTCACTGTGCTGTTGTTCCCCCAGGGTCAGACTCAGTAGCCCGTGGCCCCCAGCCTCACACACCCTGAGCCCTCAGTGCATGTCATGAACCAATGACTTTAAAATGAGCCAACCGACTCTCACCTCAGGGCCAGGCACAGCAGATTACTTAACCCGACTGCTGCTATTGCTCAGGGTCACTGGCTGGCTGTGGCTGACAGCGTCCAGCCACACACTCCTTCCCCAAGACGTGGCCTCCCAGCTGGGGGCTCTAAGTGAGCTCTGGACCACTGGCAGAGGGAGGGCAGCCCTGGGGGTCTCGGGAAGCCGTGGGGTGGAGCACAGGGCAGGGCGACCCAGGCCTGGCCTTGGCCCTGGAGAAGGAGGAGTTCCATAGCTGCTCTCTGGCAGCAGATGCCCCTGCCAGACGCCACACGCCTCCAGGCACCTCGGGATGGGAGGTGCCAAAGGCACACCCTCATGGATGAGGGTCTTGAGAAGTGACTATTCCCGGAGACAGGCTCCTCCTGGGCTTCCTGTCTCCACCCGCATGGGTGCCTGCCGGTGGCAACACCATCCAGGCAGGAACTCAGGTGAGGCTGGTGATGCCGGAGCCTGCAGATGAGGCCCTTCCAGGAGACTGGGGCAGCAGTGGGGAGAGTGCGGCCCGGGCAGCACCATGGGCCTGAGAACGTCCTCCCGGACCACAGCCTGGAAGGGGAGTGCCAGGGATTCCTGCTGAGGAAGGGGCAGACGCCTGGACTCCAGAGGGCTGCCCACAGGTGGGACATCTGCCTGGGGAAGGACCTGAGGGTCCTGGTGACCAAGGACACCCAGGAGCCTCTTCACTGGAGGAAGTCGGCTCAGGGTGGATGGAGTCTGGCCAGACAAAAGCGGTTTATCCCCCAGGATGAAGGGTGCCCCCAGGAGCCCAAGGCTGTGACAAGGAGGCCCTGGAGCTGCCACAGGTGCTGACGGACCTGTACTCACCACAGGAGGTCCAGCTGGTGGGCGGGTCCAGGTGGGGGCCACAAAGTCTGTCCTGCCTGGGGCGCTCAGGGTCTGTCCTGCCTGGGGGGCTGCCTGGCCCTGCCTGATTTGCCCCGTCACTGGAGCGCCAGTTGGATGCCAAGTGCCAAGCTGGCACGGTTGTATCCACGGGTGCGTCCACAGGTGTATCCACGGGTGTGTCCACGGGTGTGTCCATGGATGTATCCTCGGGTGTGTCCGCAAGTGTATTCATGGGTGTGTCCACGGGTGTATCCACGGGTGTATCCATGGGTGTGTCCATGGGTATATTCTACCTCGCTGAGAACGGAAGAACTGTAAGTAGCACATTCACAAAATTCACACATCAAGCTTTTTAATTTCATTTCCAATTTAATATCATGTCTGAGTCTGTTTCTCCCGTAATGCAGTCTTTAAAGTTAAGTGGGCGTGACCCACTTAACTGTTTCCACCCCTTCTGGTGCGGCACCCTCACCATCCCGGGAGCCCCTCAAGATTCTTGGGACCTGGATTTATTGACCTGCTCAGAGGGGAGCCCAGCGGCCATGCAGATGGGAAGGCAGCTGCTCAGAAAACAGGGCGTCTTTATTTGTTCCCGACTTTCCTAGGCAACAAATAACCAGAGGCCGCCAACTCGTTTGGGGAAATTGCTTCTGAGAACAGTGTTATTTTTACCTCCGTCTTGCAATCCTCTCACCCACCCGGCACCCCACCGCCCAGTGCACACGAGCCAAGTCCCGGAGCTGCCATGCTTGTCTGTGAGGAAACGCTGGAGCTGGGTCCCCGGGGCTGCTGGGGGTCCATGAGCCCCCAGGGCCAGGCTGTGAGCTTGGTGAGTGGGCCCACGGCCGGAGGCTCCAGGCTGGTGAGGACCCCAGGCAGCAGGAGCCCCCGTTGCCTTCTGGGATCAGGGCTGATGCCGCAACGCTGGCCCAGTGGCCCCAGGTGGCCTTACGGCCTCAAGGACAAGTGGATGCCAGAGCCCAGGTCTCCCTGGAGGTCCCAGTTACAGAGGCGTCGCCAAGGCCAACGGCGGGGCCTTAACCCACACCCCGTGCAGGCCTTTGTACAAAGGTCCCCCTTGCAAGTCCTGATAAAAGGGCGATGTGTGTGCAAACGCATGCATGGTGCGTGGGTAAAGTGGCAGAAAGAGTGTCATGAGGCAGTGACGCTGCCGTCCCCACAGCCACCGTCATCTCACTGATGCCTCCCTGTCCCCACGCAGATGATTTTGAAGCGAATCCCCAACATTGTATCGCCGACGAAATATCCAGTGTGCATCCAGTGTGCATTGCTAAAATACAACGACTGTGAACTCTTCCAAAATTAGCAATAAAATTCCTCTGTTTGATCAAGTATTAAGCCTAGGTTCCCATTTTCTGGGTTTTCTTTGTACAGTTTATTTGTAAAATCAGGACTAGCACAGGCCCCAGGCGTGGCTGGCTGATGTCCCGCCCTCCGTCTGGGCCTACCGGCCTCCGCCAGCCACCTTTGTCTCCCGAATACTCTTTGCTGAAGAAACGCCAGCCTCCTCCCTCTGAAGGTCCACCTGTGGACTCAGGGGTGTCGCCCGTGGTGTTGTTTACAGGTCTTGTGGCCTCTTGTCTTTTTTTTTTTTTTTTTCCTTTTTTTAAGAGACCAGGTCTCATTCTGTTGCCCTGGCTGGAGTGCAGTCGCCTGATCTCAGCTCACTGCAGCCTCAACCTCCCGGGCTCAGGTGATCCTCCCGCCTCAGCCTCCTGAGTAGCTGGGATTACAGGCACACACTACCACACTCAGCTAGTTTTTGTATTTGTGATGGAGGCAGGGTTTTGCCATGTTGCCCAGGCTGGTCTCAAACTCCTAAGCTCTAGAGATCCTCTTGCCTCGGCCTCCCAAAGTGCTGGGATTACAGGCGTGAGCCGCCACACCCAGCCCCTGTGTGTCTTATAAGTTTGCAGCTGAGCCTGAGGTACTGACCACTCAGAGGTGATGGAGTCTCTCTTCCTGCAATGGCTGTTGCACGTCCACTGACCCAGCAGGGGTCAGAAGGCCAATCCCCTCATCTCCTTTTCTTTCAGTGGTCCCCGTAGATGCCTGCACAGCTCATGCGCTCCGTGGTCCCTGTAGACGCTCTGCACAAGCTCCCCGTTGGTCCATGCGTCCCTCGTAGACGCCTGCATAATCCTATGTGGTCAGTGGCTCCAGAGTTCCCCCAAGACGATGTCGGCAGCAGCAGCCTGGATTTCTGGTGCTGTCAGACCCCGGCCCCGATACCACTCTTCCTGCTCCAGCTGGACATCACCACCGTGCCCAGGAGACTGGGCTCCTTGCAGGGGCTGTGGGCTTTAGAGACCACAGAGTGTTTGCCCGGAGTGTTCACTGAGACTGGGCTGCTCAGTGCCTCTGGCCTTGTTTAACTAGGCAAACTGGGAAACGTGGCAGCCACCAGGGCTGGGGACTCACACTGGAGTGAGGAGTGGGTTGGGAACCACAGGTGCTGGCAGCCCGTGGGGACCTTGGCTCAGGGTGAAGATGGGAGTCGGTGTGAGGACAGTGACACAGCCCTAGGGCCCGGCCATGCGCTCAGAAGCAGTCGCCCCTCAGGACCCTCCCCTCTGACCTCTGTCACGAGTTTCCTGGGGGTGGAGCAGAGGCTCCCGCTCTTCATAGGCCACAGCAGAAGCCTCAGGCCCCAGCCCTGGCCTGTGGTCACAGCAGGGAATAGCCACAGGCCCCGAGCTCTGTAGCCCACGGCACCCCCTGCAGAGGCCCAGCGGCTGACCTCTGTGCCAAGGCTTGACCGACAGCAACATGTCCAGCCCTGCTGAGGCTTCCATGTAAACTGCAGAGCACACAGCTCCTGCACCTCCCACACAGCACAGCCCAGTCAGGGAGCCCCAAGTCCACACATGAACCAGCCGTTTTCTCTGGGTGAGCACCCTTGCCGGGCAGGTAGGAGAGGGCAGACTGGCGGTCGCAGGGCTGCCCCAGGCCACACCAAGCCACGTGGAGGGAGGAGCAGGCCCAGCCTGGAGCAGTCACAGTCCCTGTCTACCTGGCAGGCAAGCTGGGGTCATGTGGAATCATATGTGGGTGCCCTCGGTCAGGAAGACAGCACCCACAGACCAGACATTGAGCGTGTTTCTCTGCAGCGTTGCCCTGGGAAGAGTGGGTGCTCAGGTCTGGTCCAGGAAGCAGCTGGGGCTGAGGCGGCCCACGGGCGGCAGGGCTGGCAGGAGGCTGGAGCCTGGTCTGTGTGTCCTCTCTGCTGGCCACACACCTGCTACCTGGGTCCTGTGGCCCTCAGGGTGTCCTGGGCGTGGCACGACCAGCATGGGGAGCCGCCTCTAAACCTATTGGCTCTTTGAGGAGTGAAAAGGGAGGGCAGAGATTTGGGGGAGGAATTTTAAAGTCAATTTGAAAGGCCAGCTTAGTGGATCTGGCTGTGTCCGAAATGCATTTGGAGAAAACTGCTGTGTCAGGAATCTTTTTTTAACCTGCAGATGAGGAAGGCTTGTTCTATCCGTAGTTTAGGAGTGACAGGGTTGCACTGTGTGATGAGGTGAGTGCAATGCTGGCTCCTCATGCCCCAGTGGGGGGCCCCGGGGCTCCTGGCATCCATGGGGCCGCAGGCAGGGTCCTCTGAGGAGTGGCCCACATGGGAAGATGCAGCCTTTTCTCCATCCAGGGCTGTGCCCGCCCCTTGCTCCCCCAGCATCACAGGCCAGAGGTCTGGACCTGGCCTGGACACCATTCCTGACGTGCCAGGCAGCCTTGGACCCTTCTTCCCCCACCCCGGGCACTCTCAGGGTGTGGGGCAGGTGAGGGGCAGACAGGAGCAGACCCCCCACAGCGCAGATCCTGCAGATGCAGGCACAGCAGGCCACGGGGTCCAGGAGGAGGACGCGGCAATGCTGGGCGCGTGGGCTGCGGGCCAGGGGCCAGATCTGAGCAGGATCCACCACATCTGAGGGACACGGGGACGCCTCACGCCCTCTCAGCCGCGTCCCTGCACCTCGCTCACCCCTCTGGGTCCTCAAGCCCACAGCCCTTGCAGGGCAGGTGAAACCGGGCACCGTGGACAGGCCTTCGCCTCCGGCTCTGCCTCCACCTCACGCCTCATCCTCTGAGTCTCCCGCCAGCTGCTCTGGCTGTGAAGATGGCTGAGCATATGGACGCACTGGTCAAATATTTGGAGTTTGTGAACTGTGTTTTGAAATTAATGAGGATTTTAGTATTCATAGACTTCCAAAATACATAAACATGCCAGCTTCTGGGGAGGATGTGATGCACCTGAAACCAACCGCTTGCCAGCAGGGCTGTTTGCTTCCGGGTGGCACCTTTAGGAGCCGGGCTCTGTGGCCACGTGCGCCAGTGCCCGTGTCTCAGGCCCTGGGGGTTCCCCTGCCTCCTGGGTGACGATGTGGCTCCCAAAGTCTCCACATCTTCCAGGGAGGATGCCTGTGCTGCCGTGGCCACCTGCCCAGCCCAGATGGAGCTGCCATCTCATCACCAGCCCCCAGGGCCCCTGGCCCAGTCTCCTTGTCTCTGTGGCACCAGCCACTACCCACGGATGCAATTGGTTCAAGTGCTTATCACCCCCCAGAGTGGTTCCTGAGGGCAGGGCCTCCCAGTGGTGCCCCTCACCCAGCCCAGTCCGGGAAGGTCCACTTGCTGCTTGTACGGGAGTCTTGTTTGGGGAGAGGGGCTTGTGAGGCTCTGACGAACGCCCTCAAGACCCCAGGCACGTGCTGCAACCATCTGTCCACGGCTCTGCGAGTCACCGGCTTCTCTCCTTTCCACAATGCGGGGAGAGGTCCCCACGGAGGGCATGAGTCCCTGCAACCCACCCCCGCTTCAGGTATTAGCTTGTTCTGGGCTTTGGCTATTACCAACAGCTCAAAGCAGGAATCACTGGCTCAAAGATTATTAGAAACTTTTAAATGAAAAGATTATTTTTAGGCTCAAAGATATTTTGAAAGGAGAGAAAGCAATGTCTGAAGACATAAAGAACTGAAAAACTGCCCCACAGTGTGCCAAAACTGCTAATCCTAGAAAACCAGCGACTCGGGAATATTAATTTTCAAACAAATAATTATTTTAACAAAATTGCCAGGTGGAACGACTTGCTTCCAACCACATCTAATTTGGTAAAATTGCTTTGGCCCAGTTGCCAGAGCCTTGGCAGGAACCAGGCTAAGGCAGCTGGGCCAGCCGTGGAGGGGAGCACGGCCGACCCAGGCAGGGCCAGGCAGCACCAGGCGGCAGGTGTGGTCAGACGGAGCAGGTCCCACGGAAGGGCTGGGGCTTGAGCTGGACAAAGGCTGGGCCATCAGGTGGGCAGGACTGCAGGGACCAGGCCTACTCCAGGGAACGCCAGGGACAGCTCCCGAGCCACGGCCGGCTCTGGTCCCCAGGGAGGGGCTGGCTGCACCATGGGCCTGTTCAGAGTCCTCCAGGCCAGACGCTCCAGGGACAGCACCCGGGCTAACCCTAGAAGACACTCCAGGGCTGTGGGTGAGGCAGGGAAGGCTTCATGACTGTCAGGACAGTGAGGTCCTGTGGGTGAGCCGGAGGCAGGCGAGGGGGTGGTTGGGAGGGAAAGCATGCTTGGTCCTTCCTTGGTGGTTCAGAGCAGTATTGTGGGGCCACCTGCTTCCTCCTCACTGGACCTGCCCTTTCGCCTAAGCAGGATCCAGAGGGTCACGGTGGGGGCTGGGCCCCCGTCCTCCCT
Organism: Rhinopithecus bieti; assembly: GCF_001698545.2. Classification (NCBI taxonomy): domain Eukaryota; kingdom Metazoa; phylum Chordata; class Mammalia; order Primates; family Cercopithecidae; genus Rhinopithecus; species Rhinopithecus bieti. Next base: position 610,465 of record NW_016811410.1, on the reverse strand, counting down.
GTGACCATGGCCCAGGGATGGCTGGCCAGAAGGGGACGGCGTCCCAGCCCTGACAGAGCAGGGACGGGGCCAAGAAAGGCCCCAGAGTCACCCCCACTCCTGGGAAGACCTCAACGGTGGACTCGGCCCTGGAGGGACCACCAGAGGTGGCTCCCGACCCCCAGGGCTGGAGGCTGTTGTGAAAAGCAGGTCGTGTGGCTGATTATTCAGGTCTGGAAACTGGAATTGTCTCTAAAATGTAAAACCATCTGGACACTTGGCTGGTCCTGTTTCAGCCTTTATCCCACGTTGAGATCAGGGTAGACCCGGGAGTCAGCTGGGTGGGACGCGTGGCTCTGGCACAGGGAAACCAGAGCCGCGGACACGTCCCACGTTGAGATCAGGGTAGACGGTCTTGGAGCCTGCTGGGCGGGCAGCACCGCTCTGACGCAGGAAAGCCAGAGCCGCAGACCTGGATGTAAAAGCCCCATGTTTACAAAGCTTCCCGAGGACCCATGTTAACTTCTGAGCCCGGAAGGAATCATCCGCATGAAATCAGGGGTCTCAGGGTGCTCCCGCATCTTGGCGAAGACGGCATCTGGTGGCTGTGGGCTTCGCCGTCCGACTTTGTGGACGTTAAGGGGCAGGAGCGCGTGCGTGTTGCTGTTAAGGTCGGGCCTGCGACTCGTCGGTGTCTCTCATCACTCTCTGTGATGAGCCCTCATTACAGTTCCAGGCTGGGTGTGACGGTTTCTGCGGCAGTTCATGGGAAGCGTCCTCACCCCACGTCTGTGGCCGGGTGCCCAGGCCGCGTGTCAGCCCTGGGAGGGGTGAACAGAGACTCACGTCGAACACTCCTCAGCCTGCCTGGAGCAGCCACAGTGCTTGGGGTGCACTGATGGGAAGCCCTCCTTGGTCTGCTGAACCCCAACTCCTTGTAGAGGGCTCGGGCCTCACCAGGGCTGCCCCTGTGAGTCCAGGGCCGTCAAGGGTGGAGGAGAGCACCAGGAGGGCAGACTGCGTGCTGGTGGCCCCCCGAGGTCGTCCGCCCACAGAAGCTATGTTCTCATTATCAACACGCCCTCTGGCAGGACCCCTGGAGACAGAGCTTCCTCAGCAGCACCAGGCGCTATAACCAAACCCGCGCACCAGGCAGCCGGCAGCAGGGGCCGCGCTCGGATGCAGCTCTACGCGAGGATTTTGTGCCTGGCACAGCCACTGGCAGGCAGGGACACTGTGGGTTCCCAACTACTGTGGCCTGGTCACATCCGCTCCCTTCCCCCACTCAAGTGTCCAGACAGAGGCCGGGGGAGCTCCTGGGCTGCAAAGGTTTTATCCATCAACGCGCAGCTGAGGACGTCAGAAAGCCATGTCTGGGGTGGGGCCTGTGGGGCCGTGGGGAGAATGGGTGAGGGCTGCTGCCCCCAGAGTGTGAGCAAAGCTGCAGCACAGCCGTTGCCCCAGCAGCCAAGTGCACACCTGCCCCTCACACCCCCCACCCCCGACACCTGCGTGGCTCCCCTGGTCTGCAGAATGAGCAGAATCCGACACCCATCCAGCCCGCCCCACCTGATCCCAGACTGCCCCAGGTGCTCTCTGCCTGGGTCCTGGGTGGGTTCAGTGAGCGAGGAGGCCACGTGACTCCTCCAGGGCCACCAGCAGGAGCCAACAGGAGCTGTGGGGGCCCCAGGCCACACCAGGGACCCCAGGAGCTTGTAGGATCGGGGCTCTGCGTAGGGCCTCCCTTCCCATGAACACCCACTCAAAGCCTACTCCTGCCTTCTTTCAATACTCTCCACAAGCCTTCAGCAAAACCAAGGTTCACAGCTTGGAGAAGGGAGGCCTTTATGCCTTTTCCAAGGAGGAGAAGGTACCTGAGGCCCAGTGGGTAGAGGCCTACGAGACCCCACAGCCTTGGCCTGAGGTAGGCATAGGATGCTGAGACAGCGCACACACCCTTCACACAGCTGGAACCCTGACCCTCAGAGTCCGCCCCACAGTACAGGCTGATGGAACCCTGCAAGCCTGGATGCGTGTGCCAGGGCCTTGCACTGGACACAGAGGCCTGGCCGAGGCACCTTGGATGCAGGCCCTGTGCAGTGAGGCCTTCCAACGTAAAACCCACCTGAGGGGCTCATTCTGCAGGGGCCCACAAGTGCCAAAGGGCCTGTTCGCCACACGTGGTGGTCAGTGGAGCCATGTGAGGTTCCCCAGGGCCTCCTGCCTCCGAGGGAGACTGTGCTCGCCCTGCGTGCTCTCGGGGGCTCTGCTGAGTGCTTACTAAAGAGGCAGCAGCAGCGAGAAGATTTTAGGTTTGTTAATTTTATTATTTGGTTCTCAAACGAGGCTTCACCTCAGGGTAAGCACGAATCTGTTGGCTTGAATCTTGGCTAGGAATGGTCTGCACAAATTCAAATTGACGCTGGGGGGAGACCGCTGGTTGCCGTGGCAACCAGAGAGCCGTTTTTAATTCCGCTCGGTGAGTGGCGGCTGCTGCGCGCTGTCTCCGGAGGATGGTGGCCATGGGTCCTGCGCTCCGCGGCCAGGCTTCCCCCCGCCGAAGGCCGCCATTTCCCCTCTCAGTGGGCTTCTAAGTTCAGGCTCTCAGAGTCCCCACCAAATGGCTGGAAACGAACACTCTCTCAAAAGTGCTCCAAAAAGCGGCAGGTCCTGCCCGAGACACCAGTGACATGAGGCCATTGTTGCTCCAGAGTTCAGTAATGACAGCGAGCTCCCCACGCAAGTCCCTGGCAGCCACGGCCCCTCCAAACTCGGGGTCTGGGGAGGGGCTCACCCCCGGCGAGGGAAGATGGGGCTGGACGCTCACGCCTGGCGAGGGAAGGCAGGGGTGGGGGCTCACCCCAGGCGAGGGAAGGCGGGGCTGGACGCTCACGCCTGGCACCTGGCGAGGGAAGGCAGGGCTAGGGGCTCACCCCAGGCGAGGGAAGGCGGGGCTGGGGAGGGGCTCACCCCCAGTGAGGGAAGGCAGGGCTGGGGGCTCACGCCTGGCCAGGGAAGGCACCCGTCACCATCCTGAGCCTTCTGCGTCAGCCTGACCTCCAGCTCTGTTACCCTGCATGAGGCAGCGTCATCCCTGGGACTGTTTCCTGCTCTCCCACAAACAGCCTGCAGATCCCAAAGCCACAGGATGCGGAGAAGCGTGGTCCCCTGGCTGAGGCCTTGCAGGCAACACGGCCCACTCTCTCTGGGTAGGGGTGGGCCCAGCCCCCACTGTTCCTTCCCTACAGAGGCAGTAGCCGCAGCTCAGGCCCCGAGGTGGGACTGTGGCAGGAGCGGGCGGCCACCCACGGGCGCCCCACATCTTGTGTCCACCAGGAGATCCCCTCAGCGGAAGGAAGCCCACGTCCGCTACTAAGAGGGCCGAAGGCTCCTGGGGGGAGGCAAGGTTTCGGCCCCAGCCCCAGCGTTTCGGAGGAGGTCCAAGTGGCCTCCCCAGTTAATGGGGCCAGGTTCCCCCGTTAATGGAACCCCAAACTGACCTTTCCGGAAGGCAGGCAGAATCGCAGAGCAGTGGGAAGGGCTGGAGGGTCCCGTGCACCCGAGACCTGTGAGCTGGGGCCTCGGGTGCCAAGTAAATGACAAAGCCCTCGAGAGTCGCCTCAGAAGTGGGGTTCTCAGTGCTGTCAGGGCGACGCCCAGCAGCTGTTTCTTTGGAAGGTCAGTGTTGAAGGCGTTAGGATTTGTATCAGGAAGAACTGCCGCCCCCGTGCCAGCCCCACCTCCACCAAGGCCAGCTGGGCTGCGTTCAGACTGCCTGGCCCTCCGCAAACCCCTCTGCAAACTCGGCCATTTCTTCTGAGAACATGTTTCCTCCCACAGTGAGGCAGGAGCCACATGCCTGCTTCCGTGTGGACTGTGAGTTGCGTGTTCTTACAGTTTTAAACCATCAGAAAAAGTCAAAAGAAGAATAACCCTTCGTGGCACGTCTGTGGGTAACGCTTCGTGGCACACCCCTCGCTGGTGTGCTGCCCGCAGTGCTGAAGCCGGGAGGAGGCTGCCCTGATGGAGAACGCAGCTGGAGGGGCTGCAGTGGCCAGCCCCGGGCGTCCGCTTGGCAAGGCTGCTGTCCGCAGTTTTCTATCGAGCACTCGTGGAGTTGCTGCTGAGAAAGGGGTGGTGTAGGCGCGGTGACCATGACCAGCACTTGGCCGTCTGCGCTGTAGGCCAAGGAGGCCTGCGTGGGCCCACCTGGCTGCAGCAGGGAGCTGAGCCTCCCTGAGGAGGAAGGAACCATGCCTGGGGCAGCAACAGCAGCTCCTGCCTGCGTCCCTCACGGAGTGAGCCGACTCCTCGATTCCTCGCAGTAAAGCTCTTCACCTATGTAACTATGTATCATGTAAACAGGAACGTATCCTCCAGCTCTGCAACTCTGGTGGAATCCAGGCGATACCTGGTGAGACACCTTAATAAACACGTAAATAGACTGCCGTGGTGAGCACCTACACCCACGAGGCAAGCATGGGGCATTTTCCTGGCTAGGAATTCCATCTTTTTCACCACGAGACTCGTCATGGACTTACATTTTGAAATAGCATTGTTTGGGTTTGTTAGGGTTTTAAATTTCATTCTTCTTTGCCTTATTTCCATTTCCTGGTCTTTTCTATCTTTTTTCTTTTGTTTTCCTTTATTGGGGAGGTAAGAGTCAGGAAGGCAGGCGGCACCTCACCCGTGTGCCTGCAACATGGACAAGATGCTTCCCTCCGGCCAGGACTGGAAAAGTGGGCCCTGTGGCCAGCCAGTGCCACGGCCAACCCCGCAGTACAGAAAGTAGAGGCTTTGCTGATGAACAGCCAGCAGAGAGAGGGCGGAGGGCCGAGGGCCGGGGGCCAGGGGCCGTGACATCTGGGGACAGGGCAAGTGCTGACGTCCCCGGGCTGCAGGGCAGGCGGTCGCCGGCTCACCTTCTGAATGCCGCCCAGAGGCCTGCATGATCCTCCAGGGCGGCAGCTCCTTATCCCGCTGCACGGCGCCCGGAGACTTCTGGAACGCACAACTGCAAGTGGGGTCTAACCAGCAACTGGAAGAGCACAAGACTGGAAGAGCACGTGACTGTCCGTGCCTCGGTTTCCCCATCCACAGGCGTGCCACCAAGGCTACCATGTGGGACTGCTCAGGAGACAGTGCCCGGTCCCCAGCACCACCCCAGAGATGAGACCTGAAGCAGGTGCCTTCCAAGGGCAGCTCCAGGGAAGGGCTGGCAGAGCAGCGGGGGAGGGGCCCCGGGGGCAGCTGTGAGTGGGCAAGAGATGCCCAGCGCCCCCACCCCTCACAAGACTGAGCCCCACAGACTCTGCCCGAGGGCAGCTCTGGGACACGTGCCAGTGCCAGCTCCCCGGGGATCCCTCTCCTTCACCCAGGTTAGCACTGGGTGTGGAATGGGGGGGAACCCTCCCCGGTCCCAACCACCACGTACAGGGGCAGGGGACATTCACAAGCCAGTGGACCTGTCTGCCTCAAGTGCCGTACCCCAGGGCCCCCACAGCACCTGGTAACCTTCTGTGCATCCTACCCAGATACCAGGGGCCTTCAGGGCTTTCCCTTGGACAATCTTTCCCTTTGGAGCCTGTGGGGGCCCAGCCCAGGGCCCAAAACCAGCTGGGACTGAGAGGGGTAGTGGGAGCTTCTCTAGGGCCTCCCAGAGCCTGGCCGGCTCCACCACCTCCCTCTGCCTCCACAGCACCTTCGAGAAGTTCCCCGCAAAGCCCCATGGGACTCAGGGCAGGGCTCAAGTCCATGTGCAGGGAGAGAAACAAGCCAGGGCCCCCACACCAGCCGGGGCCTCCGCTGGGCCCCAACCGTGATGTGCCAGGAGCCCCCGGGAAGACAGGTTGACGTGTGCTCAACTTGGTACCCCTCACCTGGAGCAGTCTCTGTGGTGGGAGCTGCTGGGTGCAGGAGTAAGATGTCATGGAGACCCCTGGCCTGGGGGCGCTGGGGGCAGAATCCTCCCCTTGCTGCCGGCCCCTTCCCAGCCCTCTTGTCCAGGACCATCACCCAAGGGTTACCAGGGGGCTCTGAGGCTCCAAGGGGGAACAGTGTCCAGGGAGTCAGGGCGGCCAGGGTCTGGGGTGCCTGGAGCGTCTCCAACTGGGAACTGGACCATTGCCCGCCTGGATCCTGTGTCCCTCAGCTAGAGTTCAGGGCCCATCACAGTGTCCTCACAGAGGGGCTCTGGGGACACCAGCTAGATGGGGGGGAGTGAGGCCCTAAGGGAAGCGGAACGCTGTCACCCCTGCATCTAATTCTGCCTCTGTGAGTCTTCATGACAACCCCCCACTAGTACATCCTTCAGGCCCCTCAAAATCCATGGCAGCAGGGCCTGGGGATCCCCTGAACAGGTGCCAGTGCCAGAGAACCTGGGGCAGAAGCAGCCATGCAAGAGTGGAGGCCAAGGACGGAATAGGTGGAGGGGGAGTGGGGTCACCCAGGGCCAAGGAGGGAACAGGTGGAGGGGGTGTGGGGTCACCCAGGGCCAAGGAGGGAACAGATGGAGGAGGAGTGGGGTCACCCAGGGCCAAGGAGGGTACGAGTGGCGGGGGTATGGGGTCACCCAGGGCCAAGGAGGGAACAGGTGGAGGAGGAGTGGGATCACTGAGGGCAGTTCCTGAGACTCTTGCTGAGGTTGCCACCAGGCCAGCATGTGCCCCAGAAAACTGATCTTGCGACGAAAACTGGAGTGCACTTGGACCCACTTTGTCGGGTAGGAGGTCCCTGGGGGCAGGATAGGGGCCTGCGGGCTGTGCACAGAGCCCACACCTTGCTGCGGGTGAGGCTGGGCTGTTCAGCCCCTGGCACCCCAGCCTCCACACTCACCTTGGCTCTAGGTGCCCGGCTCTGTGGCCTAGGATGCAGGAGGGTTGGGGTGGAGGGACAGGGACGCTTTCTGCACAGCCACGGGCCCTGTCTGTCTACACCGGCTGTGTCTGCCCTGCTGACTCACACTCAGACGGGTTCAGGACAGGTGCACCTCGGTTCTGACATATCTGGACTCGAGAATGTTAATAAAGGATGGAAAATTCCGTCCAAATTCATTTTCTTGTGTATAGTTCTGTTCTTGCAGCTTCTCCACGGATGGAGATCTCCTTTGGGAATAACACAGGGTCGTGCAGTCCGCCCCCCGGCGTTTTCAGGCGAGGGTCCGGTGCTGGGGCGCGAGCGCGGAGCCGGGTGTCTCTTTAAATGCGCTCTGCAGTGTGACGGCGGCCGCCCGGCTGGAAGAGCCATCCCCGCCCTGCGGCAGGAGCCCGCCCGCCGCCATCGCCCGCCCCGGTCCCCATGGTTACGCGCCTGCCTCCGGCCCTGGGTCCCCCCTGTCGCCGAGGGAGGTACTCGCAGAGGCGGCGGCGCTGCTGGCCGGGCCGGGGCCGCCCGTGCGCGGGGCGGTGACTCACCGGCCGGCGCCGCAGCCCCGCAATCTGTTGATAACTCGCTCCCAGCTCGGCCGCTGCCCTCGCGAATGGAGAGCGGGTCCCCGGCGGGGGGAGCGCGGCGCGTCCGTCTCTAGGAGCGCGGCCCGGCCGCCCCGGCAGCCGCTTAGGCCACAGCAGGTGGGAAGGACGAGAGGGTCTGGGCGCGGGTCTGGGCGGCGGGAGGGACGCGCGCGGCCGTGGCTCTGCAGAAACGCTCCCGCCCGGGGTGACGCCGGCCGCGGGGAAAGAGGCTCCGAGTAACTTTCGGCTCCGCTGGGGCGGGAGGAGCAGCGGATAATCCAGGGCCCCCGCCCCGCGCGCCCGGCCGCAGCTCGAGCCACATCCAGGCAGAGCAGGCGCCGCGGCCGGGCTGGGGCGGGCGGGTCACTCGGTGCCCGTTCCCGGTGCCAACGCCTCGCGCGCCTCTGGCTTTGTGCAGCCCCAGACGGCTGAGTTTGGCTCCGGAGCCGGGAGTGGGGCGCAGATCGATTTTGAAACATGGAGAAGGAGACGCATCTGCCGCTGGCACGTTCGGTCCGAGCCCCCCGCCTCCCCCCGGTCCCACCGGCACCGCCTCCACCAGCCCCAGGCGCAGCCCCGGGCCGCCCGCGGAGGGGAGGGGGCGACAGGGGCCGCAGCTGCTCGCCGGCGGGGTCGGGGCTGCGAGCTGCCCTCCGCGGGGACCCTCCTCCCGCCCCGCTGACCGCCGCTGTCTTTGCAGATGGGAGCAGCTCCGGGACTGCGCCCCCCCCGCCACGGTCACCCTGAGGCCCGGGCCCGGGAGCGCGACCTCCTGGCCGCCGTCTGGGACTTTGACCTTCCGGAGGCCATGGAGGCTGGCGGGGAGCAGGGCGCGACCTGATCGCCTCCCCCTGGACGCCTCCTCCAGCGGCGCTCACGCTTCGGTAACTTTGCAGCGCTCATGGTGAGTACGGGGGTCCCGGGGGTCCTGCAGCTGGGGCTGGGCCGCTGGGGGGGCTCCGCCCGTTCAAGGACTCCCAGGCTGGAAAAGTTGTGGAGTCGTGAGCTGGTGACCGGGCTTCCGTCCGGGCTCAGTGCCGGGGTGGGAGGCTCTATGCGGTGGGGGCCGGAGACAGGCCGCGTGTCTTGGCGCCTCTGCTCCGGGGGCTGGGTGCTGGTCATACTAATGAGTTGCAGGCATACAGCAATGTCGAATCATTTAATCAATGGAGGTGACGTCCCTCCCGCAGAGCGGGCATCCGTGCCCTGTGAAAACCTGGTCTGTGCCTGGGCTGAGGTCCCTGCCACCCCAGGCCCCTCCAGCCTGGTCACCAGGCCTCCCCCACGCCACCATGCCAGCCCCTTCCCATCAGAAAGTTGATGAAAGGCAGTGGGGACAGACGTAGGTGGGCTTCAGTGGAGGCTGTGGCGGAGAGAAGGCGGCCGCACACACGACAGGCACGGGAAGGGTGTTTCACCGGGAAGGGGCTGGTGGCTGGCAGCTGGCTGGAGCGGCAAGCGGGACCCATCCTGAGTCCCTCCCTGAGGCTCCAGCAAGCTTTTGCTGCAGTTGCTGAAGGTCTGGGCTCCGGAAGGGCTGACAGCTGAGTGCACAATGCTTTGTGTGTGCTGGTAAGGGGCAGCTGACAGGCGGTGGGGACCCAGGGCACGTGCAGAGAATGCTGATGGCCCCAGAATGTGCGGCTGCCACAGACTCTGGCTGGCGTGCCTCGGAGCAGACCCAGTGTTCCCTGTGTAAGGAGCCATCCGTCTGAGTCACTTGTTCATTTTCTTCTTGTTCCATTCAAAATGTCCAAGCAAGAGAGATGCCTTTGCCAACATTCAGTATCATCTTCCAGCGGCTGCTTCACCCTGAGGCTGGCTGAGGCCTCCGCACTTACCTTTCAGACACCTGACAAGGTTGCGTGTCCAGCACCGGCAGCACCTCAGGGGGCAACAGGCCGGCCCCAGGGCTCCTGCCCACCCCCGGGCTCCCACCAGCCTCAGGAACCATTGCTGTTGTCCCACAGGTGCCACACCCAGCCCAGCCCCTAGGCCTCCCACCAGCCTCAGGAACCATTGCTGTTGTCCCACAGGTGCCACACCCAGCCCAGCCCCAGGCCTCCCACCAGCCTCAGGAACCATTGCTGTTGTCCCACAGGTGCCACACCCAGCCCAGCCCCAGGCCTCCCAGTTGGCAGAATCCGTGGCTTTTCAGCCTCAAATTCAGGCCCTTATTTGCAAAATGGAAAGCTGTCATTGACAGAGGACAGTGAATGGAGAAGGGCTTCTGAAGATGAGGGTGCTGCTGTAGCCCGGGGATCCGTCTCATCCCCTTCCTCGCCTCCTCCTCTCTAACCCTTGTTCCTTCTACGAAAAACTGTGCAGGGGCCTCCCCAATCCAAGAAGGGCACTCTTCTGTCACAGGCTGAGCCTGTTCGTGCAGTGTCCTCTCAGCTCCGGGCTCCTGGTAGAGCTTCCTGCTACCACCTCCTCGGCCCAGGGCCACCCGGTCCCAGCCGGCCTGGCAGCCCAGAGCTCCTGCTTACCCAAGACTGTGAAAGCCTGTTGAGTTCGATCTGCCTGGATAGTGTGGCATTTCAGCAGCTCACTGGGTTTTTATTCACAACAAGTAACATTTGCACCTGAGAGAATCTCTGAAAGGGACAGAAAGTGGGTGGCGTTGCCCTCCTGTGCTACGTCAGCCTGGTACAGCACTTTTCTGCATGTGTCTCCAAGTTCACAGTGTAGATACCTGGGCAGGCTCACCCCATGGCCGTGGGGTCTTGGGAAGAAAGCCTGGAGGCCATGGCCAGGGCAGGGTGGCCCTGACTCTGCCTGTCCCATTGCTGTGCTCTGGGGTACTCCTGACCCCTGCCAGGGGCAAGTTGACTGCTGAGCTCCCAAGTGTAAGGGCATAGGGCACAGGTCACAGGTCAGATTCTTTGGTGGCATCGCTCCTGGCCATGCACGAAGGCATGAGCCAGCCATGGATTCTGAGCTGCTGTCCAGCAGGTTGGCTGGCCCAGGCCGTCCTCCCAAAAGGCTGGTTTGTCGGCCTACGGTGCTCTACAGGATGGACAGTTTGCTCCCCTCTGGAGGACCTGCAGGCCACGTACCCAGCGGTTAAAGCTGGGGCACCTCCTTCTGCAAGCTGTGTCTCCGTCACCACTGTTAACAAGCAAAAGCAAACGTGAACTTGCCTCTGTCTCCGCAAGGGGTGCCGTCAGGACTTAAGTTCCAGCAGGCTGCGAGATGGAATAGGTGTCCCTTTGCACCCTGTAACCTGCAGTCCTCACACTTAACCCGGAGAACAGTTGTTCACGAGGAGAGCCAACTGTCAGTCTTTGGAATTAGATACAGCTGCAGAGCTTTTGCCTTCCCTGTGACCATTTCCCTCAGAGGATGGGAATCTGGTGGCCTCACCCCCGGCACAGACTCTCGCTCTCCTAGTAACACTGTTCGTGGCCAGAAATTAAACAGAATAATAAGATTGGCATGACTGATGTGGTGTGGTGTGTGGTGTGGCTGGTGTAGTGTGGTTTCTGTGGGTTGAGGTGATATGGGCTGGTGTAGTGTAGTTGCTGTGGGATGGGGTGGTGTGGGTTGGTGCAGTGTGGTTATAGGGTTGGGTGGTGTGGCTGGTGTAGGGTGGTTTTTGTGGAATGGGGTGGTGCAGGCTGGTGTGTGGTTGCTGTGGGATGGGGTGGTCTGGGTTGGTTTAGTGTGGTTGCTGTGGGAGGGGCAGTGTGGCTGGTATACTGTGGTTGCTGTGGTTTGTGGTGGTGTGGGCTGGTGTAGGGTGGTTGTGGGGTTGGCTGGTGTGGCTGGTATAGTGTGGTTTTTGTGGGATGGGGTGGTGTGGGCTGGTGTGTGGTTGCTGTGGGAGGGGGTGTGGTGTGAAGATGTCGTCTGGCCCTTTGTGGCTACTTTCATTCCACAATTGCAATATTTAGGTGCAGCTGGGGGCATGAGCTCACCCTCCCTCAGTGCTCAGCCCCGTGCTGGTGGCACCACTGCTGGTCAGCATCTGTGTTCTGTGTGGTCACCTGAGAGCTGCCAGCTTCCTGTGAGTAGGGTGGAGGCTCTCAAAGGAGACTCGACAGAGCCCCTTCCAGCTCTCAACTCAGGGCTGACTCTGGGTCATCGGAGGCGCTGTTTGCTGCATCCTGCGGGTTCCCAATGCGTGAATTGAGTGAGAGGCCAAGACTAACCTGCTCCAGCTTGGACTGGGGGACCCTAGAGACCAGGTGTGTGTGGGGAGCTCCTTGAGTCTAGCACTTCATTTCCCACCTTCCAAAAGGACAGGTGCCTTCTAAACTGCCAAGGAGACGCGGCGGGTACCTGAAGGGTGAAGACCTCCCACTGGAGGGTGACAGGCTGAAGGTCAAGGCCAGGCTCCTGGCAGTCCCCCCAGGAAGGGGAGTCTCGGAAGCCGAGAGTGAGGAGGAGCCTGCAGCTGCTCCCCAAGGCGGGCCCGCGCAAAGTCCACCCTGAAGAGAACCAGGATCAGGTCCTGGCCCCCAGGCGGGCTGTGGGAGTTCCGGAGCTCTGAGTTTTGAGGAAGTACGTGAGCCGTCTGTGGTGGGTTTATCTCTGCTGCAATTTCACCCCACAGCCTCTGCCAGGAACGGGCGTTCAGGAGACGGGAGGGGCCTGGGACGCAGGGCCTCTCCCAGGGCGTAACGGTGGTCCGTCACATTTACGAACATTTCAGAGCCGTACTGAGTTCTCAGCTGGCTGCTTTTTAGTCTAATATCTAAATTACTAAAAATGGCTACAGTCTACTTCCTTCATCTCATGGATGGAAAGCTTGTCGTCCCACCTCACATCTTCCCGAAAATTAAGAACTTTAAACAAGTAACTACCAGTCTAGAAAGAAGGCGTCTGATATTTTAACACATTTTTTTCCAAATCTCTTCAAAACTTCACTAGCCCGTCTACCCCTCCAAGAAGAAAATCATAACACACCTTACAAACGTAACGCCGACGACAGGTCATCTGTGTTCTGGAGGAACACGTTCTTCTCCTCTACCTTCTGCCTTTCCCCTGGAACACATCCGTGAAAAGCTGACAGATCCGTAGAGGCAGTTATTATTTTAAAGGCAGACGAGGGAATACATCAGGCTCTCAGGAAATCAGTCTTTGTTGGCACAGAACCAGGAAGTAAAACAGAGAGAACCCGAAAAAACAAGAAAGAGAACCAGGAAGAACCAGGAAGAAGCACCTTAATGAAGAAGGAGAGGGAGGGAGGGAGGGAGGGAGGGAGGGAGGAAGGAAGGAAGGAAGGAAGGAAGAGCCTGAACCTGGAAGAAGAAGGAGGAGGAGGACTCGAAGCACCTAGGAGGATATGTGTTCCTTCCTCAGCCAGTCGGAGCTGCAGACCCGGCCCCGGACGCCTCACCATGCAGGGAGGAAGGTTCCTCAGCCAGTCGGAGCTGCGGACCCGCCCCCGGACGCCTCACCCACAGGAAGGAAGGCTCCTTCAGGCAACTGGCATCCCCCAGGTTTGAAGAGGTCACTTTCCCACCTCTCGCTGCTGCAGAAAGGTTAAGTCTTTACCAGAAAATTCACACATAACTTGACTGACTGCTTTCTTCTCATCTTTCCTCCTTTATTTTTGTCTTTAACACCCTGACCCACTTGATTTGCAGAACACACCAAGGAGGAGACCTCCAGTGAAAATGAGGGGAAACAGAGGAGGAAGTTATGACTCAAGAAAGAGGAGACACAAATAAGCCGGAACACGAGTCCCCCGCACGCCGAGCTCACACGCTGGCAGGACTGTTGGCTCAGAGGCTGGCGGATGGAAGATGGAAGCCCGCCTTCCCCAGGGGAAGCAGAGACATCTCTGGCCGGCTTCTAGAGCAACCTGGGCCATGCTGCAGGCACAGAACCAAGCTGGTTTTCCGGCCATTTCATCTGGGCCAAGAAGGTCGGGGTCACCTTCATCCGCCCCTCCCCAGCCCCCGTGGGTCCTCTGAGCCGCGTTCTTCGCCCCCCAGGAGCCTGGCTGCATTCCGTGCTGAGGGTCCAGGAGCTCTGCTTCTGTGGCCTCGCGGGGGCTGATCAGCCCACCCCTGTCAGCCAGGCTCTGTTCAGCCACAGATCAGACCATCAGGCCCGGGGAACACTTGCAAAGAGGAACCCGTGCATGTGCAAACTTTAAAAGACAACACACGTCTCCACTGCGCGTGACCCACTTGGAATTTTAAATGTCATCTCTGAAAATATAGAAAGGCACTGTTGATAACTGTAATTTGGAGAAAAGAAAAGAAAAAAAAGAAACCAAAGCAAATCACATGTCTGTTTCTTATAAAACATGTTGTTGACCCACGGATCACTGCACAGGTGAGGACCGTGGCCCAGGCCTCCAGCTCACGCGGCAGCTCCGGGAGCCCACACCTGCCCTTGCCACCTCAGTCCGTGTGAAGCCCTCACATCTTGGCCTTCAGACGAGAAGCCCCACGCCAGGCGGCATGACCCCCGCTGTCACTGGAGCTTGGGTGGCGTCCTCCCAGCGCAGCCGCACCCTGGACTCACGCTCTGACGTGTTTGCCTCCTGCATGAAAAGCAGCTCTGACTGGGCTGAACACGAACGGGTTTGTGTCTGTGATGAAAAGCCGCAAATAGGAGGCTGAAGTCTTCTTCTGGCCCTGGGGACGGAGGCAGCGGGACAGGACGCGGCTGGCAGGCAACAGACATCAGGGCGTCCCGGCTGCCATCTGCGCCTCCGTCCACCATGGCTCCACCCCCGGCCCCCGCCCCTGCAGCTGAGCAGGAGTCTGAACCCTGCAGGAAGGCGCAAGGCGGCCACAGCAGCCCCAGAAAGGCCGGGGGGGATGTGTAAGGGCCCGGGCGGACCACCCCAGGATACTCAACACAACAGATGAGAACGAAGTGCTGGTTCCAGGCAACTCACGGAGGAAATGCTCCTGATAGACTCGGAGAGGGCTGGACACGGAGTGGACCCCACTCTCTTGGCTTCTCTCACGGATCTGGGTTTGCAACAGCAGCTCGTGGGAACTGTGTAGACCGTTCATGTTTATTTTAGACCCTGGGTCAATGTCATGGAGGAAAAGCCATTGACTCTGGTGGAAAAATCCCAGGGACAAGAATCTCGGGCGTCGCTCGTGCCCTGTTAAGCCTTAAGTTCTTCTACCCACATGGGGTATTCCCCACCTCCCAGCAGCAGAGAACTCACTGGATAACCTGATGTCGGGATTTGGCCGGGAAAGCGTGCTTTTCTGTGACTTTGGAGCTGTTTGCAAGTGGCAGGAAGCGGGCGCCTACTAAACCAGCAAACGTGGGACAACCGGCCCGGCACTGCCCGAGCCACGCGAGGGCCCCCATGCATCGCCTCCCGATGGCGAGCGCTCCAGCAGCCAGAACAGCAAGGGGGGATGTGGGAACGTCCACAGCTGGCCAGGCTGTCCCTGGGCTCTCTGGGGAAGCAGGAGCCCCAGCTGGAGCGCGGACCAGACACTCACCCCACAGCTGTCACAGGAGGTGACTGACGCTTCAGGCTCTGGGGCACTCAGGAGACTCCGGACAGAGGCCCGCCCAGTTCACCTCTTTACAGAGCGGCAGAGTGAGGGTGGGGCTCTCCTGGGCCCTGACCCTCCCGAAAACCCTCAGGGGCCTCTGTCCAGGGTGGGCCTCAAAGCCGAGCCTGAACCACAGGGAGCTCTCTCTCTGTGGGGTCCCGGTGTCCGGGAAGAAATGGGCAGATTCTAAACACTCCCCAGAAAGCAAAGTGTCTGCTGTCACTCCAGCTCTGCGGCCTCACACCGACACCGGCTGCTCTCCCAGGCGCCTTCGCCCTCACACAGGTCCAGGCCCCTCCTCCCAGGATGCAGGGCCCTCCAGTGCCCACCTGGCCAGTGCTGCCTAAACCCTGGGACAGGGGCCCTATTTCGGACTTTGATTGCCAGCCCGTCCCTTGTCTCCCCAGAGCGCCCTCTGTCCATGGTGGACACTCTCTAGCCAGCCAGGGCCTCGTCTTGGCTGGACGGACAAGAAGTGTGGCCTCAGGAGGGAAGCAGGAGCTCTCGGGCCGCTGGCTGCCTGCGTCCCGACACAGGTGACACTGCCTCCACCCATGACCCTTCATGTACGGGGGGGCCCCTCTCCACTTCCCGCCTCACTCAGCCGGGGCCATCCCAGAGGCCCAGCCGGCTGCCTCCTCCTGCCCCGATGCCCAGGGCAGCACCCACGACGTGGTCAGAGCTACCGGAGCCTGGCACAGGTGCAGCGATCACCAAGGGGCTGGGGAGGGGCCAGGCGGCTGCAGCCCTCACCCCTGCTGGGACCCACCCACAGGGTTGTTACAGGAACATGGCACCCACTCCGCGGGGCACACTCGCCTGCCTGACATTCACAACTAAACACCACACACTGGGGCCCTGAAGCAGACATGTTTCCCACAGTCTGGAGGCTGGAAGCCTGAGACAGAGCTGAGTGCAGGCTGGTGCCTCGAGGCCCCCTCCTGGGCCTGTACATGCGTGTTTCTGGATTCTGGTGCCCCAAGGCCCCCTCCCCGGCCTGCGCACCCCTCTGTGATTCCCTGGTGAGCTCACCTCACTCACCTGATGAAGGAAAGATGAAACCCTGTCAGCTCCAAGCCTTTCCAGCCGGGGCGATTTTCCCCCAGTCTACTCCACCACAGAGAACACACATTGCCCTTTGAACTCTGACCCTGAACCCTCTTCTTGGGCAGTGAAGCAGGTGGAGTTGGTGCCCTCCAGTCCAGGTCTGTTGGTGCCCAACGGCCTCCACTCTTTCTGCATCTCACAGACGCTCCTACAGGATCCTCCCGGGAGATGTTGACAAGCAGGGTTTCAATGAGTGTGGGGCTCCCGGTGCGGCTGGGGCCATCCCATGGGTTTCCCTGCCTCTCTTAAGGCCCATCCAGACCCCACCCAGCCACCCCCAGGCCACAGGAAGAGAGGAGGCTGGAGGCAGGCATCAGTGGGCCGAAACACCATCTCAGGAGTCGGCCTCAGAGCCACACAAGGATGCCTTTGGCCAGCAGAGCCGATGGAAAGCAAGGACAGACGTCGCTTGGTGGCCAGACGTCACTTGGTGGCCACATGAGGCCCCTCCCGTGCGCTCCCTGAGAATCCAGATGCAGCCTGACCGTCCTTCCCCAGGCAGCCCCTCTCCCTGAGACCCCACCCAAAAATGCCTGGAGCAGCTGCAGGGGAAGCCGAGCCCCAAGGGGATGCCCAGGGGACAGCACCACCCACAGATCCCTCCAGTCAGTCACACACGTCTGCTTTGCTTTCTCCTCAGGATCTGAAGACAGTGCTCTCCCTGCCCCGCTACCCAGGGGAGTTCCTGCACCCCGTGGTGTACGCGTGCACGGCGGTCATGCTGCTCTGCCTCCTGGCCTCCGTCATTACCTACATCGTGCACCAGAGGTGAGCCTGGCATGGGCAAGGGCGCCCACTGTGCCCAAGAAACCTGTTCTTACCTTCAAAGGCAAGTCCCTGAAGGGCAATGTCGCTGCCCCCTCATGTAGCAAGAAGTCCCTGAAGGTACAACTCAGGTCTCTAGCCAGCTCAGACTTGCTTGGCAGCCTGGTGCCCACCACACAGCCGAAGGGTGGATGGAGCTCGGGGAAGTCACGCCCATCCACTCAGGCCTCCGTCAGGGTCTTCTTGACGGCATCCCCTGTGTCCTTAACTGGGTGAAATACGTTCTTCCAGAAGTGGGTGCAGTGCTGGTCCAGGCGCCCTGAGAAGCTCAGGTCCCCCTGGGTGTTCACTATGGCCGGCAGGGCCTCGGAGAGGCACCAAGAATATGAGGGGGTCCAGCCGCAGTCAGGGTGGGCATGTCCACAGCCAGCCACGGGCGGGGGTTCAGGTATGTCTGAGGCTAAGGTCGCCTTGGTCACGGACAGAGCTTGGATGCACCCAGGGCCGCAGTCTCATCAGAGACTTGGGCGTACACAAGGCTGTGATCACAGGAAGGGGCTTGGGCAGGTCCGAAACTGTCATCTCAGCTGTGGCAGAACACGGGGGCCTTGATGGTTCATCGACAGTAGAAACTGACTTCTCAGTTCTGGAGGCCAAGGTCCCAGATCAAGGCACCCGTGACGCTGTGTCTGGAGAGTCTGGAGAGGGCCGGCTCCAGGCTCACGGATGGCGCCCACTGCCTGTGTCCCTGCCTGTGTCCCTGCCTGTGGGGGGTGAAGCACTCTCGGGGCCTCTTTCTCGAGGTCCTTGATCCCATCACAACGGCTATGCCCAGAGGCCCCCGCTTCCGAATACCATCAGCTTGGTGGTTAGTGCCGTCCTACCAACTGTCGGGTGGGATAAAATACATTTAGACCAGAGTGGCTGTGATTACAGGGAAAGGCTGAGGCTAGGCCGTGGCTAGAGTCACAGTGGCCGCCGTGCAGCCATACCTGTGCTGGCCACAGCCTGGATGAGTCGGGCCCCAGACATGGTGGTGGTCATGGAGAGGGTCACAGCCACAGGCGGGCACGGCGGGCTCAGCCCCAGGCTATGGCCAGGGTCATGCTGAGCCAGTCTAATCACAGTCTCGTCCTGATGTGCCTGACGCCTGCTCCGAGGGACACCCGTGGCCTCTGTCTCTGAGACAGTGTGTGGCCGAGTCCTGGAGTCTCAGGGCCTCAGTGTCTTCATCCGCCAAGAGATCAGGTTGTTCAAGCTTCTGCAAACCCCTTTCAGCCTCAGTGTGCCAGGGTGACGTAAGGCAGAACTTTCCAGTGGCCACCACTCAGGGCAGACGCGGACGGCCTGTCTGCTCTCCCCTGACCGGGTCCTCGGACAGCTGCCCCTGACCCCACGGAGAGCCTGGACTTCCCGGGGACAGAGCTTGCGCCCCAGGGGGGCCCTTCCACACCTCCCCGTGCAGGGGACAGAGCCTACGCCCCAGGGGGGGCCCTTCCAAACCTCCCTGTGCAGAGCCACTGCTCACGTGAAACCTCCTTCCTGCCCCACAGCGCCATCCGCATCAGTCGCCGGGGCCGGCACACGCTCCTGAACTTCTGCTTCCACGCAGCCCTGACCTTCACGGTGTTTGCCGGTGGCATCAACCGCACCAAGTATCCCATCCTGTGCCAGGCGGTGAGTGCCAGGGCGCCTTCGCTGGCTTCTACCAGAGGGAAAGTGTGGAGCGTTGTCTTGTTTACTGAATAATATTCCGGTGTTGGCTCAGCTATTTCCTGGGAAAGGGGTCGGGCCCCGGTGCGTCGGCGTCTCGGCTTCACGCCGTGCAAGGCCCGTGTGCTCCACGTTTGACCCCAGGGTTGAGTGCACCGCGCGGCCCCCTCCAGGCCTGCGCTCACCTGACATTTACCGTCCCCAAAGGGCGCACTCCCTGGGAGCAGGGACACAGCCTGCCCCTCCCGGAGAAAGTGGTGGGGGCAGCTCGAGGAGGGACACACGCTCCGGTCAAGGGAGGAACCTGCAGCTGCTGCTGCCTGAGTCCCAGGAGGGCAAGCGCGTCCTCTACACAGACCCCTGGAAGCCAAACAGAAATGTCACTCGGGAAATCCACCTCCCCCAGTGCAGGGAGAGCTGGAGACTTGAAGCACACAGGAGGGCTCCTCACCTCCGGTGGCCCAGCCTGACCTTGATTTAAAAGGGGGCACGTGTACATCACACTCAGTTCCTGGCAGAGCTCATGGTAGAGACCCTCACATCAAAACTAAGCCCCGTCCTCATCCACTTTGGGCTGTGGCTCATGGCCAAGGAGAGGACCTGCGCGGAGCCTCTGTAGCCACAGCTCTGGGGCGGCTCCTCCCTGCACACCCAGCCCAGTCCCAGTGGCCACCCCACTTCAGCAGCCACACAGCCCCGTACAGTCACCTCCAGGACCCGGACACAGCCAGGGGGTTGCCATGGACGGCAGGGCAACTTGTCAGGGATCTACCCTGTGGTTTCTAGGACCCTCCCGTAGTACCTGGCACTGACGTGCACCTGCAGACAGCAGTGGTTGAGACTCCCACAGGGGCTGCTCCACAGGGGTGTCTGGGGAGAGTCCGGGCTGAGGGCACAGAACCCCCCCGACTACCCCCAGGCTCCCATACCTGCCTGCAGCAGCCACGGGCTTCCTTCCTTCCCAGCACCACACTTCCATGTGCCAGGCCGGGACGGGCTGGGCAGGTGCTCACACAAACACAGGGCCCTGGCGTCTGGCACGCAGAGGAGATCCCTGTCTGTGTGACCACACATCATGCCAGCCTGTCCCGAGGCGGAGCCCAGCACGGCCCCGGGCGGAGAAGTCGCTGGCATGCACCTGAAGGTGGCTGAGGTCGGACGCGCCTCCTGCCTCCTGAATCCTTCCTCTGATAAGCTGGAAACAACCACAGCAAGTGCGCGGGAAACGCCACTGATGTCCCGCCTGTAAGTGCCTGCGAGAGGCCATCACCGTCACGTCTGCACTTTGCCACCAAGCACGCCACACACTGGGATGGAGCCTACTGGATCCGCAGGTGGCCTCCCACCACCACCAGCCAAGGGCCTTCGGCAAACCCTGCCCGCGCCTTCGGGAGCACCTGCCACTGCCTGCCTGGATGGAGCTCCTGGGGCCCGGGCCTGCGTTGACAGCTTGAGGCAGATGCTGGGGTGTTGGGGCTGCGGCCGGCAGGTCTGGAAGGTTCTGGAGGGTGGCAATCTTGGAGGAGATTTTGTTAAGGCTGCAGCCCTCAGGAGGAAATTAGCGGAAAAGACTGTGGCCTGTCTCCAGATGCCATCCTGATCTCCCAGGGAGCACGGTCCACTCACTCACTCACTCAGCAAACGTGCTGAGGGCCTATGAGGTGCCAGGCCATGCTGTGGGCACTAGGGCACTGCCAGAGACAAGCCCACATGGCTCACTGTGGAGCCGCGTTCCAGGACAGGAAGCAAGTGTGGAAGATGAGCCGTGGGAGCAGCCGGGGGTGGGAGATGCCTGCCGGACACATGACGCCAGGCTCGGGAAGCGGAGGCAGGGGCCGCGGTGGCTGCAGCCCCAGAACCACTCAGGAAACTCACAAGGCAACGTTCTCCGAGCCCCCGATGCACTGTCTGCTCCCCTGTGCTCTGCGACATGAACAGAAGCTTTCTCACTGATCTAACACTGAGGCCAGGCTGGTTCCACATTCGCAGCCTCCGGGTAAGGAGGAAAATTCAGCCACCACCGGCTGGAGGAAGAAGACCTGAGGGTCTAGTAAAAACTAGACTTGGAGCCCGACCTGCCCACACATGGGCCAGTGGTGCCCGGTCCGCCTGCCCTCCCGCCCGCCTCACGCTTGTCACACCCACCTTCCTGCCCGCCTGCCCCGCCCACCAAGGCCACAGCCCAGCACTGAGTGAAGCCTGGCCCAGGCTCTGGATGGCTGGAGAGGACGGACGGTTGCTATGGCGACAGAGAGATGGCCACGAGCCCGTTCGCAGGCTGAGTGACATCGTCAACAGAGACAGGCGCTGGCCCTGGGTCTGGCGGGGTGGGCCGGCCGTGGAGCACTGTGGGACGCCGGTGGCTTCCCTGCAGCCTCTCCACCTGTCCAGCCTGAAGTCGGTGTCCGGAACTCCGAGCTCTGCCACTTACACCTTCTCGTGATCCCCAAATGCACACGGCCTGGGTGAGGCTCAGCCCAGACAGACAAGGGGCAGGGCCGGCTCTGCCATCCTCCTCAGCGCCCCAGGCAGTGACAATGACAGCCCCACGGCTGCTTCCTGGAAAGAAAGAACCTGAGGCCCAGCTGTGGGGCCCCCGCTCCCCCACATGGTGCCCCGGTTTCCGGGCCTCCCTGTCTCCACCAGGCTGCGTGAGGCCTGGGCACGGGGATGGGACACGCCAGGCCAAGGGAAAGGGTGGAGCCCCCGGGGCCTGCTGTGTCTCCTGCCACCAGCGGCACGCAGGGAGCTCATCTGAAACTGCAAACGCAGCCCTCCAGTCTTCCAGCCCACCCCACAGTATTCTCTTCAATTATTGCAGAGCCTCCTCAGAAGTGAAAATTGAGCTCTGGATTTGATAAATCATCATAATGGTGCGACGTTAGCTTTATGCGGCGAATCTCTGTATTCCTTAAACATTTATGTCCTTTCCAATTATAGCAGTATTTTACCTGTCATTTCCAAATGTCAGGTTATTTATTACTCCAAAGGTAGCAGTGTGGCCCTGGTAATCAACTAACGCAGGAAGTCTCCATAGCAATGAGGAACGGCCAGCTGCAGGGTCACACGAATGCGTCCTCGTGGGGGCTCATCCTATTCACCGTAAGAGCATCCTGGCGTGACCCCCCGGGGACTTCACCTCCTCTCCCTTGGTGGACACCTGTCCAGGTCTGAGCTCAGGGGACGTTGGTCTGCAGCTCACAGGGTCCCGTGCCTGGGCCACAGGGACCACAGTGGGTTGTGCATGCAGGGGGGTGTGAGTGCACAGAACCATTGGTCCCCACAGACTCCCTGCTCCCGTCTCTGTGTGGAAGGGGAGCAAAGTTGAGCCGTTCAAGGGTCTCTGCAGCTCGGCGTCTCCCTGTGACTTCCGGGCGGCTGTGGGGTGGCCGCCGTCTGCCGTGGGATACAGACACTCCTGGCCGCCTGCTGCTCTCATTCTTGAAGACGCAAGCCCGGGCCGGGGCTGCTGGGCTCTGGGGGGTGGGTGCCCACCGAGGGCCTGGCTGACCGCTGCTCCCCCACAGGTGGGCATCGTGCTGCACTATTCCACGCTGTCCACCATGCTGTGGATAGGAGTGACTGCCAGGAACATCTACAAGCAGGTGACCAAGAAGGCCCCTCTGTGCCTGGACGCAGACCAGCCACCGTACCCCAGGCAGCCCCTGCTCAGGTACTGAGTGCACCTGGGCCCTGGACACTGCATGTGCCTTCTGGGTCTTGGCAAACCTCCTCGCCAGGCCACCAAGGGCCTGAGGACGATCCGGTCCATGGGGGAGGGTCAGTGTTCCGAGGGAGGGTGGAGAGCAGGCGAAGGATCTGGGGGTGGGGCAGTGTGCTGGAGGGGAGGGGCGACGGTCACTGGGGGTGAGGTGGAGAGGGCCCAGAGGGTGGAGGGTCCCGGCTGGGGTCTGAGGCAGGCGGTGCCCTGCCCTCCACATCAGCGGCTGGAGCCCAGCTGGTTGGGGGCTGGCGTGTGTTGGGGCTGGACGAGCCTCCTGTGCCCCGCAGGGCAGCCACGCCCGGGAAATGGGCTCTGGGTGGTTTTGGCTTCGGCTTCATGGTCTTCGTAACATCAGGCGGCTGACTGCTGGTGGGTGGAAAACCTCACATGCTCAAGCACTCATTTCAAGGTGGCCTGGGCCTCTCAGACCAGGAGCAGGTGTGGTCCCCCAGTTCCCAGCACCTCCCCATCTCTGCTGTGTGGGGCCCAGGTGCTGGGGTGGGACACTGGCCCCCACCCGCGGCCTACACCAGCTCTTGGTCCCCATCCATCCCCAGGCAGGGAATTCACCGTGGCCTTGGTGGGAACCACGGGCCTGCCTAGGGGGCGGAAACAGCCCATGATGGCATGGGCGCAGACCTCCCTCTCTCCCTCCCTCCCTCAGTGCAGAGCCAGGGAAACCCGGGCGTCCACGTCTGGGAGGTGGCAGAAGCTCCTCTGCACCAGCAGGAAAAAGCCAGGTCAGGGAGCCCGGACAGCTGCTTTAGACAGGGGTCTGGCCGCAGCCGTGACCGGGCCGCGGAGCTCGCCAGGGAGTTCAGCGCCTTTGGTGTTTCCTTTTCTGAACTGAGACTGAATTCCAAACACTCAGTCGGCGACAGCCAGGCTCAGAGTGTGGCCTTGAGGTCTTGGGTGCCTACCTGGCCCATCCTCTGGGGTTCCCTGAGGCTCCCTGAATGCCTGCCTTGGGCACCTTCGGCTTGCCCAGAGCAGCGCCCTGTGTGAGGCACCCCTGCCAGAGGCTGCTCTGAGGCCGGCGGTCCCGGGGGGTCTTGGAGGACATTCGTCCTGTTGCGTGTGAGATGTGGTCCCTGCTGGTGCACGGACACCTGCTTCCTCAGAAGGGTGGTCCAGCACTGCCCCGTCCAAAAGCATCTGAAGAATTCGTTTCAAGGCAGATACAGCCACGTCCTGTGTTGTTCAGTAAACAAGGCTCATTTCCACCCGGAGCATTTTCTGACACTGTTTGATTTTCAGATCCACGCAGACACGTTGCCACTTAGCAACCAGAGCTGGGTGGTGCTTCTGCGGCTGGTGGGGGCTGGGGAGGGAGCGTTTCATTATCTTGCCTCTCCTGCCAGGGAGGCCCCAGGTCCCCTGGGTTTACAAATCACTCTCAAAACGCATTTCCTCATCTGTAATTGATGGAAGAGCCACCTGGTTTTGAAGACCAGGCTGGCAGCCGTGGAGCACCCCGGCACTCTTCCGTCCGCCGTCTGCCAGTGCGCGCCACAGAGCCGTGCGTCTGTCCAGGTGCTGCGGGGCCAGCGGGCCTGGGGTTCGGCGCTGACCAGTGGGCCTGGGGCTCGGCACTGACCTGCGGGCCTGGGGCTTGGCACTGACTGGCGGGCCCAGCAACGGCAAGGCCCTGCTTGCGGCCACAGCGCTGAGGCGACTGCTGTTCCTCCTGGAGCTGCCTGGAGAGCCCCATCCTCCACCCCCTGCCCTCTGGGCCCCCTTCCTCTGTACAGAAAGGTCTTGACATTGTGGCAGGGGGTGTCCACATGGTGCCGTGTTCCAGCCGTGTTCCTTGGTTACTGGCCTGCCTGGTCACTCTGTCTCCCCAGCTGCTCCCCAGGTGCCTGGTTAGGGCTCGGCCTGTGCACCCCTGAGGCAGGTGCAGACTCGGGAGTGGTGGGCGGTGTTAGCTTGGACTTCGCCGAGGGCCTGCCCTCTCCGTGGCCGAGCCTGGGGCTGCTGGGAGACTGTGCTGGGAGACTGGGCGTCACCTCCTCAGGGAGACCAGCAGGCTGGAGCGGGGCCTTTCTCCCCACACCCCGGAGGGGCTCACGGTCTGCCCTCCAGGCCCTGGCCCAGAGCCTCTTCTCACCTCCCCCTCCTCCACCAGGAAACCTCCTCATCAGAGAGGCCGTTCCCAGCAGCCCTGCCTCCCCAGCCCCATTCCCTGGCCCACACATTATTACCGCCAACAGAAATTTAGTTTCTGAGTTCCAAGAATCTTGCAGTCTAGGAGGGAAGGGTGCGGCCACCTCTCCAGGCAGCATGTTACCCACACCCTCTCTGGCTGTTCCCATCCTGCCCTCTGAAAAGAAGACCCACACTACTCCCTGCCTCACCCTCTGCCGGGACGGGGCAGCATGACCAGCTCCCACTCACATGGACAGTGGCCAAGTCTCCGCTGCTGCGCATGAAGGAGCCGTGTGTACCGCCCGCCCACCGCCGGCCCAGCTCTGCAAGTGTTAACGAGAAGTAACGAGAAAACAGCTGTCCCCGAGAAGCGGCTGTGTGAACTCAGAGGACACTCCTGGAGCCGCCGACGTTTTGAGAAAGGCCTCGCCATCCTGAAGGCCACAGCCAGGGTTTGCCACGTGCAGCGGCCGCCTCTGCTTGACTTCGTGGAAACCAAACCTTCAAAGTCCAGGGAAGATACAGCCACGTCAAATGTTGCCATGCTGGTGTCCGTGAGCATTTCACATGCCTGAGTCCCTTTCTGTGTGAGCATGGGGGATGTCCCACCTCTGCGTGGGACCTCCCCTCTCCACAAGACAGCCTGGTCGGCAGAGGGGGCGGATACCCCCCAAGACCCCCAACTCTGCAGGGGTTGGACTCCGCGGGCAGGAACCTGCCCTCTGGTCAGGGTGAGGTCAAGGAGTGGAGGGGCCAGTCCAGGGAGGCCCAGCAGCGAGAAGCCAGAAGTTTCTGTGGCGCAGCAGGGGCCCCATGGCCAAAGTCACAGCCGCCGTCCACCTCTCCCCTCACGCAGGGGTGTGGCCCTTGTTACTACGACAACACAAGCCTTCTGCCACTTTCTAGATGGGGATTCACCTGATCTCATCTCCCCTTGGTCCCAGGATGAGCCCCCCACGCATGTGGGCCTGTGTGGAGAGATTTGAGGGCACCCTCTGCCACCCCAATTAGGAGGCACTGCACAGCCAGGCCCTCAGAACCGCCCTGGGCCTGTGGAGGGGCAGTGGGCTGACGGGTGTGTGGTCTGAAGCCCACACCAGGGCGAGGGCGGCAGGACTGGACCCCAAGGGGGGTGCCTTGGATTTGGGGGGCGCCGGAGCCCTTGCTGGCTGCAGCTTCCCTGCTTTAGTCCCAGGCCCATCACTCCCCTCCATTCACACAGCGTTTTCTCCAAATTCCAGCAGCATTGCAGCTGGTGAGGCCCCTGCCGACTGAATGAGTCACACACAGGCCCCAGCTCCTAGAACCTTTGGAGACCCTTTTCCAGGCCCGAGCTGCGGCCCTGCCTGGGCCCCTGCCCAGCAGCCCCACCAGGATGGGTCCCTCTGCTCTCCTCAGCTCCCGCCATGCCAGGATCTGGTCATCTCCATCCACCCACACGGATCCCTGTGGGCATCCCCAGCACAGCGGCTCTAGGCCAAGGAGGGTGCACAGGGTGGGCACAGCCTGGCCTCAGGGCACAGGGGACCGGAGAGCCCCCAGGAAGGGCACCAGCCACCAGATGCTGGCTTCCCCACATTGGGGGCACCGTGGCAGGCACCCATCCCAGATCCTGTTGAGGTGAGGCCTGGGCGAGTGGATGGACATCACACAGAATGTGCAGCACGCTTCCTGGGGGAAGACTGTCGAGGCCAAAGACACTCAGATAAAGTGGCAGGTCATGTCTCTGCACACAGTCTCACCCCACGGCTCAGAGTGGCCCTCACGGACTCCTGGGCAGTGTTTATCGGGGCCACGCCAGCTCTGAGCGTCACTGGAGTCACAACTGCATCTCAAGGCCGCATTAAGAAGCACTACGTCTTCCAACCCGTGAGCACGGGACGTCTTTCCTTTTATTTAACTCTAATTTATCCCAGCAAAGCTTTGCCATTTCCAGTGCACACAACTTGTACCTCCTTGGCTGAATTTTCTCCCAAGGATTTTGTTCTCTTGATGTCATTATAAATGGGATTATTTTCTTAATTTTCTTTTTGGATTGTTCATTTGCTTGTGAACAAAACACAACTGATTTCTGTGTGCCAACCTTGTGTCCTACAGCTTTGCTGAGTTCCTTTATCGGCTCTAGTTGGTGTTTTCTTCATTCTTTAGTGTTTCCTGTGTATATGATTATCACGTCATCTGTACACAGGGATAGTTCTACTTCTTCCCTTACAGTCTGGAGGGCTTTATATTTTTTTCTTGCCTAATTGTGCTGGCTACAACTTCCAATACAATATGAGTCTCTCTTTTTTTCACTTGTCAGTCTAGCTAAAGGTTTGCCAATTTTCTTGATCTGTTTACAGTCAGTTTGAGTTTCATTGATGGTCTTCATTTTTCTCTTGTCTATTTTATTTATCTCCACTCTGGTCTTTATTACTGCCTTTCTTCCATTAGCGTTGGATTTAGCTTGCTCTTCTCTTTTCAGGTTTCTTATGGTGTAAAATCAGATGGTTGACTTGAGCTCCTTTTTCTTATGTGGACGTTCATGGCTATGAATATTCCTCTGTGTGCTGCTTTTCCTGCATCCCTGAGTTATCTCATGGGGTATTTTGTTTCACTTATCTCCACAGAGTCACTTCTACTTTTCCTTGTGATTTCTTCTCTGGCCCACTAGTTGTTTAAAAGTATGCTGTTTAATTCTCACAGATGTCTAGATAGTCAGGGAAAAAAACACCCTAAAATTGTGCTGCAACTATTAGTGTCAAGCTGAATGAAGGGAATCCCCGCTCGATCAAAGCAGCATGGTTTTGGGGAGCTTGTCTCTATAAGGAGATCTTCATTACAATGATGAAAAACATTGTTTCATTTCTTCCTTGTGATTTGGGTACAGCGGAGGGGTGGGAGGGAGTGGATGACCCTGCACATCCTGCTGTGTGGCCTGCCCTGGCCAGGCCAGCCTTCTTCCCTTTCTCCATGTGTGAGGAGTGGAGTGGGTGTGGGCACAAGGGGCCAGGGAGTGCCTCAAGGTTAGGCCTGGACCGGACGCCACACAGACCTCCCTGAGCACACCTGGGAGTGTGCAAGACCTGCTGCCCTGCTGGTGTCTTCAGTGCAAGTGTGGTTGTAGGTTGAGTGTGAGTCTGTTCTCTGGCCCAAGAGCTCTGCCTTGGAGGAGGGAGTTTAGGGGAAGGACAGATGCAGCCTCAACCGAGGAGTCCGTGGACTCTTGGCACTGCTAAGTGGGGCTAGGGTGACTCCGTGGAGAAGGAAGCAGGGAGGGACGCCAGAAGGGGAGAAGGAAGCAGCTTGGCTGGGAGGAGACAGAGGTGTTGGACACAGGACCCCCCCCAGGCCCACAGAGGCACTGGCTCAGCCACCCAAGCCCTCACAGTGGTGCCTCTTCGGATTCAAGCACCCTCACCTTCGACCAACATGGTGGCCACTGTCACCTCCCAATACTCTCAAGATTCTAGACACAGACTCTGTTGCAATACTCTGTCCCAAAAACACCATTTGCAGTCTGCGCACCAGTCCTGACCACCACACACATTTGCCACAGCCTCCTGTTGCCTCCCTCAGATATCCCAAGACAGCTCAACACTGTGTGCATGTGGCCCCAGCTCCACTCCTCCCTCAGTGCCACAAGGGAACCAGCTCCATTTGGCCCCAGCCCCACCCCTCCCCTCATGTCCTCCATGGCCCCAGCCCCACTCCCTCACCTCACGTCCTTCATGGAACCAGCTCCATGCCCGCAATGTCTTTGCAGCTCAGCAGCCGGCACTGCTGTCCCAGCATTCGTGTCTGGGTGCTGGACATTGTGCCAAACTCTCTACCTGCTTTCCCAGATAAGGCCACACCTCCAGGCCCAGGAGTCTTCCCCACCTCTCCTGTGCCCTGTTCTCTCCAAGCCCCACTCCCTGGACCTCATTTTTCCTGCTCTGTGGACTGCCCTGACCCCAGCAGGCCTCCACGCCCCTTTCTCAGCCTCCTGCTCTGCCACCTCCACACCACCTAGATACTTTTTCTCCCCAGCTGGAAGCCTGACTGCTTGCCCCCACGACCACTCCCCAGACCCCCCATTGCTGCTCAGCTCTGGCTCAGAGCCTTCCTATCTGCCCCTTCCTGGCCTCTCCTGCCCTTTGGGCACTGAGGGTCAGTCCCTCCAGTGGGATGGGCACTTCCCATCTCCACTCCAGTCTCCTCCCTGCACCTCAGCTTTCTCTTAGGTGAGACCCCTGACCCTCTGCCCGGTGCCCACCCACTATTGCAGAGCAACTGTCCCCTGACCTCTCCTCCCCTAGATGACAATGATGGGAAGGTCCCTCCTGCTTCGTATTCTCCAGGCTTGGCATCCAGCCCCTCCTGGTTAAATGTTGAAACCAAAAAGAGACAAACGGCAGGGATGTAGTAAATATGTGTGAAATTGGCCTCCATGCTCAACTGGGCTGGATGTGTCGATGGAAAGCAATCAGTTTCGTACTTTGTTCTGACGCGTGGGTGAGCAGCACACTGCCCGTCAAGCGGTGTCAGGCCCCACAGCCTCCGCACACTCAGGGAGGGGCTGGAAGGACCCAGGACTCAGCAGTGGCGGCGTTTCTGGGTGTGGTTTGTCTCCACAGAAGGATCCACCACAGGGTCAGCGAGGGAAAAGGCGTCCGGCAGAGTCCGAGACTCCAAAGTTCTCCCAGGAGACAGCGGGTGGGGAGGATCCACACAGAGCCTGCTCCTTCCTCCAGCAGCAAAACGCAGCAAAGTGCACCCCGCACTTCTGCCCAGGAGGCCGCTCAGGCTCAAGCTTTGGGTTCTTGCTGGGACGGGTCACTCCTGTGTGCTCTGCCAGTTCCACTGGCCACAGCTACGGATCCTCACACTCCGGCGGGAAGGCAGGTGTCGCCATCAGTCTCAAGGTTCATGCAAACAGCCCAGGCTGCTGTAGTGCTACATCCTGCGTCCCTGCACACAGAGCAGCCTTATCAGGAAGTGACGTGGGGAATGTGCTGAAAGCCACTGACCGAGGCCCCTGCCACGGCCCCGGGGCTGGACCTTCTGCAGAGCAACACCGGGCTGCACAGGGTCGAATGTTCAGAGAGAAGCTTCTTGGATCCGCCGCTTCTAACTATATGGGTGAGAAGAAAGAAAGACTGAGAGAGAGATTTGGTAAGAAATATAAAGAAATACTGGAAGAAAAAGAATAAGAGCAAATATGATGTACCCTGAGCTGATGCTTTCTACACAAAACAGGAGCCAACAGCCTGATGCCCGTGTCTGAACGATTAGCCTGCTTCCTGTACACCCAGATCTCACAATCCAGATTTGTTATTTTCCAGAATTCCGTTTTGACCTCTATTCAACCACTTCCCCTTCCTTATCTTTAGTTTCCTGCCCAGTCCCTTTGCCACAGAGTGATGCCTGCCTGGGGCCCTGGACGCAGGTGCTGCTGGATAATTCAGTGATCCCCGGTCCCTAAGCACCTGCTCGGATGTGAGCAGAGCCCACTGAAGGGTTATTTCTGCATCCTTTAAGTGGAAATGTGGCTGAACTGGGGAGGTTTTGGGTAGGCTGGGCCTCCTGCCCACCACGGGCACCTCCCCTCCTAATCCTGCCAAGCCACATGCCTGCCATGGGCACCTCCCCTCCTAATCTCGCTGGCCACCTGCCCGCCGTGGGTGCCTCCTCTCCTAATCCCTCCAGACCACTTGCCCACCATGGGCACCTCCCCTCCTAATCCCTCCAGACCACCTGCCTGCCATGAGCGCCTCCCTCCTAATCCTGCTGGCCAGCCCACTTTGAGGAAGGGCCTCTAAGTAGACTGAACTTTCCACATTTTCTGCTCCCCCTGCCAGCCAAAGGGAAGCCACTCCAGAAACAAGCAGAACTTTTATGATTTCACAGGTGCTCGGGGGCTAATTCCCCATTCAGCAAAGAGTAATTACATCCTAGTTTTGCAATCTGCCCACCCTTTCTGGTCAAGTGCACCAAGCTGTGTCGGTTATTTGAGGTCTGTGGGGTGTATCAGTTATTTGAGGTCTGTGAGGTGTGTTGGTTATTTGAGGTCTGTGGGCTGTGTTTGCTATTTGAAGCCTGTAAGTTGTGTGGGTTATTTGAGGTCCGAGGGCCATGTCAGTTATTTGAGGTCTGAGGGCTGTGTCGGTTATTTGAGGTCTGTGGGGTGTGTCGGTTATTTGAGGTCTGGCCCGTGTCGGTTGCTTGAGGTCTGTGGGGTGTGTCAGTTATTTGAGGTCTGTGGGCTGTGTCGGTTTGGAATTCCACTGGCACCGACACACTTGGATTCCGTGTCACAGCCCAGCTTGCTAAGGACGCCTGCTGCCACCTTTACCCGCCTCGCAGCCTCCCCGGTGCTGGCCAGGCACAGAGGAACGCGCGTCCCTGCCGCAGGGATGAGTGCTTTCCTGAGGCTCCTTCCGCCAGGAACCCCCTCTAGGCCACAGGGCAAACTCTGGAGACTGCCTTGGGCTTGGGACCTGACGGTGGCCACACACTGGGCCTGGCTTGGACCCCACAGGACTGGGGCCCTCGGGCTCTGGGGCCCTGGGAATGGCCAGTGGAAAGCGCCCACTCCCTCCTGTTCCATCTGGAATGTGTGCTCGAGGCCAGTCCTCAGGATGAGCTGCCTAAGGGCAGGCAGAAGTCACAGGCCAGTGAGCAACCTGGCGCCTGCCACTTCTAAGAATGTGGGTTCACACGGAGAGGGCAAGGATGGGGGTGGGTGGGAGGGAGCAGAGGGAACTTTGTGTGGGGAAAGCCCTGGAAGGGAGCAGCTCTGAGGTCTCTGTGAAGCAGCCTTCCCTCCCTTTCGCATCTCCCTGTGGACCCTTGGACGTCAGGCCAGGAAGGGCTTGGGCCTTCCAGTTGACCCTCTAGCCCAGCCCTGAGCTTTACAGATGGGGAAACCGAGGCCCCAGAGGCACGAGGGCTCGCCCAGAGCGCTGGCCAGGCCACCAGGACCTGGCATCTCACACTTTGGCAGTCTCCTGACTCTGTAGACGCCGTGAGTACCTCCCCTCCCGCCGGTCCTGTTGTCTGCTGACAGCAGCGTTGGTTGAGGATGGGAGGAAGGGCCACATGGCACAACCGCTTCTCCACCCCCGGGAGTAGCACCAAGCCCAGTGCCAGCACACTTAGCTCCCCTGAGCAGGAGCAGAGGACACTGGAACTTCGAGGGCAGAGCAGGACACACCGCCACTAATGCCTGGGTCCAATGGTGGCCCCTCAAGGCCACACGTGGCCTGACATCCTGGAACACAGGCACTCTTCACAGCACAAGTGATCCTGCAGACCCATCCGTGGGCACCCACTGCAAGGGGACTGGAGTGACAGTGCTATGGTGTTCAAAGCATCTTGTCAGTCATGAAGCATCCATGGCTCGTGTCTGGAGCCGGGCATCGTGGTGCCATCTGCAGGGCACAGCTGGTGCCCAGGACAGTGGCGCTGTCCTTCTCCACCTGACTGCTGTCTTGCCAGCCTGCCTTCCTCCTGGTGCCCGCGGCGTCCTCCTCCATCCATCCTCCGCGGTTATCGAATGCAGAGGAGCCGAGGATGCACTTCCGAGGCTCGCCTTGACTTTCCGGAGATACTTAGACAAATGGACGTAAATAACTCTTGGATCCTAGCAGGAATTCTCAGCCTGCTTTCTCTGAATTCAGAAGTCACAGTTAACTCAGAATGCTAACCGGGCCAGGGACCACGATCTCACAGATGGGTCCCGTGTCCCGGGGAGGTGAGGGTGCCAGGGCTGTCTCCTGAGGTATCTGCTACCCGTCCCTGCACTGCCCGCTCCCCGAGGCCGCGTCTGCACATGCGGTTTCCTTGGCTCCTTCTGCTCCTGGGCGGCGCCAGCCTCAGGTCCACACCTGGAATCCACCGTCTTTGCTGTGACAAATGACCTCAGCGCATCGAAGGCTCCCTGGGGCCATAACCTCCATGAGTGCGACTGGCTGGTGGGGCAGCACTGCTGTCCTGGGGACATGCTTCCCGTGGAGAGGCGGCTAGGAGCCTGGGGGGCTTCGTCGAGGGGGTTCTGGAAGGGCTCAGTGGTCAAACTTCAACATGCACCTGGGCCTCACCCATCGCCTGAGTGGGGTTGTCCCGAGTCCACCCCCAGCCCCTGAGCCCTCCTCACCCCTCAGTCTTCCCCTGGGCGGGGCTGGCACAGACTGGGGTCCTCCACATCATCTCCAGCAGGGCAATGGCACACAGGCTCTGCCCAGTGGTCAGCAGCAGGCACGGGCAGGCACAGGGAGGAGGCAACCCCAGAGTAAAGGGAAACCGACAAGGCCTCTGCGCCCGCGAAAGCCGGGCCCTGGATCTGGCCAAAGAACTGTCCTCATGAGGCCACAGCTGGACTCAGCCTCGACGCCTGACCCCGAATGACACGGTGGATCGGGTGTCCCTGAGAAGGGCGGAGGCCTGACCCCAAAGGACACAGTGGATCGGGGGTGCCCTGAGAAGGGTGGCCCCCAGGCCTGGCCCATGCTTGGCAGAAGGGTGTGCAGCACTGGTCAGCCGCCTCCTTGAAGACGGGGGGAAATGAGTAATTGTAGGTGGCTCCCCGGGAAGGGGCCCAGGACCCCGCGGGCACTGTGGGGACTCAGCACAGCCAAGGGCCGGCTCACAGCGCTGTCACCCCTCCCAGGCCCCTCGAACCACCCACTGCTGGGACCCTGGACACATGGGCTGCAAGTCTCCAACCCTCACTGTCCTCAAGACGGCCATGTCCCCTCATCCTCTGAGCTGCCAGGGCCACACATCAGACCCAGCCCCGAGACACCACTGCCAGGTCCTGGTGTACTACAGCCCCCAACCCCTCCCTGCCTTCCAGAGACCCTGCCCCAGGGGAAAGCTGGCGCTCTGCTCCTGCATCCACCCAGCAAGACCCTCTCCCTACCTTATCCCTCCCCCTCACCCCTCCCCTTTTCCCTCCCTCTTTTCCCTCCCCATTCCCCTCTCCCTCCCTCGACTCCTCCCCTCCCCTCCTCACCTTCCATGGGCTCCAGGTAAAGCCCAGGGCTAGAGGCATGCCTGGCCCCCCCATGCCGCCCTGCAGGCGTACTCCTGGTGGAGCCCAGGCCCCTGGCCACCCTACCCTGGGCCACTGCCTAGCGCAAGGCCATACTGGACGAGTGTGGATTGGGTGAAAAACACAGTAATGAAATGTGGTGAAAATGCTCCTGGAAGCCCAGCTGATGAGATCCAACCGCCCTCCCCGCAGGGCCTGTGCCTTCGCCTTGCACAGTCCCTCGGCCTTTGGGGGATCCCAAAGCTCTCGGCTCCTACATGGTCCAGGCTTTGTCAGTGTCCCCCGCCCCCCTGCTGCCACACACGGTCCCTTCAGGGCCACCACGGCCGCTCCAGCTCCCTCAGTCCCTGTCTGGTGGGCGTCCCCTGGCCCTGCCCAAACCCTCCTCCCACCCAGACCACACCCAAGGCTGCCCCCCAGCTGCCCCACAGCACACCCAGCCCTCCACAGGCGTCCTCTCCCTCTCGTGTGGCAGCCCTCAGCCCCCACAGGCGTCCCTCCCTCCGGTGTGGCAGCCCTCAGCCCTCTCACGATGAAGAGCCTCAGACGCCCAACTAGAAACATGGGGCAGCCTAAGGAGGGCCCCCCTTCCTCTGTGGTGGGGACACCGCCGATGGAGCCCCAGGCTTCCTTCCTGTTGGCCACACCTCTTTCTTTCCTGCATCCTCTCCTGCCCATCAGACCCCACCCTCTGGTCAGTTCCGAGTCAGGCCAGGGGTGGGCAGGCCCCTCGAGCAGAGGCTCCTCTGGGAACCCAAGGCGAATGAGGAACGCCAGGATAGTGTCAGCAGACAGATGCAGGTCTGACCCCTGGTTTGGGACAGAGGACGGGGAGGGTAGAGGGTGGTGGGGATGCTTTTCACCATCACTGTCCCCATCCTGTCACTGGAGCAGCTTGTGGAAGGTGGCCTCTGTCGGTCATGCTCTCTGTGGTGGGGCCCAGGGCTCAGTGCCAGGTGCTCTCATGGAGGCACAGAAGGGGGAAGGGGAAGGTATGAGCCAGCCGGACGCCAGTGTCAGAGCGCCCCAAGTGAGGGGTCAGTGCCCGGCAGGAGCTGAGAGTCACATGCTGTCTGGTCCAGAGTGAGGACTGCTGACCGCCCTCCTGCGAGTGGACAGAGGGACACAGTCCAAGGCATAGAGGCAGCACCCAGAGCCCGCCCCTGCCCACTGCCCGGGTCCGAGACCCAAGAACTGTGCACACAGAGCAGGCATCTGCCCAAAGCCCGGCCTGAGTGAGTGCCCAGGGTGCCCAGCAAACACCACGGAGCAGCCAACTGACGGTGCATCCAGCCTGGAGCCCCACAGAGGCCAAGCGCTCAGTGTGGCCACACCAGACCTGCCCCCTGGGAGGTCCTGTGCACTGTGAACGCAGCCAGGGCAGAGCCCAGGAGATTGCCTGGGCTGGGAGGCCCCAGGATCAGGCCCTCACTAGCCCAGGCACCTGCTCAGGGCTGGTGCTCCCTGGTCTTACCCCTGGAGCTCAGGCCGTGGACAGTTGAGAGGAGACTGGCAGGGGTCAGCTCAGCATCTGGAATGGGCCTGGAGAAGGGGATCGACTGTGTCCCTGACCTCAGCCGAGTCCCATTTATTTCTGGGTTCTGCACACGTGGCCTCAGTGGTTGAAATAACGGGCAGCCAGCAGTGACTTAGAGACACGAGACTGGCTGCAAGGCCACTTGCAATCTGGTGACTTCATTCTGGGATCCTGGGAGGAGTCCCTGCCAGGCCCAGCTCCCCTGTCACCCCAGTTGCCAACTCCAACCAGTGGCCAGGCAGCAATCATCCCCACCCCTCCCTTTGCCCACATGCTGGTCATCCTCCTGTCCTGTCCCGGATAGCAGGAAGGGCTGTGGCCAGTTGACTGGTAAAGCTGTGTTTGACGGTGGAGCCTGGGAGGGAATGAGCCAGCTGATCAGGCCAGCCAGGTGAGCCCTGTGGGGAGCTGGACATGTCCCCAGGCTGACGCCACTGCCCCCAGTCAGCACTGGCACAAGCTTCCAGATGATTCTCTGGTCTCACCGTCTCCAGGAACTGCAGCCCCACCAGCCTCTCCCTGTCTCGTTTCCCAAACTTCCTTTTCATTAGAGAGCAAAACCCCTTGAGGACCAGCAGCTGTATGGTCCACGGAGGCCTCAGGTAACAGTGCCCATAGGATTTTTAAGTTAAGGTATGTACATTGTTTCTTTAGACATAATGCTATCGCACTTAGTCAACTACAGTACAGTGTAAATACAACTTTTATGTGCTGTAGTAGTCCACTGTCACACTGCTATAAAGAAGTACCCAAGAGTGGGTAATTTATAAAGGAAAGAGGTTTAATTGACTCACAGTTCCACATGGCTGGGAGGCCTCAGGAAACTTACAGTCATGGCGGAAGGGGAAGAAGAAGCAGCGCCTTTTTTTTTTTTTTTTTTTTTTTTTT
>NW_016811410.1:458706-574235 GCF_001698545.2 Rhinopithecus bieti | reverse complement strand
TGAGACGGAGTCTCGCTCTGTCACCCAGGCTGGAGTGCTGTGGCCGGATCTCAGCTCACTGCAAGCTCTGCCTCCCGGGTTCACGCCATTCTCCCGTCTCAGCCTCCCGGGTAGCTGGGACTACAGGCGCCGCCACATCGCCCGGCTAGTTTTTTGTAGTTTTTAGTAGAGACGGGGTTTCACCGTGTTAACCAGGATGGTCTCGATCTCCTGACCTCGTGATCCGCCCGTCTCGGCCTCCCAAAGTGCTGGGATTACAGGCTTGAGCCACTGCACCCGGCAGCAGCACCTTCTTCACAAGGAGACAGGAGAGAGAAGGGAAGAGCGAAGGGAGAAGAGACTCCTATAAAACCTTCAGTCTCGTGAGAACTCAATATCATGAGAACAACGTGAGGGAAGCCGCCTCCTGATCCAACCACCTCCCACCAGGACCTGCCCTCAACACATGGGGATTACGGGATCACAGTC
This sequence comes from Rhinopithecus bieti, assembly GCF_001698545.2. Classification (NCBI taxonomy): domain Eukaryota; kingdom Metazoa; phylum Chordata; class Mammalia; order Primates; family Cercopithecidae; genus Rhinopithecus; species Rhinopithecus bieti. Next base: position 573,767 of record NW_016811410.1, on the reverse strand, counting down.
TGAGATGAGATGTGTGTGAGGACACAGAGCCAAACCATATCATGTGCACTGGGAAACCAAAAAATGTGTGTGATTCACTTTATTGCAGTGTTTGGAACTGAACCTGTACCATCTCTTCAGTGTGCACACACATCACACACACATGCACTCACACGCCACACACATGCATTGCATACATGTACACATACACTCAGGCAGTTACATCACATGCACTCACACACCACACACACACACTTGCACTGCACACGTGCACACTCAGGCACTTACATGCACTCACACTCACACCACACACATACACACACACTGAACACGTGCATACTCAGGCACTTACACACACTCACATTCACCACACACACACTTGCACTGCACACATGCACACTCAGACACACGCACTCACACACCACACACACACACACTGAACACGTGCATACTGAGGCACTTATACGTGCTCACATTCACCACACACATACACTTGCACTGCACACATGCACACTCTGGCACTTACATGCACTCACACTCACCACACACATACACACACTTGCACTGCACATGTGCACACTCAGGCACTTGCACACACTCACATCACACACATACACTCTTGCACTGCACACGTGCACATTCAGGCACTTACATGCACTCACACTCACCACATACACTCTTGCATTGCACATGTGCACACATACTCATGCACTCACACACTCACATCACACTTGCATGCACACCCACGAAACACCGCACATGGAGCACAGCTCAAGTCACAGCACCGGTGAAACTTCAGCTACAGCATAAACTGAGGCGGGTATGGCAGAGGAGGCCATGACCATGACCTGAGGCCTTCACAGACCATACAGCTGCTGGTTCTTTATTGCTAAAAATAAATGCTCATGACTTCAGCAAGTCATAATCTTCCTGCGGGCAGAGAGTCCCACCTCGATGTGGACCGCTGGGGCTGACCAGGGTGGCAGTGACTGAAGGCTGGAGTGGCTGTGGCAATTCCTTAAAATAAGACACGCAGTGCTGTTGGATGCGTTTTACCCACAGTAGAACTCCTTTCAAGACTGGAGTCATCCTCTCAAACTCTGCCACGGCTCTGTCGACTCAGTGCGTGAAATATTCTCAATCCTTTGCTGTCGTTTCGGCAGTGCCCACGGCATCTTCACCAGGAGCAGACTGATCCCAAGAAACCTCTTTCTTTGCTCATTCATAAGACGCGGCTCCTCTTTGGTTACGTTTTACCGTGAGACTGTAGCAATGCAGTGCCATCTTCAGCTGCTCTTCTAATTCTTGGGTAGCCAGGAGCAGTGTCAACTAGCAGCAATATTTTGAAAAGAATCTTTTTGAGCAATAGGTCTCAACAGTGGGCTTTAAATATTCAGCAAACCATGCTGTCAACAGATGTGCTGACACCAGGCTTTGTTGTCCTCTTACAGAGCACAGGCAGAGTAGATTGAGCATCATTCTTAAAGGCCCTGGGATTTTCAGAATGGTGAATGAGGATCGGCTTCAACTCAAAGTCCCCGGCCGCGTTAGCCCCTAGCAAGAGAGTCCGCCTGTGCTTGGAAGCTTGGAAGCCAGGCACGGTCTCCTCTCTAGCTGTGAAAGTCCTAGAAGGCATCTTCTTCCAGTAGAAGGCTGTTTCATCTGCATTGCAGATCTCTTGTTTAGGCTAAGCGCTGTGGCTCATGCCTATAATCCCAGCACTTTGGGAGGCCGAGGCAGGCAGATCACCTGAGGTCAGGAGTTCAAGACGAGCCTGGCCAAGACAGCAAAGCCCAGTCTGGACAAAAAAAACAAAAAACAAAAAACAAAAAATTAGCCGGGCGTGGTGGCGGGCACCTGTAATCCCAGCTACCGGAGAGGCTGAGGCAAGAGAATCACTTGAACCTGGGAGGTGGAGCTTGCAGTGAGCCGAGATCACACCACTGCACTCCAGCCTGGGTGACAGAGCAAGACTCCGCCTCAAAAAAAGAAAAATCACTCTTGTTTAGTGCAACCTCCCTCATCCCCATCCTGGCCAGATCTTCTGGAGAACTTGCTACAGCTTCTCCATCAACACTTACTGTTTCACCCTGCACTTTTATGTTATGAAGATGGTTTCTGTCCTTAAACTTCATGAACCAACCTCTGCTAACTTGGAGCATTTTTCCTGCTGCACCTCTCTCGGCCATCATAGGGTTAAAGAGAGTTAGGGTCTTGCTCTAGATCAGGCTTTGGCTTGAGGGAATGTTGTGTCTGGTTTGATCTTCCATCCAGATCATTAAAACTTGCTCCACAGCAGCCATGAGGGTGTTTCACTTTCTTATCATTCATGTGTTTGCTGGAGGCAATTTTCTTCAATAATTTTCCTTTGCATTCACTACGTGGCTGTTTGTCACAAGAGGCCAAGCTTTTGGCCTATCTCTGTTTCGACATGCCTTCTTCACTAAGCGTAATGATTTCTAGCTTTATAAATAAAGCAAGAGATGTCCAACTGTTCCTTTCATTTGAACACTTAGAGGCCATTGTGGGGTTATTAATTGGCCTAATTTCAATATTTTTGTGACTCAGGGAATAGGAAGGAGATGGGGAACAGCCAACCCATGGAGCAACCAGATCACACAGGACATTTACCCACTAAGTTCACCGTCTTATACAGGCGTGGTTTGTGGTGCCCCAAGACAGCTACCACGGAAACCTCAAAGATGACTGATCACAGCTCACCATGACAGACATAGTAATAGTGGTAAAACGTGAAATATTTAGAGAATTACTAAAATATGACACAGAGACATCAAATGAACACATGCTGTTGGAAAAATGGCGCTGATGGACTTGCTCAACGCTGGATTCCCACAGCCTTCACCTGTGAAAAACGCAGGAACTGCAAAGCCCAGGTGCACCTGTGCGTGTGTGAGTGCCTGTGCGTGTGGAGGGCCTGTGCGTGTGGAAGGTCTGTGCGTGTGTGAGTGCTGTGCGTGTGGAGGGCCTGTGCATGTGTGAGTGCCTGTGCGTGTGGAGGGCCTGTGCATGTGGAGTGTGCCAGTGTGTGTGTGTGTATGGTGTGTGCCAGTGTGTGTGAGTGTGCATGTGTGAATGTGTGTGCATGTGCGTGTGGTGTGTGCCAGTGTGCATGTGTGTACGTGTGTGCCTGTGCATATGGTGTGTGCCAGTGTGCACGTGTGTGCGCCTATGCATGAGTGTGTGTGTGAGTGTGCATGTGTGCCATTGTGCTGATGTGTGTATGTGTGTGCCTGTGCATGTGGTGTGTGCCAGTGTGCATGAGTGTGTGTGCATGTGTGTGCCTGTGCATGTGGTGTGTGCCTGTGCGTGTGCCTGTGTATGTGGTGTATGCCATTGTGCGTGTGTGCCTGTGCGTGTGTGTGCCATTGTGTGTGTGAATGTGTGTGCCTGTGCATGTGATGTGTGGGTGTGTGCCAGTGTGCATGTGAGTGTGCATTTGTGAGTATGTGTGCTTGTGTGTGTGATGTGTGCCAGTGTGCGTGTGAGTGTGCATGTGTGCCAGTGTGCATGTGGTATGTGTGTTCCAGTGGGGGGGTATGTATGCGTGGAAGTGTCATGCAAGCGAATATGTGTGCACATGTGAGCATGCATGTGGTGTAAGGAGAGGTGCAGCATGGAGGCAGAGGCAGTGCCGCCCGCCTGAGCCCAGAGATGCAGTGTTGGTCTCAGAGGGGCTGTCCTGGGAGGCACCTGGGTCTGGGACCTTTTCGCTCGGGCTTTGATGGTGCCACTGTACCTGGGGAGAGGTGTGAAGCGTCAGCCGTGACGGGAACCAAGCCGTGGCGGGACCACACCCGTGGTCTGAATCCTTGCCCCGTTTCCCCGTGTCCCAGCGTGCGCTGATTCCGACCATCGGCTCCAATCAGCAGCGGGCGAGTGTGCCAGGAGGGATCACAGAGCCGGTAGCACCCAGGCGGGGCACATGCTTCTATGGATGGTTTAAGGCACCCATCCTCACGCCACATCCGCACCATGGCTCCTCCCCTAGGCCCCTCCCCGAGGCTCCCCAGTCACCCAGTGTGAGCAGCATGTCCGTCCTGAGCTGCGAGTAGCTGGGATTCGCCGCACAGCTGGGGCCGCACCGCAAGCGCAGTGGATAAAGCAACTCAGGGGGATCATCCGACAGTCGAGAGCCATAAGTCCAAAATGGGCCCCGCCGGACCGACATCCAGGTGTGGGCAGGGCTGCCTCCATCCCCCCGGCACCTTCTGGGGCTGCCTCGGCCGCCATCACTCCTGGGCTTGGGGCCTTCTCCACCCTGAAAGCCAGCAGCCCTGCATCTTCTCTCCACTGGGATCTCTGCCCTCCCTCTTAAGAGGACCCCAGTGGTGATGTCAGTCCAGCCAAACAACCCAGGACAGTCTCCGCCCTTCACCATCGCTCACTTAACCGCATCTGCAAAGTCCCTCTTGACGTGTGAGGTGAAACCTTCACTAGTTTCAGGGAAGAGAACATGGATGTCTGCGGGCGTTATTCAGCCGACATAGGTCGGAGCTCCTGTTCTCCTGTGTGACACTCATCTACCTGCCCGGGCACTGATGGTCACTCCTCCCTCGCTTGGCCCTGGGTCACATGGCGGTGCACTCAGGGCTGGTACCGGGCTCTGCAGCCTCCCTGGCCCTGCAGCCTCCCTGGCCAGGCCACCCTCCCCAGTTCTGCACCCTCTCCAGCTCTGCACCCTCCCCGGCCAGGCCACCCTCCCCAGCTCTGCACCCTCCCCAGCTCTGCACCCTCTCCAGCTCTGCACCCTCCCCAGCTCTGCACCCTCCCCAGCTCTGCACCCTCCCCAGCTCTGCACCCTCTCCAGCTCTGCACCCTCTCCAGCTCTGCACCCTCCCCAGCTCTGCACCCTCCCCAGCCAGGCACCCTCCCCGGCCTCTGAGCAATGTGCTCTGCCGTGAGTCAGCTCCCGCCTTTGCTCCTCTGGACACCTCTGGGTTGGGTTCACAGCTCCCAAGGGGAAGCCGTTAGGATTTCATCGAGATTCAGATCCGCCCTCCCTTTCTAGAAACCTTCATCTAACTCAGCCGTTGGCCTGAGTCCCGGAAATCACGTAACCCGGAGATGTTCCAGTGAGTGGCCTGGCATGGCGAGCCACTGTCCCGACGCTGGGCACCTGGGCACAGAGGGGTGGCTGGACATTCCTCGACGCCCAGAGTCCAGCTGGGGTTGAGATGGGATTCTAGGTAACAGAATACGACGCTTGAGTGACAGACGCGTCAGTGCCCAGAGGAGGAGAACAAGCTGGACCCCCACCCTGACTGGGGCTGGGAGCCACAGGAGAGGGTGCTCCCAGCTGCCAGATGGGCAGGAACAGCTCCCCGGACACAGGTGGGCTGAGGCTGTTGTGAGCGGCCCACGCCGGGCGGTGGTTGGTGGATGCTGGACCCCGCAGAGCCCCCGGCCGCGCCCCAGCCCCGCGCCTGCAAGTCCGCGGCAGTCACTGCCCAGCGGCGGCGCGAGGAAAGCGGCGGCCTCCAGCGCCCTCTGCCGGCCGGACCTGCACGGCGCGCCGGGACGGAGCCCGGAGCCGGTGGTCCCGGCAGGCAGGGCCGGGCAGGCAGCTTGGAGACGGCCGGCCAGACACAGACAGACCCTCCCACAGGCTGCAGCGGCGTCTCCTCTGAGCAGCTGCCAGCAGCTTCTCCACGCTCGCTGCAGGACACTGGGGTCCTCAGAAAAAGACCTGCAGCCACAGGAAGGCAGGGGAGCTCACAGTGCTGCATCGTCTGGTGAGACCTAGGCAGGGCCTCCAGGACACCTCAGCTGCTCCATCATCCAGCCTTGGACGCGCAGAGGCCACTGCTGCAGGCCTTCTTGCGGGCTCCTTGTGGGTAACTAGGGCCACGGGCCACAGAGGAGTGTGGCGGGCTGGCCTCCTTGCACAAAGCGCGCACTGAGCCGTCCCTGTCACAGCTGTGCCTGCTGAGGACGCCAAAGGGGACTTCAAGGCCAGAACCTGTAGCTCCGTCTCCTGCAGAGGGTGGAGGGCTGGCTCGGAGACAATGGCCTTCTGTGTGTCCAGAGCAGGGTCTAGGGGATCCCTGTGCCTGGCAGCAGCAGGACCCCGGGGGGCTTTCTGTGCCACCATTGACCGTGGGAGCAGAGCAGAGGTGCCCGTGCTGACATCACAGGTCAGCCGGGTGTGGACAGCTGAGCCCAGGCCCTGCTAGAACAAGCTCTGGATGAGACTGTCCCGGCCAGGTCCCCGTGGCCTCTATAAGAAGTTGGGTCTGCTTTCCCACTCCGTGTCCTGTTTTGCCACCTGTGGGCTTCACAGCCAACTCTTTGCCAAAGTCATGTGTGGCTCACTCCCCCCATCTTCACCTTCAGAGAAACATTGGTCTTTATTTCTCCCGGGCCCCCTGCCCGCTCCGCAGGAACAAACCGCCAGACTGTCTGGGTGACAGCGTCGGGCAGGTTTCTCCTGCTTCCCATCCAGTGGGGTGGTTGGATGCCTTCTCAGAAAATCAATGGACTGTCTCTGGTCTGTTCTGCACCACAACTGTGCACCGTGGGTCCGTCCTGCACCACAACTGTGTGTCGTGGGTCCATCCCGGACACTTCTGCATCCCACGGGCCCCTCTATCTCACTGTCTTATCATCTACTTTGCCTGGCATCGGTGTAACCGCTGTAGCTCTCCTAATCTCACAGTTGGCATTGTATGGCTTTTCCCATCCAGTTACTTTCAGCCTACTTGTGTCTTATATTCAGTGTTTCTATTCTAGTCACCATGTTCCAGGAGCTTACTATCTATCCTGATAATCTCTGCCTTTGGATTGGAGCTTTTAGCTTGTTAAAATTAATTGGAATTTTGATTTGGTTGGATTTAGTCTACATTTTACTCTTTGTTTTCTGTTTTTACCACTTTAAGTGATTGTTTTGCCCTTTGGAATTCTTCCATTTCTCCTTTACTTCCTTCTTTTGGATTATTTTAACATTTTTAAAAATTTTGTTTTAATATATCTATTAGTTTTTTTGTTTGTTTGTTTGTTTGTTTGAGACAGAGTCTCACTCTGTCGCCCAGGCTGGAGTGCAGTGGTGCGATCTCGGCTCACTGCAACCTCTGCCCCCCGGGTTCACGCCATTCTCCTGCCTCAGCCTCCCAAGTAGCTGGGAGTACAGTCACCCGCCACCATGCCCAGCTAATTTTTTGCATTTTTAGTAGAGACGAGGTTTCACCATGTTAGCCAGGATGGTCTCAATCTCCTGACCTCGTGATCCGCCCACCTTGGCCTCCCAAAGTGTTGGGATTACAGGCATGAGCCACCGCGTCCAGCCTAGTTTTTACCAAGTTTCCTATGGTTGCTCTAAGGGATTAAAATCCACAACCTTTCCACATCCTATGTAGAGTAAAATTGTTCTCTTCATATAACACATTTATAGAAAACTTGAAACTGTATAGGACCATTTCCTGCCTCCCACCTTTCCTCCTACAGATGCTGGGCATAGCACCATCCCCACGTACCCTACACAAGGCGGTGCTCAAGTTCTTTCTTGAAACAGTCATTGAAAGAGGGAGGAAATTAAGAAGGGGGAGACAAAGCTTTTCTATTTATCCCTCAGCGTTTCTGGTATCCTCCTTCCTTCCAGACAGTCCAAGTTCCCCCAAGCAGCCCAGGGGCTCCCTGCTGTTCTGATGAAGTCCACAGCATGGACCCCCAGCCCAAGGCCCACCGTGCAGGTCTGGTTAGGGTTTTCCACAGGTGCGGTGCCTGCGGAAGGGTCCGCTACCCCTCCACCCTGAATAATTTCAGCTAACATTTCCTGAAATACAGGTCCATACATGGCAAGTGCTCTTAGTTTTATTTTTATCAGAAAGTGTCTTTATTTCATCTTTATTTCTGAAGGATATCTTCTTGGGATATAGAGTCTGGGAAGCACAGGTTTCCTAGGGGGTCCCCGAGAACTACCAGACCCAGGGCCACCCCTCCCACGCCTGCACCTTGGAGCCCACTGAACGCGTGGGGCAGGGGTCCATGGCCAACCTGTGTGTTCCCAGCAGCCGGGGAGACAGCACCCATGGGGGATGGTCTCTGAACCGGCCCCTAGGTCACCCATGCTCCATAGGGCCGGCAGCCAGGGGGTCTTATGGCTCAGGCCAGGGGCTGGAGGCGGTGAGCAAATGCACCCAGTCCGGGACACACAGCATCATGCATGGACCCCTGGGTGCCCTCAGCACGATTGCCAGGCCCTGCGGAGGGGAAGGTCAGCTCCTGCCCTGGGCTTGGGCCGTGCCTGTCAGGATGAGACTGCCCTGCAAGGCAGGGTTCCTGGGTCTGACAGAGCAGAGACCACCACCCTCCGAACTTCTTCCCCTGAGGCTAAGCGGGGCTTTAAAACTGTTTAAAACGGGGCACCACTGGTCACTGGCCACGCGCACTACCCGTGGGGAGGGGCCATGACCTGGAGACTCAGTGGGACACTCAGCTCCCTGTGTGACCCCACGCCGCTCCGGGGAGCGGTCCCGCCTGCAGCCAGGGGCTCCCTGCAGCTGCAGAGAAGTCCGCAGCTAACAGAACTCTCCTGGGGCCCACCTGTTCCGGGACCTGGCCAGGGCCCTCTCCAGGCGCAGAGGCCCGCGGGAAGCCAGGCGAGGCCGGCACAGGCTGCTTGGTGGGCGGTCCGGGGTCTTGGTCCCCTCCTGCTCCGCCCACGCCCGCCGCTCTCCCTTGCCCTGCGGAGTGGGGGAGGGACAGCGCTGTCCCCCGAGGATGCAGGCAGCGTCTGCAAGAGGGTTAGCGCCTTCCTCTCCGGCAGGTTTTACCTCATCAGTGGAGGGGTCCCCTTTATCATCTGTGGGGTCACGGCTGCCACGAACATCAGGAATTACGGGACAGAGGACGAAGACGCGGCGTAGTGAGTACCGGGCGCCCAGAGCTGGGAGCTGGGAGCAGCGGGTGGGCTCTGCCCGAGGTCCCTCCGGAGCACCTGCAGTGGGGGAGACCAGGACGAAGCAGCAAGGCCTGGGCCTGGACCTGGGGCTCGCCCAGAGCTGCGCCCCTCCCAGCTCGCGCCCCTGAGGAGTGCGCAGTGCCCCCTCCTCTCCCAGGGACTCCAACCTAATCTTTGCCTCTGGACGAGTCAGGCCTGGTTAGCCTTCTGTGGGAGGGGTCTGGGGACAAATAGCGATTTGGCAGCGGCACGGAGCTCAGCTGAGAAGGGAAATCCCATAGAGTAAAACGAAACCAGCCGTCCCGCCATCGGTGCCCAGAGCCAGCCTGGAACCCCTGATTCAGGCCCTCAGTTCCTTCTGCGGACCCAGGATGGCCCGCCCGCCTGCCCTCCGCCTGGCCCCGCCCACCCGGCTCCACCTCCACCTGGCCCCGCCCACCTCGCGCCGGCCCCGCCCACCCGGCTCCACCCTCTGCCTGACCCCACCCATCCAGCGCTGCCCTCTGCTCAGCCCCGCCCACCTAGCTCTGCCTCTTCCTGGCCCCACCCACCCAGCTCTGTCCTCCCTGCTCCTGCCCACCCAGGCCCACCCTGCACCTGGCCCCCCGCCCGGCTCCACCTCCGCCCACACCTGGGACACCTTCCTGGCTCCCCGACCTCCCAAGCTGGTAGGGCCAACAGGGCCCCGTTCCCATCCACACTCTCAGCGACTCTAGAAACGCCCAAGGCCCCCAAGCCGCAGTTGTGCAAAGCCACTTGCTGGTCCGGGCGGGTGCGGGGCCCTTTGCTCTGCAGAAGTCCTGAGTCCTGAGTCCTGGCCGTGCTGGCCCGGCTGACGCTGACGTGCGTCTCCCCACAGCTGCTGGATGGCCTGGGAGCCTAGCCTGGGCGCCTTCTACGGCCCAGCCGCCGTCATTGCCCTGGTCACCTGCGTGTACTTCCTGGGCACCTACGTGCAGCTGCGGCGCCACCCAGGGCGCAGGTACGAGATGCGCGCACAGCCCGAGGAGCAGCGGCGGCTGGCCACGCCCGACGGCAGCCGTGGGATCCGGCCCAGCACCCCACCCGCACGCGATGCCCCTGGCGCCTCGGTGCTGCAGAACGAGCACTCGTTCCAGGCACAGCTGCGCGCTGCCGCCTTCACGCTGTTCCTGTTCACGGCCACGTGGGCCTTTGGGGCGCTGGCCGTGTCCCAGGGCCACTTCCTGGACATGGTCTTCAGCTGCCTGTACGGCGCCTTCTGCGTGACACTGGGGCTCTTCGTGCTCATCCACCACTGCGCCAAGCGCGAGGATGTGTGGCAGTGCTGGTGGGCATGCTGCCCACACCGCAGGGATGCCCACCCCGCACTCGATGCCAACGGGGCCGCGCTGGGCCGTGCCGCCTGCCTGCATTCGCCGGGCCTCGGCCAGCCACGGGGCTTCACGCACCCACCGGGACCCTGCAAGATGACCAACCTGCAGGCCGCACAGGGCCACGCCAGTTGTCTGTCCCCAGCCACCCCGTGCTGCGCCAAGATGCAGGGTGAGCCACTGATGGCGGACGAGGCACACATGCACGCACAGGAGGAGGGTGCCTTCGGGCACGACCCTCACCTGCACGGGTGCCTTCAGGGCAGAACTAAGCCGCCCTACTTTAGCCGGCACCCAGCAGAGGAGCCCGAGTATGCCTACCACATCCCATCCAGCCTGGACGGCAGCCCCCGAAGCTCGCGCACAGACAGCCCCCCCAGCTCTCTGGATGGCCCAGCAGGGGCACACACGCTGGCCTGCTGCACCCAGGGTGACCCCTTCCCCATGGTCAGCCAGCCTGAGGGCAGCGATGGGAGCCCTGCCCTCTACAGCTGCCCCACACGGCTGGGCAGGGAGGCAGCGCTTGGGCCCGGCCACCTGGAGATGCTGCGGAGGACACAGTCCCTGCCCTTTGGTGGCCCCAGCCAGAATGGGCTGCCCAAGGGTAACTTGCTAGAAGGCCTGCCGTTTGGCACCGATGGGACCGGCAACATCCGAACAGGACCCTGGAAAAATGAAACTACTGTGTAGGCGGAGCAGGGGACACAGTGTTCCTGGAGGAACTTCAGAGCAGAGTGGGGGGCCCATCTGCCACATGAGGTCACTGGGGGCACCAAAGTGACCCCACCTTTCAGAAGCAGTTCACACCCCCGCCCCCTTCCTTGTGAAAGACCTCAGCGGGGAAAAGCTCTGGGCCACGCCCACTCCTTTTGTCCCAATTCCACGTGCTGGTCCCTGCACAAGGTCATCTGGTTTCTGTCCTGTGGCCTCCAGGCCTGGGGCGCCCCAGAGGCAGAGCAGGGGATTCCAGCAAAGGACCCACCCAGACCCCAGCGTGGCCCTGCCCGAGATGCCCTGCCATCCACGGAGTCCTGGCTTCCCCTGGTGTGGCCAGGCGGGGCCGAGATCGCAGCAGGGGGCTGCCCTGACCTTTCCCAGTGTTCAATGTGTGTGTCTTGCGTTCTACTCCAGGGGTGGTGGTGGCAGGTCTGTCCCCAGCATTCTCACTCTGGGCAGAACCCTCGGGACCCACTGCTGTCGTGTGTCTGAGCCACCCCTGCAGCTTCACGGGACCCCTGCACACCTCTGCCCACTCAGTGTCCCTTGTCAACCCTGTCCTTGTCATAGCCCCAGCCCTGCAGGGCTGAGAGCACCACGGATGCTGTGGGCTGCAGCCGCACTCTGGACTTTGGGGATGGCTGTCGGCCTCAGAGGGCCAATGGAGTGCTCTCAGGGGCCCAAGCCTTGGGAAGATGCCCAGACATCCTTTAGTGAAGACTCGACTTCCAAAACCAGCCGCCGTTGGGACTGGATTCCACTCCAGTATAAGCACTTGGCAACAAGGTTTATTCCAAAAAGAAGTGGGGCTGGCAGAGGGACATTCTCATGGACAAAATTCCTTTCCCTTTTTCTCATCTCCATGAACATCTGGGCACCAAGCCCTGACTCAAAGGACAGATGTTGATGACAACAAGCCTTCTGTGAAAGCAAGTGGCCCGTCCCTTGGTGGGAGGGAGTCCAGAGGGCCATGGGCGTGAAACTGTGCACAGCTTCTCCTCCCTCCCTCCCTCCCTCCCTCCTCCTTGTCTGTGACACATGTTCACCCACACACACACACACAAACATGTGCATATCACACACGTATACATACACACAAACATGTGCATACCACACACATACACATGCACACACACAAACACATGTGCATATCACACACATACACACACACGCAAACGTGCATATCACACACACATGCACACACACAAACGTGCATATCACACACCTACACATGCACACACACAACCACATGTGCATATCACATACACACACTGACACACACAAACACGTGCATATTACACGCATATGCACGCACACAAATGTGCATGTCACATACACACACACAAACATACATATTGCACATACGCACACACGTGCGTGTCACACACATACACATGTGCACACATAGTTAACACACACATGCACCTGCCATGCACACGTGTGCACACATGTAGCAGTGTGTTTTCCCGCCGCCCACACACTGGGTTTTCATTGGAGAGTGTTTCACCCTGCAAACGTCAATGTCAGCAGACTCGTGGGTGCACTCTGCTATCCAGTCGGGAGGTCTCACCAGGCGCAGAGCCTCTCTAACGTGCACCTCCGTGAAGAGGGGTGTTGGGGAGTGTTCCCGGCGCCTGCTCGGTGGAAGGGCTCTCTGGAGACACTCAGTATGTGAGTATGAGGAGCCCCACTTCCCGGGGTGTTGGTAAACTTGACCGTGACGCTGTAACCCACAGTGTGCTCCTCCCAGCAAACCCCCTGTGTCCTTACAGGTCAACCAGACCGGCCACCGGATGACTGCCAGGCGGCTCTGCCTCCGCCTCACCTTTTCACCTGCTTCCGTAGCTGGTGTGAACCAGAATCCCCCCGCTGTGCTGTGTACACACTGCAGGTGCAGAACCGTCCACACAAAAATACAGTCTTGGCATCGTTGGTTCTTTGTGAGGCTGGTTAATAGCATCCCCGTGTGTTTTCTCGCCCTAGATGGGGTAGAGGGACACCTGAGAGTGTGGCCCCCTTCTGTGTCCTGGATCCTGGGCGAGGCTGCTCTGCCTGGCCCCTCCAGCGCCTCATGAACTTTCTGCCCTCAGTGCTCCTGGCTGAGCAGAGGGGCCACCGTTCAACCAGAGAAAGTCAACATGAAACATCAAACCTCTGTGCATTTCTATCCTGACTTAGCCTCGTGAGTCCACTTGGGACCGGTGTTGGGCCATATCCACTTGCATGTAACGTTTTGGAGCATAAACCTCCACAGCCTGACCACGCCAAAGGGCTCCTGGCTCAAAGTCAGCTTCCACCAGACCATGGAGCCAGAGCCAACCCTGCGTTCCGCATCTGACTTTTGTGCCACTTCCTTCCTTGAGTGTGCCCGTGTGCCTGCGTGTCGGATGGGATGGAGCGTGGGTGCACACCAGCCTTTGCGGTGTGTGTGTGCCCATGTGCCTGTGTGTTGGATGGGATGGAGGGTGCGTGCGTGGTGGCCTGTGCGGGTGTGTGTGCCCGTGTGCCTGCGTGTCGGATGGGATGGAGCGTGGGTGCACACCTACCTTTGTGGGTGTGTGTGCCCATGTGCCTGTGTGTTGGATGGGATGGAGGGTGCGTGCGTGGTGGCCTGTGCGGTGTGTGTGCCCGTGTGCCTGTGTGTTGGATGGGATGGAGCGTGGGTGCACGCCGGCCTCTGTGGGTGTGCTTGTGTGCCTGTGTGTTTGTGAGTGTCATGTGGGTTGTGTGGGTGTTGATGTGTGAGAGTGTGTGCCTGTGTGGTGTGCAGGTCCCTCTGTGGGAGTTGTGTGCAGGTCCCTCTGTGGGAGTTGTGTGCACACATGCACGTGTGTTTGAGGGTAAGTGTGCATGTGTGTGCATGCTCTTCAGAGGAACAGCGTGAGGCGGCCCCTCCGCCCTGCCTCTGTGCTGGTGTGTCTCCTACCACACAGCAACACCGTGATGACTTTAGTCAGCTTGAAGGACTAGGAAGCAGAGGCCGCCTGTGCCTCCAGACCCTGACAGTTCTTCTCTGGAGCAGTCCTAGCTGAGGAGGCCTCCAGTCCTGGGAGACACACACACAGTGGCGTCTGCTGCATCTCCCGCGAAGGCCCCTACAGGGCTCCGATCTGGGCAGCTCTGTCTCTGAATGAGCTACCCCTGCAGGGGCTTCGGCAGCTAAGGAGCCCCCACAGGTTCTGTGGGGAAGAGTCTGGGTCGGGGCCCACAGGCTCCACCTGCCTGACCCGGACTGACGGCAGCTGCAGGAAGCCTGTGTGGGGACCCTGGAAGGAGCTCGGGGCCCTGCCCTGATGTGGTGAATGCACCCCACATGCAGAGAGCGGCTGCAACGGGCACTTCCGCACCTACCCAGTGCCCAGATGGTGCCTGACCAGTCCTGCCACTTGCCCCCTGACCCTTGGTGCTTGCATTTCTCAGGGGACGCTGTTGGGACCAGCATAGGCTTGAGCTGAAACAGTGGGTGTGTTCACTGCGTGGGGACCGTGGACCCTGCTCCCCCGTGCCCCACGTGGACCCTGCTCCTCTGTGTCCCACGTCGCCACATGTCCCCTCCACTGCACTGGGGACCATGGACCCTGCTCCCCCGTGCCCCACGTGGACCCTGCTCCTCTGTGTCCCACCTCGCCACACGTCCCCTCCACTGCGCTGGGGACCGTGGACCCTGCTCCCCCGTGCCCACGTGGACCCTGCTCCTCTGTGTCCCACCTCGCCACACGTCCCCTCCACTGCGCTGCCAGGGTTTGTACGCGAGCCCAGAAGCTTCCGCAGAGCCTTTACCGCACAGGCACCTTGGGGTGGAAATCCTGCCTGCCATACTCAAGGCCAAAGACTGTTCTGTGGCCTTTGAGGTGGGCGGGGTGGGGGTACCTTGGGCAGATGGAGGCTGGCCCTATGTCTGCAGGGGGCAGCGTGTGCGCAGGGAGGCAGGGGACAGAGGAGGTGGGGAGAGAACAGGGTGGGCACCTCGTGAGGACAAAGTGCTGTGAGGCCAGGTCAGTGGTGGGGTAGGGGCGGGGCCTGGTGGGCATCCGGGGAGGCTACTGGGGACAGGGACAGAGAAGCCAATTTGGAGGGTCCCTGGGGCCAAGTCTGAGCTGGCATCCGAGTGCTGTGGTTGTTCAGAGCAGGCGGAGCAGGAGGGGCATAGGAGGGCCTGGCACACGTGAGAGGCCTGTCCCTTGGGCCACAGTTAGAAGACCAGTGTCTCCCAATGAGACATGTCAGGCTGCAGGGGCTCAGCGGCCAGACAAGCCCCTCATGCCCGCCGTGCCGGCTCCTCTGGGCCCAGAGGGAGGGCTGCTAGGTGAGCTGGGGCCCACCAGGGCAGCTCTCACCATCCAACGCTGGCCGTCCAGGCCTCCTGGGTGCTGCAGGGCCGGAGCCTGAGCACAGACATGGCTGCCCACAGAGGGTCCTGCACGGACCCGGGACCCCGGACCCCAGGCTGCATCCCCCCCGGCCACAGATCTGCAGACGGCTGAATTCCAGAGGACAAGCAGCGCAGCTCAGGCCCAAGTGGGCGGGGACTCAGACCTCACACCTCTGTCCTGTGTCCCAGGAAATGACCGGGGCTGCCAGGGCCTGCCTTTCCTTTCCACTCCCGTCCCAGGACGTGGGTACTGGGAAAACCAGTGTTAAGAGGACACTCTTAAACTCACTCTAATTACTTCTTTTCTACATAAATATCAACAACTTCGCTTGTAATCACAGCAGACTCCATACTCACAACTCCAACAACACCCAGCATAACCCTTCAGGGAGGCCTGCAGGGCAGAACCAGCAGCAGAGGCACCCAGAGCTCAAGTCCCTCCCTGCCAGCCTCCCCCTGTCTCTTCCAGACAGGGTCACTGAATAAGCCACAAGGGGATACAGGGCTGACATCAGCCAGGGACATAGCAGGTGAGTACCCATGTCTGTGCCCTGGTTCAGAGATTACTCCAAGTCCAGGTCCTAGAGGGGTGAATACCCCTGGTGAGGGATAGCCTGGGTTAGTCCTCCTGTCTCTGTCCTGGTTCAGAGAGTACCCTTGGTCTAGGTCCAGTGGACTGAGTACCCTGGTGAGGGATTGTCTGGGTTAGTACTTGTGTCTCTGTCCTGGTTCAGAGAGTACCCTTGGTCTAGGTCCAATGGACTGAGTACCCTATTCCTGGGTTAGAACTCCTGTCTCTGTCCTGGTTCAGAGAGTACCCTTGGTCTAGGTCCCATGGACTGAGTACCCTGGTGAGGGATAGCCTGGGTTAGTCCTCCTGTCTCTGTCCTGGTTCAGAGTATCATGGTCCACGTCTTCACGGAGTGAGGACCTCTGGCATGCAGTGCCTCCCTGTTAGGGTTGATGCTCATATTGGATTCACAGTGAGGCTGTGTTGCTGGGTGAAATACTCGAGGTGACAGTAGTGAGCTGTACTGCTGTGAGATGAGGACACATTTTCCGGGCTACCTTCTTGGTGCCACTGCTGTGGGCTGAACTTTCACCCTCCGTGTGCCCAGGTGGCGGAGGTGGTGGTGCGTTTGCATGCGCTGGCGCTGAAGCTGCGCCCACGTGTCCTGTGTGTTTGGGAGGCTGAGTTCTCGTGGTCTGAGTCGTCTGAATTGAGTACTAGGTTCTGTGTCATGTGGGCTGTGTACCTGTGGTCTGTGTCTCCTGGTAAACACTGTTTAAAATGAGTTCCGGGGTCTGTGCCACCAAGAGAGTGCAGGATGCTGGCATGGGCTGAGCTGCCGGGGTAAAGACTCCTGTCTCCACTGTAGCACCTGTGGCTTTGGTGTCTCGGTGGGGTGGGGCCGATGGCCTGCAGGGGAGCAGCGTTAAAGGAAAAATGATTCAATGATGCTTTTGTTAAAACACAGCAGACTTCATTCAGGGCCATTGGGTCCTGGGTGTGAGACAGCCTGGGTTAGTACCATGGGGGGGCTGGTCTCCCGGTCCCTGTTGGGGGGTTCTGGCCTCTGGATCCTTGTTGGAAGGGGGCAAGTCTCTGCATCCCTGTGGGGGTGGGGGGTGCTGGTCTCTGGGTCCCTGGCGGGGGCGTTTGGTCTCTGGGTCCCTGTAGAGGGGGGCAAGTCTCTGCATCCCCATGGGGGGTGGTCTCTGCGTCCCTATGGGGGGCTGCTCTCTGGGTCCCTATAGGGGGCAGAAAGATAGTCAGTGGTGGGATTCTCACCCAGACTTGCTCTTTGGACCAGTGTGGGCTATTGGTTAACTGGGGAGGAAGGAAGAGGCAGCAGCCAACCTCAGCAAGCAGCTGGAAGGCCCCAGCGAGGCCTCAGCTCCAGGCAGTGCCTTCGGAGGATGCAAGGAAGGGTCGCCCAGGTTGGGACAGCCCTATGCCCAGCCACCCCTGCATCTCGAGCTGCTCCAGGCCTGCTGTGGGGCCCACCTGCCTCCTCCTCAAGCTGCGTCAGCTCCGCAGTGCTTCCCCCAGGGCACTCTGGGGGTAAGGGGTGTTGGTGCCTGGGCTGCAGGGAATTTCTCCTCCTTCTTCAAGGGTGACCCTGGGAGCGGGTCCGGCACCTGGGAAGGGAACATGCACAACTAAGTGCCCACTGGACCCTGAGGCTGGACTCGCAGTCGGACAACCGACCTCGGCAGCCCTGGGTGGGTCGTCCCTGCCCTGCCTCTGCCCCTGCCCTGCCCCCTGCCCTGCCCCTCCCTTGCCCTGCCCCAGCCCTCCCCTGCCCCTCCCCTGCCCCTGCCCCTGCCCTGCCCCTGCCCCAGCACTGCCCCTACCCTGCCCCAGCACTGCCCCTACCCTGCCACCCTGGCCTGCACCCGCTTCTCCATCCAGCCTGGTCTCCAGAGTGAGATGCAACTCCAGCACATCCCTGACACCTCTGACCCTCCAGGGCTGTGAGCCCGTTGCCCGTTCACACTCCTTCACAGGACCCCCTGGCCCATCCACACTCCTTCACGGGACCCCCTGGCCCATTCACACTCCTTCATGGGACCCCTGGCCCACAGGCAAACCGGGGCCAGAGAGGGCCAAGATAGCTGCAGGGGCATGGCAGACCAGTGGACGTGGCCCTGCGTGGCGCTAGCAACAGCCTCACGGTATAGCCACGGGCCCCAGCCTGTGGGGCTGCACATTAACCACTCTAGCTTACTGTGTGTCACTTACACATCATTAAAGCTTAAAAATGATTTCACACACACCCAGCAAGAAGCAGGGTGACGTTGGGGAGGGGCCAGGTGCCTGGGCCTGGCTGAGTAACATCAGAGGGGAAGGCAGGGCCGGAGGAGAGGGCCCAGCTGCAGGGTGTCAGCCTCCTGGATGTGCTAAGGAGCAGCCTCAGGCTCAGCTGGATTTCACGGGTAGGACGGTTATCCATGGGAAGCAGAAATAAGAACCTTGTGACTGTCTTGTATGTGCAGGGCCTCAGGCCTGCTCTGGAGGTGCTGACCCAGGGGCCTTGGGAACCGCGGTGGGCTCCACGCCTCTCACATGCCAGGTCCCTAAGCCACCGTCCCTCTCCTTTCGCATGCCTCCCACCTTAGCACCGTGCCGGGGCAGTGACCCTCCCCTGCAAGGCTGGGGCCTCCCCGGGTCACAGGGGAGAAGGGCAGGCAGGATGCGGGGAGAAGGGCAGGCAGGCCCCACACAGAAACTTCTGCGGCCAGATCCATGACGCTGCCCTCTGACATCAGTGGTATCTGTGCCTCCTCGAGGGGCGTCTGGGAGCCGGCAGAGTCCAGGCCACAGCTGGGAACGCCTCCAGGGAAACCGCGTGTCCCGGCCTCAGCCTGCGGCCCTCCTGGAAGGAGGGGTGACATATCACAGTGTCCACAGTTGGAATGCCTGGAGAGCACCAGGGACCTCAGCCTCCCACCCCCTCAGGCCACAGCATCAGGAAGGACAGCAGCCCCCGTGGGAGGTGTGGCAGGGCTCAGGCAAGCAGCCTCCACTGTGAGTACGAAAGGAAGGCCGCCAGGGAAGGGCCTGGGGCCGAGAGCACCCAGGGAGGCCCAGATCCCAGGGGGAGTTTGGTTGGGAGACGTCACCTCTGGTCAGTGGGTAACAAGGACATGCGTGGTCCTGTACCGTCCCCTTCCCAGGCCCAGGAGCCACCCGCAGGGGCTGAGCCCTGGGAGCGTCCCAGCCAGGCTCTAAGGGAATGTACAGGGGGTCTGGTGACTGGGGCTGGGTCGGGGCTGGGGCCTCCCGGGCTCTCTCACATGTATTTCGGCCCCATCTCCGGTGTTCAGATGAGGACAGGGCTCAAATCCCCACACTGGGCAGGGGTGGAGCTGGGACCTTGAGCATTGGGTCCCATGAAGGCCCCTCCAGCTGCTCATAAACACGTCAGGGCATCAGTGGGCTCGGGGACCCTGACCCTGCTCTGTGGATGGCATCTGGGCCTCAGCCAGGAGGAGGCCTCCTGCTCTGAGCTGGTTTTCAGAGAAGCCATTGAGGCACAGAGGAAATGTGGGACTGGAGGACATCCTAGACGCCGGGACACCCTCACCAGTGCTGGGATCCAGGGGCCCGACGCCCCCCAGGCCTCAGCCTCACTGAGCAGCCGCTATCACCCCGAGGGCCCACAGCCCTACGCAGCATCCCGGAGCCCCGTGGCCTTGTTCTGTCCTGGACCGAGCACCCCGCTCCCGGAAAGTCCTGCCTCCACAGACACCCCGTGCAGGCCTGGACCTGGACCTGCAAAGCTACACACCGAGCAGCCCCTGGTTTCTGCTGCTGCCCTGGGGGCGGGAGCCAGAGTGTCCCGGTGCTGAGGAGCACGGCCCCAGAGAGAAAACATGAGCGCATTAAGTACATACCTGCTTCTCAGGTCTTTTCATCTTTTTCTGAGAAACGTATCCTATTTAACTGAATGAAAAGGAGCGTTCCATTATTTTCCAAGAAACGACCATTCATCCAGGAAAGGTGATGGGCTTTTTGAATTTTATTTACAGAAAACTACAGTATAAAATCAGTTTTGCTGTTCACACATTTGGGAACGGCATGGCTGATGAACTAGACATGTCTTGTTTGGATTCAGTTTGAGCTTATTCTGGAACTTTATTTTAAAGATAAACAGTTGTTTATAATGGCTCAGTCTAAGGGCCAGGAAGGTCTCACCTGGCCTTGCCCCTCAGACACGCACCCACCTTACGTCACTCTTTGCCTCACAGCCTGACTGCCACCTCCCCCATCACCTGGTAAGGCCCCTTATGAAATCATTTCCACAAATAGAGCAAGAGGAACAACAAGCTGTTCTTTATGCATTGAGAGAACTGTTTCTTGTAGGCATCTCCATCTTCTTGCATTAAGTAGTGCATGTAATCTGCAACATTCTGGCCCATGATGCACTTCCATGTACTTCTGCATTAAATTCCTTGTTTTCAGAACCATAACCAGGGAATTGTTTGGTACTGTGAGAGATAGACCAGCCTCCACCCACAGCTCCATCCAGGGTGCCAAAAACTTTATTGCCAGTGGTAGTTCTGGCAAGGCCTGCATCCAAATAGCAGGTAAAGGCACCTGGCTGACCATCAATGCTTTCAACATTGTATTCATCACCAGTCACCTCACTTCACCTTCTTAGATCTTGTCCAGGCCAGACCTATTGAGAAGCCTGCTGGCCAGCGGCAGCCAGGACAATACACTGCGGCATAATTTATCGGGACAACCTTCACACCGTGTTTTGGCAGTTCATGTGCATATGCTGCACAGACTATTGTATCCCCCTCTATCTGGGCATAAGCAATCTGACAAATGATTTCTCTGTTTGTTACATGAACGATCATCCTGTATTTGGGTGTGTTGTATTTATTTTTATCCTGAATCACCAAGTGTTTCCGAGCATAGTAACCAGTTTTACCCTCTCATCGTCTTCTAAATTTCACTTGGTATCTCTTAAAGTGGGCCTTATTCTTAACAACTTTAACAAACCCCATCCTGCAAAACAGAGACCCGTGTCTGCGGCTGGACAGAGACTGGTCTCTTGTACCATTTTTCACTTTTAAAAACCTGCTTGTAAGAACCAATGCAAGAAGTCCAGTAAGTCAAGTGGCCAGAGTGCTGTGTGTCCTCGAAACAGCCACACCAGCTCTCCAAGAAGAGGTCTTAACCAGGCTGGTAAACTGCCTGGAGTGACAGAAATAGAATTCAGAATACGGCTAGGAGCAAACACCATTGAGATTCAGGAGGATAGCAAAACCCAACTCAAGGAAAATAAGAATCACTATAAAGTGATACAGGAGCTGAAGGACGAAAGGGCTATAGCATGAAAAACAACCTCATGGATCTGACAGAGCTGAGTAAACACAATACAAGAATTTCAGGCGGGGCTCGGTGGCTCACACCTATAATCCCAGCAGAGCCAAGTCACACAATACAAGAATTTCAGGCCCAGTGTGGTGGCTCACACCTGTAATCACAGCACTTTGGGAGGCTAAGATGGGTGGATCACCTGAGGTCAGGAGTTCAAGACCAGCCTGGCCAACATGGTGAAACCCCATATTTACTGAAAATACAAAACGTAGCCAGGCATGGTGGCAAGTGACTATAATCTCAGCTACTCGGGAGGCTGAGGCAGGAGAATTGCTTGAACCCAGGAGGATGAGATTGCAGTGAGCCAAGATCATGACACTGCACTCCAACCTGGGTGACAGAGTGAGAATCCTTCTCAAAAAATTCTTTAAAAAAGAATTTCATGGCCGGGCGTGGTGGCTCAAGCCTGTAATCCCAGCATTTTGGGAGGCGGAGACAGGTGGATCACAAGATCAGGAGATCAAGACCATCCTAGCTAACATGGTGAAACCCCGTCTCTACTAAAAAAATACAAAAAAAACTAGCCGGGCCATGTGGCGGGCGGCTGTAGTCCCAGTTACTCGGGAGGCTGAGGCAGGAGAATGGCGTAAACCCGGGATGCAGAGCTTGCAGTGAGCTGAGATCCGGCCATTGCACTCCAGCCTGGGTGACAGAGTGAGACTCCGCCTCAAAAAAAAAAAAAAAATTTCACAATGCAATCACAAGTATTAACTGCAGAATAAACCAAACTGAGGTAATAATCTCAGAACTTGAAGACTGGTTATCTGAAATAAGACAGACAAAAATAATGAAAAAACCTCCAAGAAGTGTGGAATTATGTAAAGAGGCCAAATCTATGAATCACTGGCAACCCTGAAAGGGAAGGGGAGAAACCAAACAACTTGGAAAACATATTTCAGGATCTCGTTCATGAAAACTTCCCCAACCTTGCTAGAGGGGCCAACAGTCAAATTCAGAAAATACAGAGAACCCCTGCAAAATTCTATACAAAAAGATCATCCTCAAAATGTCTGACATAATCATCAGATTTTCCAAGGTCAAAATGAAAGAAAGAATGTTAAAGGCAGCTAGAGAGAAAGGGCAGGTCACCTACAAAGGGAACCCCATCAGCCTAACAGCAGACCTCTCAGCTGAAACCCTACAAGCAAGAGGAGATTGGGGGCCTATATTCAACATTCCTAAAGAAAAAAATCTTCACCCAAGAACTCAATATTCAGCCAAACTAAGCTTCCTAAGTAAAGGAGAGAGAAGATCCTTTTCAGATAAGGAAATATTGAGGGAATTCATTACCACCAGGCCTGCCTAAAAAAGATCTTGAAAGGAGCACTAAATACAGAAACAAAAGACCAGCTAATACAAAAATGCACTTAAATACACAGACTAGTGGCACTATAAAGCAACCACACAAACACACCAGCATAATAAGCAGCTAACAGCACAGGGAAACAGGATCAAATCCACACAGATCAACACTAATCTTGAATAGAAATGGGCTAAATGACCCACTTAAAAGACACAGAGTGGCAAGCTGGATACAAAACCAAGACCCAATACTACACTGTCTTCAAGAGACCCATCTCACACGTAATGACACTCATAGGCTCAAAACAAAGGGACGGAGGAAAATCTACCAAGCAAACAGAAAACAAAAAGCTGGGGTAGGAATCCTAACTTCAGACAAAACATTTCAAACCAACAAAGATCAAAAAAGACAAAGAAAGGCATATATGGTAGAGAGTTCAATTTAGCAAGAAGACCTAACTGTCCTAAATATATATGCACCCAACACAGGAGCTCCTGGATTCATAAAACAAGTTCTTGGAGACCTACAAAGAGACACAGGCTCCCACACGATACTAGTGGGAGACTTCAACACTCCACTGGCAGTATTAGACAGGTCATTGAGGCAGAAAATTAACAAGGATATTCAGGACCTAAACTCAACATTGGACTAAATGGATCTAATAGAACTACTTATAGAACTCTCCACCCGAAACAACAGACTATACATTCTTCTCATTGCCACATGGCATATACTCTAAAATCACATAATTGGACATAAACCAATTCTCAATACATATAAAAGAACCAAAATCATACCAAACATACCCTCAGACCACAGCACAATAAAAAAAAAAAAAAAGTCAAGACTATGAAAATCACTCAAAACCATGCAATTACATAGAAATTAAACAACATGGCCCTGAATGACTTTTGGGTAAAATTAAGGCAGAAATCAAGAAGTTATTTGAAAAGAAGGAGAACAAAGATACAACACACCAGAATCACTGGGACACAGCTAAGGCAGTGTTAAGAGGGAAATTCATAGCACTAAATGCCCATATTAAAAGTCAGAAAATCTCCAATTAACAACCTAAATTCACAAGTGAAAGAATTAGAGAAGAAAGAATAAATCAACCCCAAAGCTAGTAGATGAGAAATAACAAAAATCAGAGCTGAACTGAAGGAAATTGAGACATATAAAACCATTCAAAGAATCAACAAATCCAGGAGCTGTTTTTTAAAAAATAATAATAATAAAATAGGCCACTAGTTGGATTAATAAAGAAGAAAAGAGAGAAGATCCAAATAAACATAATTACAGATGATGAAGGGAATGTTAGCACTGACCCACAGAAATAAAAGCAGCCATCAGAAACTACTATGAACACCTCTACACACACAAACTAGGAAAGCTAGAAGAGATGAATAAATTCCTGCACCCATACACCCTCCCAGGACTGAGCCAAGAAGAAATTGATTCCCTGAACAAATAATGAGCTCTGAAATCGAATCCATAATAAATAGCCTACCAACCAAAAAAACTTCAGGACCTGATGGATTCACAGCCGAATTCTACCAGATGTACAAAGAAGAGCTGGTACAATTCCTACAGAAACTATTCCAAAAAATTGAGGAGGAGGAATTCCTCCCCGGCTCATTCTATGAGGCCAGCATCATCTTGACACCAAAACCTGGCAGAGACACAACAAAGAAAACTTCATCCCTGGGACGCAAGGTTGGTTCAACATATGCAAATCAATAAGTGTGATTCATCACATAAACAGGACGAAAGACAAAAACCAGATGATTTTCTCACTAGATGCAGAAAAGGCTTTCCATAAAATCCAACACCTCTTCATGTTAAAAACTCTCAATAAACTCAGTGTTGAGGGAACATACCTCAAACTAGTAAGAGCCATCTATGACAAGCCCACTGCCAACATGATACTGAATGGGCAAAAGCTGGAAGCTTCCCCTTGAAAACCGGCACAAGACAAGGATGCCCTCTCTCACCACTTCTATTCAACGTAGTACTAGAAGTCCTAGCCAAAGCAATCAGGCAAGAGAAAGAAATACAGGGTACCCAAATACGAAGAAAGGAAGTCAAACTATCCCCATTTGCAAACAACGTGATTCTGTATCTAGAAAACCCCATAGTTGGCCCCAAAGCTCCTCCAGCTGATAAACAACTTCACCAAAGTTGCAGGATACAAAATAAATGTACAAAAATCACTAGCATTTCTATACACCAACAACAGCCAAATCAAGATCCAAATCAGAAAGGCAATACCATTCACAACTGCCACAAAAAGAATAAAGCATCTAGGAATAGAGCTAACCAGGGAGGTGACAGATCTCTACAATGAGAATTATAAAACACTGCTCAAAGAGGTCAGAGAAGATACAAACAAATGGAAAAACACCCCATGCTTGTGGATAGGAAGAATCAATATAGTTAAATGGCCATACTGCCCAGAGCACCTTACAGATTCAATGCCCAGAGCACCTTACAGATTCAATGCTATTCCTGTCAAACTATCAATGACATTCTTCACAGAACTAGAAAAAAACTATTTCAAAATTCGTATGGAACCAAAAAGAGCCCAAATAGCCAAGGTAATCCTAAGCAAAAAGAAGAAAGCTGGAATCATCACGTTGCCCAACTTCAAATGATACTGCAAGTCTACAGTTACCAAAACAGCATGGTACTAGTACAAAAACAGGCACATAGACCAACGGAACAGAATAGAGATCTCAGAAATAAGACCACACATCTACAACCATCTGATCTTCAAAGCTGACAAAAACAAACAATGGGAAAAAGACTCCATATTCAATAAATGGTGCTGGGATAGCTGGCTAGCCATTTGCAGAAGACTGAACCTGGACCCCTTTCTTACACCATGTACAAAAATTCAACTCAAGATGGATTAAAGACTTCAATGTAAAACCCAAAACTATAAAAATCATGGAAGACAACCTAGGTAATACCATCCTGGACATAGGAACAGGCAAGTATTTCATAACAAAGACACCAAAAGTAACCGCAACAAAAGCAAAAATTGACAAGTGGGACCTAATTAAACTGAAGGTTTCTGCACAGCAAAAGGAACTATCAACAGAGTAAACAGACAGCCTACAGAATGGGAGACAATAGTTGCAAACTATGCGTCTGACAAAGGTCTAATATCCAGCATCTACAAGGAACTTAAACAAATTTACAAGAGAAAAACAAACAATCCCAATAAAAAGTAGACAAAGGACAAGAACAGACACTTCTCAAAAGAAGGCACACACACAGCCAACAAGTATGTGAAAAAAAGCCCAGTACCACCGATCATTAGAACAATGCAAGTAAAAACCACAATGAGATACCATCTCACACAGGTCAGAAAGGCTGTGACTAAAATGTCAAAAAATAACAGATGCTGTTGAAGTTGCAGAGAAAAGAGAACGCTTGTACACTGTTGGTGGGAGTGTAAATTAGTCCAACCATTGCAGAAAGCAGCATGGAGATACCTCAAAGAGCTAAAAGCAGAACTACCGTCTGACCCAGCAAACCCATTACTGGGTATATATCCAGAGGAATAGAAATCTTTCCACCATGAAGACACGAGCACGCAAATGTTCATTGCAGCACTGTTCACAATAGCAAAGACATGGAATCAACCTAAATGCCCACCAATGGCAGAGTGGATACAGAAAATGCGGTACATATGTACCATGGAATACTATGCAGCTGTAAAAAAGGAGATTGTGTCTTCTGTGGGAAAATGGATGGAGCTGGAGGCTATTATTCTTAGCAAACTAACACAGGAACAAAACACCAAATACCTCATGTTCTTACTTATAAGTGGGAGTGAAATGATGAGAACTTACGAACACTAAGAAGGGAACCACAGACACTGGGGTCTGGTTGAGTGGGGAGGGTGGGAGGAGGGAGAGGAGCAGAAAAGGTAACTGTTGGGTACTGGGCTTAGTACCTGGGTGATGAAATAATCTGTACCACCAACCCCCGTGACATGTGTTTACCTACGTAATAAACCTTCACATGTTACCCCAAACCTAAAATAAGAGTTAAAAAAAAATAAAAACCTGCTTATAACAAAGGCTGAACAGAGCTCACAGCCAAGGCAACCTGGAAGGGTGTCCCGGCTGGCTGCTCCCAGCTTGGATGAAGTGAACTCTGAAGTTGTGTTTTGTGCCTCAGTTTCCTCCTTTGGGTCCACAGAGATGTGCAGCCTGATGAAGGGTGGTGGCCAAGGTGCCCCCAGGGCCCAGAGCCTCCTCTCCAGCCGTGCCTCCCCCCGGCACCTCTCAGGCTCAAACCCGGAAGCTCATCGGATCTCGTTGCTTGGGGTTTTCCAGAGTGTGGCCTCCAGACCCCTCTCCTGCAGGGCAGTGTTTCCCAGAAAGTTCCCACCTGGATCCTATCACTGCTGTCTCCCTGAGGACTCCCGTCCTGGGGCCTCTCCGGGGGTCCCACTGTCCACCTCATTGCCATAACCGTGGAGTTATCACAGGCCTCCTCATGAATAACAGAAGATACTCTCGTCACTCAGAACCTTCCTGGGGTCAGGGATCCCCATCGCACACACCCCGACAAAACCAAGTGTGTTTCATAAAATACCACAAACAAAGAAAAGAGGGGTGAATTCCTGGGGGCAAGGGGCATCAGCTGGGCATGGTGGCAGGCGCCTATAATCCCAGCAACTCAGGAGGCTGAGGCAGGAGAATTGCTTGAACCCGGGAGGCGGAGGTTGCAGTGAACCGAGATTGCGCCCCTGCACTCCAGCCTGGGCTACAGAGCAAGACTCCGTCTCAAAACAAACAAACAAACAAAAAAATAGTGCCAAAGGAGCAAACTAAAACTCTCTGGAGGAAAATAAAGTAACCCTAGGCCTCAAGTAATTTCCAAGAATACTTTTGCAAACATAGTAGCCAGCACACAATTTAAAATAATCAGGCACCCAAAGAGAAAAGATCACACCCATAAAAGCCAGCAAGAAACAGCAGACAACAGGAGAGACGCAGGGGCTGCAGCTCATGGAGCTCTCAGACAGGCTTGTGAAGGTGACCCGCGCTTGCCCACCATGCTCAACAACACACAGGAATCAGTCACTCAAAGCCAGAGTCCCTGGAAATCCACATGATTTTGAGCCCTTACGGGAATCAACAACGGGACCTGACTCACAGGACAGGCAGCTGCAACCTTTGTTCCCTGTTTGCAGATCAGCCTTTTCTTGACCAACATTGTTTTGTAAAATGTAGAACACTGAAGGCGCCTGGGAAGACCCTTCCTCTTCCCTCCTGATCTTCGTTAGAGATTAACTCGCCTTTCTTCCCTGACCGACAGAGACCTCGTGACCACCACCTAGTGTAAGGCTGTGTGCTAAATATGCTCTTCTAAGTGGAAAACAGAAAACAAACAAGCTATAACTAATCAAATTGCTATCCCTCACGCGCCAGCCTTGCATGGAAAATGCCGTAACCCTTTTAAAGCTCTCTGTTTTCTGCGTATAGAAGGGAGACCTTAACGTTTTGGCTTTTTCTTTGGAGTGTGTGTTATCCGGATGGCTATTTTCAGCTTCACGCTTGAATATACTCTTTTAAACTGGATTCTGATCCTTTCGATGTCTGAGAGTTGACAGACATGGAAACTAAGGTTGAGAATGTTGGCAGAGAATCAGAAACCATTAAAATTTTAAAATAAAAGGCCTGAAAAAGAAATAATGGAAAAAATCCAATGAATGCATTTAATGGTAGATTAGACATAAAGAGAGTTTGTGAACTGGAAGATGGACCATCTGAAAACACCCAGAATAAACCTAAAAGATAAACTACGGAATAGAGGGCAAAAGACACACAGTGCAATGTGCACAGATCCATCACGCGTGTGTCCCTGGACTCCATGAACGCCAGGACGAGCTGGGCAGAACCGTCTGTCACACATGCGTCCCTGGAGTCCACGAACGCCGGGACGAGCTGGGAGCCGAGAGAGAGAGAGAACAGGAGGGAACGCTGAAACAGCGTCTAATGACAGAATGGTGAAAACTTTCCCAAACTGATTAAAAACACAAGCCATGGATTCCAGCAGGTCTACATGAGGAGGGAGAGAGACCCTCTCATATTGTTTTATATTGTTTTATACTCAGTACCTGTTTTAAGAAAAAACAAGAAAGTAAAACCAAAGACAGGCAGCCCAGAGCCCAAAACCAGGCCTGGGCCTGCCTGGCCTAAACCCAGTAGTTAAAAATCAACTCATGACTTAGAAACTGATATTATTCATAGATTCCAGGCACTATATAAAAGAACATAGTGAAGCTCCCGGCCCTGCTGTGTTTCTCTCTGACCACCGGTGTATGCCGCCCCTGTCATGTACCCCTTGCTTGCTCAAATCAATCATGACGCTTTCATGTGAAATCTTTAGTGTTGTGAGCCCTTAAAAGGGACAGAAATTGTGCACTCAGGGAGCTCGGATTTTGAGGCAGTAGCTTGCCGATGCTCCCAGATGAATAAAGCCCTTCCTTCTACAACTCAGTGTCTGGGAGGTTTTGTCTGCAGCTCATCCTGCTACATATAAACTTCCAACTAATATAGAATAGAAATGAAACAGTACAATAATAACTAATACAAAATAAGTCAGAAAGAAAAGGGAGCAGAGAACAAGTGGAAAACAGAAAACACTCAACAAATGGTAGATTGAGGCCGGGTGCAGTGGCTCGCGCCTGTCATCCCAGCACTTTGGGAGGCCAAGGCAGGTAGATCACTTGAGGTCAGGAGTTCAAGACCAGCCTGGGCAATATGGCAAAACCTGGTTTCTACTAAAATACAACAATTAGCCAGGCATGGTGGCACATGCCTGTAACCCCAGCTACTCCGGAGGTTGAGGTGGAAGAATCACTTGAACCCGGGAGGTGGAGGCTGCAGTGAGCCGAGATATGCCACTGCACTCAAGCCTGAGTGACAGAGTGAGTGTCTGTCTCAAAAGAAGAAAGGAAGGAAGGAAGGAAGGAAGGGAAGGAAGGGCACGGAAGGAAGGGGGGGCGAGCTGGGCGCGGTGGCTCATGCCTGTAATCCCANCGCGCCTGTCATCCCAGCACTTTGGGAGGCCAAGGCAGGTAGATCACTTGAGGTCAGGAGTTCAAGACCAGCCTGGGCAATATGGCAAAACCTGGTTTCTACTAAAAATACAACAATTAGCCAGGCATGGTGGCACATGCCTGTAACCCCAGCTACTCCGGAGGTTGAGGTGGAAGAATCACTTGAACCCGGGAGGTGGAGGCTGCAGTGAGCCGAGATATGCCACTGCACTCAAGCCTGAGTGACAGAGTGAGTGTCTGTCTCAAAAAGAAGAAAGGAAGGAAGGAAGGAAGGAAGGAAGGAAGGAAGGAAGGAAGGAAGGAAGGAAGGGCGGGCGAGCTGGGCGCGGTGGCTCATGCCTGTAATCCCAGCACTTTGGGAGGCCGAGGCGGGCGGATCATGAGGTCAGGAGATCGAGACCATCCTGGCTAACACGGTGAAACCCCGTCTCTACTAAAACACAAAAAAATTAGCCGGGCGTGGTGGCGGGCACCTGTAGTCCCAGCTACTCGAGAGGCTGAGGCAGGAGAATGGTGTAAACCCAGGAGGCGGAGCTTGCAGTGAGCCAAGATCTTGCCACTGCACTGCAGCCCGGGCGACAGAGTGAAACTCCGTCTCAAAAAAAGAAAAAAAAAGGAAAGAAAGAAAAGATAAGAAAAAGGGTGAAAATCAGTGAGTTATACAATCATCTCAAGAATTTAGGAAAATAATAACAAATTAACCAAAAATAGAGGAATGAAATCATAAAGGTACGAACAGTGGCCAGGTGCGGTGGCTCACATCTATAATCCTAGCACTTTGGGAGGCCGAGGCAGGCAGATTGCCTGAGCTCAGGAGTTCGAAACCAGCCTGGGCAACATGGTAAAATCCTGTCTCTACTAAAAATACAAAAAAATTAGCCGGGCATGGTGGCATGCACCTGTAGTCCCAGCAACACGGGAGCTGAGGCAGGAGAATCGCTTGAACCCAGGAGGTAGAGGTTGCAGTGAGCGGAGATTGCACCACTGCACTCCAGTCTGGGCAACAGAGTGAGACTCCGTCTCCAAAATAAATAAATAAGAGCAGAAATTAACAAAATAAAAAATGTACATCCTTTAAAAGGGTTCATAAAATCAAGATAGTCCTGGCAAATCCAATCAAGAAAAAAGAAAGAAGGCACAAGCAACAAATGTCAGGAATTAGAGGGGGCTATTCCTTCAGACCCTACAGAAATTAAAGGGTAAAGAGCAGACAGATAATACATGCGAGTTGGTGCCAATAACGTGGAAAAGAGAGAAATTCCTAGGAAATATGAAAGCTTATTTTTTAGAGATGGGGTCTCACTATGTTGGCCAGACTGGTCTTTAGCTCCTAGCCTCAAGTGATCCTACTGCCTCAGCCTCCCAAAATGCTGAGATTATAGGCCTGAGTCACTGTGCCTGGCCTGAAAGCATCTTAATAGTCGTATAAGTATTAAAGAATTGAATTCATAATTTGAAACCTTCGCATTTAAAAACAAATGCCTTTAGATCCAGTGATGGCCTCACCAGAGAATTCCATCAAACATTTAAGGAAAAAATAGTAGTAGTTTTACTAGAACTAGAACTCTCTCTGAGAATAGAGAAAGAAGAAACGCATCCCAATTATTTCATGAAGAAGCACAGTCTTGAGACTTGCAGCTAACAAGGACATTATAAGAAAGAGAAAGACACGCCACTGGCCAATGAAAATAAATGCAAAAGTTCTTACGCAAAATGTTAGTCAGCCACACCCAGCATGTTCAGTAAAGAGCCCATATCACAATCAGATGGAAGGAATGCAAAATTAGTTCAACATCAAACATTGACCCATGTAATCTAACACGTTATTGGAAGATGAGAGAAAGTCACATAATCATCTTAGTAGATGCAGAAAACACATTTGATAAAATCCAGCGCCTATTTGTGATTTAATAAAACCCTTGGCAAATTAGCAAGAGAAGGAGACTTAATTAATCTGCTAAAGGGAGTTACAAAAACCTGAAGCAAAATTACACTTAATGGTGAAATGGAAAGCTGGCTTTCTCTCCCACGGGGAACTCAGCAGAGTGGATGGCCACTACACCTGCTATTCTGTTGTTTAGGAAGCCCTGGCAGGGATAGTGAGGAGGAGGAAGAAAGACACATGAGAAGGATTAGTAATGAAGAAGTCAGCCTGACATTATTCTCAGATGATATGGTTGCTTACATAGAAAATCCAAAGCAATGTGAAGATCCGAATTAATAAGCAGGTTTAGCAAAGTTGCCAGATACAACGTCATTATGCAAAAACCAACTTTATTTTATAGGCCAGCACTAAACAGAAAATAAGTGTTTTGCAAAGACAGAATCTACAGTAGCACCACAAAATATCAGACATTCATGCTAAACAGAATAGACGATGCCTAAGGCCTTTTCACAGAAAACTACAAAATATCACTGAGAGAACACGATGATGATCTGAACATGTGGAAGGAGATGCATGTTCACGGGTGAGGAAGCTGTGCAGGTCAGCGCAACCCCAGCCATACTCCGAGGCACACGACATGCTGCTTCCAGGTGGGTCTCAAAATGCAGAGGACCGCGGGCAGCCAGGACCTTCTTGAAGAAGAAGGAGGCGGGGGAAGAGACAGGGGTGGGCTCTGCGGGGACTTCTGTGTCTGTTGCAGAACTGATAGAAAGACGGATGGGAAAGGACGTGGTCTAGAAACAGACTCACACCTGGGCACACTCCACCCAGTAGAAGCCAGGCTGGCAAAGCGGAGGGTGAAGGTCACCTTCCCAACACCCGCCCCCGTGCCCAGCCATCGCCAGTGCGGGGAAAACAGGAACTTCATACATGTGTAATGTAGGACCTGGCAACCCCACTCTAAAGATAGGCCCCACAGAAACACAGGCACCCGAACAAAAGATGCCCCAAATCTAGAAGCCACCCAAGTGCCCACCAGCAGTGGAAAGAGAATCGAGACTGTGGAATATTCGTGTAATTTAATACAATCCAGTAACAATAATCAATCAATTACTACTGCCCATAACAACATGGTTGAACCTCAGAGACAGTGAGTGAGGAAAAATGCACACACACACACAAATACACACACACACAAACACACACACACACAAATACAAACACACACATACACAAATATACACACATACACACAAATACACACACAAATACACGTACACACAAATATACACATACACACAAATACACATACACACACAAATACACACACAAATACAAATACAAACACACACACAAATACACATACACAAATACACACATACACACACAAATACACATACACACAAATATGCACATACACACGCAAATACACACACACACAAATACACATATACATACACACACACAAATACACACACACAAATTCACATACGAATACACACACACAAATACACTCACACACAGGTGGACGGGGGGCTCCGTCTGCTCCCAGCTGCCCTGGTTACCCTGTGGGGTGAGCCTGGCAGGACACGGCCAGCCCAGCAAACAGAGACAAAGTGAGGAGGCCGTGTTGCTGCCAGAGCCACAGGGCAGCTCCCTGCAGAAGCCGGTCATGGTCCACCGCCATTTACTTCAACATTTACTTTTTTCTGTATTAAATATCTGATTTATTGAAAATTACATGTGTGTTTGCTGCAAAGTGTGATGAGGAGTTAACAGAAACTAGGGCATAAAAATAATTCATCATCAGATACAATCTGGGCAAAAACCAGATGGCTATGATGCGTCTAAGGAAAAATGTTAGCATGAAGATCTCCGACCGTTAAAGAAGACTGTGTTTACAGATTCTTTAAATGACTGACAGTAGGTATCAAAACCATTTTGGCATTTAGCTTCCTAGATACATTTACAGGAGTGACTAACAGTTTTATTTCAAAATGTGAGTATTTACATCACACCAGAAATGACATTATTAGCCATTATTTACATGTCTGGATTTTTAAAGAAACGTAGATGTTGACGTCAACACGTGCGAGTGGTTTGGCAGCTTTTCAGAATTGTTTTAGGGAAAATGAGAGCCAAGGCCCTGAAGACCCCTGCTCCACCCACCTCAGCCCAGTCCAGCTGAGCGCCAACTGCGGGAGACCGAGGGAGAAGGACAAGGCCGATCCTGACAGTGTCCAGGTGTAACAAGGGCCCAGCAACCCCTCCGAGCAAGGTCTCAGGAGAAGAATCTGGGTGTCCTACGCTGGGCCCCTCGTGGAGGAGGGAGGGTGGCCAGGGCCTGGGCAGGGAGGGAGGAACCAGGTTCTTCGCTCCAGCCAGGAGCCGCAGTTCAGGCAGTTGCCTCCAGCAGAGGGGAATGTCTGGTGGGAAAGGGCAGTGAGGTGGGGCAGAGGATGGGTAGAGGCCAGGGAAAAGTTGGAAGTAAGAGGACAAGAGTGCCACCAAGTCATGGGCCTGGACCACGGACCTGATCGTGCAGCCGGGAAGCCCCTCAGAATTCCGACACCACTGCAAGCGTCCTCAGGAGGAAGCCGTGCCAGCACATGCTGGGCACACAGGGCTGGCACCGAGAGGCAGGAGGGCTTGATGAGGAGGCCGTTCCTTGTGGCTCACGGAGGGCTCTTGGCTGTTTCTGTGTGGCACCCAAAAGCTGCTCACCAGCTCTAGAAGACATGGGGCATTGAATCCAGATCCTGGATGATCTCCATAACTGCGCCCTCATCCAACATAACTGAGGCGCCAGGACACAGGACCGACATCACACCCTCTGCTTGGGTCAAAGCTTTAGCACTGCAGGCGAGGGTGCGGGCACCTGGAATGACTCACAAAACGTCTGGAAGTTCCCACCACTCCCCGAAATAACAGAGATCAAAGCCCACAGATCTTTAAAGGAAAGCAGCAGGTGGGTAAAAGAAAGAGCCTGCGGCCCCTGCCCGAGGCTCCTCCCCACACGCCCACATGCCCCCCTCCTGAACAGAAGCAGCTCTGAGTGACCCAGGTGCGGGAAATGCCTGCTGAGGGGTTTTAGGCTGCAAGAACCGAAACTTCCGCCGCAGACTCCAGGAGCCCATGAATTCTGCATTTTACCAAATCGCATGCACTTCTTTCCAGGAGTGCTTGCCGTGTGGCTGCCCACCAAAGTATGGGGTTACTTTTGCCCCCTATTCAGTGTCTATGTCCTCACTCCTAAGCCTGCGAGGTGATGTGAGCACTCGGTGAAAAAGTCCTGTGTTTGTGGGGTCCCTGGTGCCTTCCCTTTGGGGTCACATCAGCCTGGCGTTCCCCCAGAGGCACAAGTCTGGGTGGCCAGAGGCGTCAGAGCCACATCCAGACCCGACAAAGGAGGCAGCCCCAGCCTTGCAGCAGAGGGCCTGGAAGCCCAGGGGCTCAGCTCCAATGTCCAGGTCTGAGCACCAGGGTGCAGCAGGACCAGGCTCCTGGAGCAGAGTCTGCCTGCCACATCGGCCTCCTTCCAAGACGGGGATGGGGGCACTGCAGGCCCTGTGGGGCCCACAGAGAGAGCTTGGGGACAGCTGGCTGAGGCCACACTCGGTGAGACTCCTCCTCTCCAGCTGCACCCCACCCCACCTTAGCTGCTGCCCAAGCTTCCAAACACCCAAGGATGGGGGAGGCTGCACCTGACTTGCTGACTCGGTGGACCAGGGTGGGCCCCAGGGTGGGTATTTTGAATAAGGTGGGGCTACCTGGCTGGACGCAGAGAGTCTGCCCAGCACCTGCCCCACTCCCAGCCTCAGGCTTCAGTGCCCACCTGGGTCCCGGGGAGCTGAGCCCCCCGCACTCCCTGCCAGGCCTGAGAGCCCGGGTGACCCGACCCGGAGACAGAGTGCTGGGAATTTACGTCCCTGAGCACACTGCACCCTCCGACTCTGCGGTCAAAAGCCCTGCCTCCTTCAAGCCAGGAGCATGTATTAAGTGCCTACTGTGTGCCTGGCCACCCACACGGTGGGGCCACGGGGTCGGGGGTAGCTGCCAGCCTGGCCCTGAAGCCGCCCCTCTACTGTGGGAGTACTGGGGGTGGCTGGGAAAGGTGAGATTCGCCTCCACCCTCCTTGCCCCGTGGCCGAGCTTGGGGTTATCCTGGCTCTTCTGACCACCCTGGCTCTGAAGAAAGCCCTGGGGGGGCCTTGGGGCAGGAAGAGGTCGACCAAGAGCCCCAGGACCGAGCGCCGCGCAGCCCCTGCGCCCCCGGGGCCCGCCCCGTATCCCTGCCCGCGTCCCCCGGAGACACTGCGGCAGCGGCGGGCAGGCGGGGGCGGGCGAGGGCCGGGCGCGTCTCCATGGAGCCGGGGTGCGCGTAGCCGAGCCCAGCCCAGCCCTGCCGGAGGCCCCGGGGCCGGTGCGCGGCGCGGCAGCAGGATGCAGGCCATGGACCCAGCCGCGGCGGATCTCTACGAGGAGGACGGCAAAGACCTGGACTTCTACGACTTCGAGCCGCTGCCCACCCTCCCCGAGGACGAGGTGAGCCCCCGGCCCCACTGGGGAGCCCCTTCCGCCGCCGAGGGGTCCGCGGAGAGCGCCCGGGAGGTGGACCCGGGAGGGGCTGTGAGCTCCCGCCTCCCCAGGAGCCCTCCTTGGCCGAGGGGGTCCCACCGCCGTTCTCAGCCCCCGCGTTAGGATTTTCACCTGGAGGGGACAACACCTGCGAATGCGCACGGGATGGCGGCGGGTGGGCAGCCCCTGCAGAAGTTGGCGCGCGCGGTGGCTCCTGGTGGAAACCCTGGTGGGACAGTGTGGGGGCAGCAAGGAGGACGGTAGGGGGTCTGCTTACTCCCTGCCGGGCCCCAGGAGGCCAGCGGGGCGCAGGGCAGCAGAGCCCAATCAGGCGCGGCACAGGAGGCCCCAGAGCTGAGGTTCAGGAGCCGGGGGTGGGGAGAGCGCAGGACGACCGCCGCCCCAGACTGAGAGCTGCTTCCCTCTCTCTGGGTCTCTGGGCCTTCACCCAAGACCCCCCTACCCCGCAAGGTGCAGAGGGGCTCTGCCTGCCATCTGCATACCCTGGCGCTTCTGCTCATGGACTGCCCACCCTACAGCACTGACTGCCCAGACCCCACCTTGGCTGGGTCTGACCCTGTAACTCAGCTCTGGCTTGGCTGGGATGGAGTGGACAAGCCAGGCCCGGCAGCGTGAGAGGTGGCCCCCCAGGGATGCAGCAGCTCCCAAAGGGACCCTCATCCTCCAGGGATTCGAGATCTGCCAAACCTCCAACAGGCAAGAGCCCAGACACTGGGCCCCTGTGTCTCCAGTGACAGCGTCGTCACCTGCAGCCATTAATGGGATGCTGCGGCGGCCTCTCTTTAAACAGCCGGCCAAGCAAGGCTGGAGCTGGGAATCCCGGGTGCAGCAGCCCCGGGCCTCACCCGCTCGCAGCCCCCACCTTCTGCCCCAGGGAAGTGAGCTCTGAAGGGATCAGGAGTTTCTGCTGTGGAAGCCCCTTCCTTCTGGGAAGGTTCAGCCCCAGGAGGCCCTCTGCTCAGCCACCTAGAAACTGCTGAGGCTGTGCGGGGGCTGGCGCTGCCCCCGCCCCCACCATGGCCTGGATTTGGTGCAGTTGAAGGCTGTAGAGAGGAGCAGCCAGGGGAGTCAGTAAAGCTTCGAAGATCACCATGGCTCTGACCGAGAAGGAAGCGCAGCCCGCAGCCTTTAGAAACGCCCCAGGATGCATCCCAGGGTATCTGTTAGGAGGCCGCCCTGAGGACGCAGCTCTTCCCACAGCCCCTTCGCGGATCAGGGGCCTGAGCCTTGAGGGCCTCCCAACTCCACACGGACACAGCAGCCGGTGCCCCGTACACAGAACATGCCGCACCAGGCATGAGCCCACTTGAAGCCACAGGCTGTCTTTCTGCATGCTCCCCACCCCCACGCACACACCAGTGTCCTCCGGTCGGCTGGACAGCTCCCGCCTGGCACAGTGCTGGGGTGGGGGCTCCATCCTGTGATGGCCACAGAGGCCTCCAGGTGACGCCGCTGGGTTAGCAGCGTGCAGTGGGAACGTTCAGGCGGGCCCATCGCAGACACTCCTGGAAAGCATCAGGGGTGGTCCCTGGCCCAACCCTGTGCCCAGCACTGAGCCCAACACGTCCCGTGTCTCAGAACTCCCCTGGCGTTCAGACTCTGCTTCCTGCACATGTTCGGCTTGGAAGGTTCTGAAATCTCCATCAGGGCACGTGGCTGCACCTGACTTGCATTGGAAAACCATCCTGGGTGAAGTGAGAGCACGGTGAGGCTGCATCATCATCCCAGAGTGCCAGGAAGGCCAAGGGCGCAGGGCAGCTGCTGGGAAAGCACGGTGGCGCCAGGCCCGGGACACATGCAGGCTGCGTAAGATGTAGGAGCTCACTCATTCTACAGCTAGTTGTAACAGCTGTCTCCACGGTGGGGCCAAGAAATAGGCCCTCATGGACACCCACCAGAGCCCCTGGAATGTCCCTCCCTTGACATGGTCCCAGAGAAAATCCAAATGGCTGCTGAACATGTGAAAAGATGTTTGCTCATTGCAATCAGGGAAATGCAAAATACACCCCCACGAATGCCTTCCCAAGACCGCCAGGCTGGCAAGAACTGAAGAGCGGACAGCGGCGTGTGCTGGCAAGGACGTCGCAGCAGCTCTCCCTCGCGCCAGTGGGAGGACAAATGGAGCAGCCTCTTTGGAAAACAGCCCAGCATTCGCTGGCAAAGTAGAAGGCACCAGTGCCCTGTGTCCCAGCAACTTCACTATGGTGTGGGCCCGGAGACACATGGCCGTGCATGTGTGAGAACACTCTCAGCTGGAACCCACCAGAGCATCAGCAAGTAGGCCAACAGGTCCTGGAGGATGTGGCCAGGTTGGATCTCTGGCCATTTGCAGGCAGCACCGCTGGGTCAGCACAGGCAAAGAACCACCAGCACACAATAGACAGGAGATGTTCTGTGGGGGTGATGCAAGGAGGGCTTCCTGGATGAGGTGTCCTTCCTGGGATTCCCATGAGATTTCAGCTACTGTGGATGGCAGTATGGGATCTGAGGCAGAACAGCATGATCCAGACAGAACACTGGCTGCAGAAGAGGCATACAGGCCAGGCGGCCAGGGTCGATGGATGGGCAGTGCTGGCTTCCCCACAGGGATGCAGATGAGACGAAGAGTGTGCACCGGTTTGGGTGCCAGAGCAGGACATGTCCCAGGTCCCTGAGAGGCAGGCAGCACTGTCAACCCTCCTGGAGTTCAGCAAGTGCCTTCCAGAACCTCCTGTGTGCCGGTGTCAGCTGCACTCAGAATCTGAGGGTGGACAGGATGCAGTTGCTGCCTGGAGGGGCACACAGCTGGGGGCTCCCAGTAAAGAAGAGCATGTTCCCTCTACAGGGTCCATATGACATCTGTGCCAGGACGAGCTCAGAGCAGAAGGCACCTTGGGAGCCGAGGTGGTTTTGTGGTGGGGGCCTGTCAGTGTGGAGAGGGCTGTCAGGAGAAGGTGGTTTTGTGGTGGGGAGGCGGGGGGGGCCTGGCTGTGTGGAGAGAACTGTCAGGAGAAGATGGTTTTGTGGTGGGGGCCTGGCAGTGTGGAGAGGGCTGTCAGGAGAAGGTGGTTTTGTGGTAGGGGCCTGGCAGTGTGGAGAGGGCTGTCAGGAGAAGGTGGGTTTGTGGTGGGGGCCTGTCAGTGTGGAGAGGGCTGTCAGGAGAAGGTGGTTTTGTGGTGGGGGCCTGGCAGTGTGGAGAGGGCTGTCAGGAGAAGGTGGGTTTGTGGTGGGGGCCTGGCAGTGTGGAGAGGGCTGTCAGGAGAAGGTGGGTTTGTGGTGGGGGCCTGGCAGTGTGGAGAGGGCTGTCAGGAGAAGGTGGGTTTGTGGTGGGGGCCTGGCAGTGTGGAGAGGGCTGTCAGGAGAAGGTGGGTTTGTGGTGGGGGCCTGGCAGTGTGGAGAGGGCTGTCAGGAGAAGGTGGGTTTGTGGTGGGGGCCTGGCAGTGTGGAGAGGGCTGTCAGGAGAAGGTGGGTTTGTGGTGGGGGCCTGGCAGTGTGGAGAGGGCTGTCAGGAGAAGGTGGGTTTGTGGTGGGGGCCTGGCAGTGTGGAGAGGGCTGTCAGGAGAAGGTGGGTTTGTGGTGGGGGCCTGGCAGTGTGGAGAGGGCTGTCAGGAGAAGGTGGGTTTGTGGTGGGGGCCTGGCAGTGTGGAGAGGGCTGTCAGGAGAAGGTGGGTTTGTGGTGGGGGCCTGGCAGTGTGGAGAGGGCTGTCAGGAGAAGGTGGGTTTGTGGTGGGGGCCTGGCAGTGTGGAGAGGGCTGTCAGGAGAAGGTGGGTTTGTGGTGGGGGCCTGGCAGTGTGGAGAGGGCTGTCAGGAGAAGGTGGGTTTGTGGTGGGGGCCTGGCAGTGTGGAGAGGGCTGTCAGGAGAAGGTGGGTTTGTGGTGGGGGCCTGGCAGTGTGGAGAGGGCTGTCAGGAGAAGGTGGGTTTGTGGTAGGGGCCTGGCAGTGTGGAGAGGGCTGTCAGGAGAGGGTGGGTTTGTGGTGGGGGCCTGGCAGTGGGGAGAGGGCTGTCAGGAGAAGGTGGGTTTGTGGTAGGGGCCTGGCAGTGTGGAGAGGGCTGTCAGGAGAAGGTGGGTTTGTGGTGGGGGCCTGGCACCGTGGAGAGGGCTGTCAGGAAGCCTCTGGGGACTGGCAGCCAGTGCTCCCAGCAGTGACTGGAGTTTGGTATTAGTCCTGTTAGAATCCCACGGCTGAAAGAATCGGTTGGTCATAAGACAGTGCATTCGAAATGTGCCAAATGATCCCGGCGTCCCTGTGTAACCCTGGCTCAAAGTCGGCCTGGCAGTGTGGTGGGGGTGTTGGAGCTTTCTGAATGCACAGAAGCCCCTAGACTTTCATGAGATAAGGGTCCTCGGTGGGAAGTGTGCCCTGCCCTCTGAGACCCAGGGACTGGCTGATGTGCGGCTTTCCTGGAGAGCAGCCCAGTCCCGGGGGTCCATGTCCACCTGCCTTCCCAAATCCCTCCTCCCACCTGGGATGGGGGTGCAGTTCGTGGCCACACAATTGCAAAGTGGGGACCAGTCTTTCCTGACCTGCAAGGAACAGGTCTTAGGTGGTCCGCGCGCTCAGACCTACCCCATGGCTCACCCGGGCACACCTTGCTAGGGATGGCGAGGGGCAGGGTGGGTGGTCGGTGGGCTGGGCTGGGTCATGAAGAACCTTCTGGGCCTGCTCAAGAGGCTGGGTCTGTGCCAGCAGACAGAGTCACTGAAGGCTGGCCAGCCACAACAAGGTCAGACTGTATTAGCAGGGGCAGGAGAGGCTGAAGTGTGGAAAGTCACGAGGCCCCAGCCTGCCGTGGGGCCCTCATGGGTGCTGGGCAGGCAGGTGCACAGGAGGGGGCGCTGGGCAGACAGACAGGCGTCTGCCAGCCGAGGCCGGCGTTGCTATTCACAGCACGTCACCTCCTTCCCAAGTGTCTGCCACAGCCCATTAAACTCCCGTCCAGGCCACCTCGGCAGCCCCGCAGCCCAGCTGGGCATATTTTACTTGAGCACGAAGCCTTCTGGCCCAGCTGTGGACTTGAACCCACCTGGTAGCAAGGCTTAGAGCCCCAGGGTCTCCAAGGGCCCCTTCTGGAGGTGACTGTAGGACGCCCAAATGGCTCCTGACCTCGGAGGTGGTCGTGGGGGTGTCTGCTGGGATGTGGGTGGGGCCCCTGCGGACTTGGGGTCCCGAGGCTAGTGAGTGCTGCCTGTGTCTCTCCCAGTCTCTCCCGTCCTGTTCCGGCCTCTTAGGCCTGTCTGACACCCTTCCTCGCTCATCCAGCCACTGTGGATTCAGGCAAGCGGAGTAATTCCTCTCACCTGTGCTGAAACAGGGTGGAGGCTGCAGGTCCCAGAGGGCAGGTGACCTGGGGCCCAGAGTTCAGGCCTGGGAGCCCTCAGCACATGACAAGACCCCCTGGGTGGCCGGGGGACCCCACTGGCTCAGGACCCTGAGTGTGGAGAAAACTGTCAGGAGAAGGTGGTTTTGTGGTGGGGGCCTGGCAGTGTGGAGAGGGCTGTCAGGAGAAGGTGGTTTTGTAGTGGAGCCCTGGCAGTATGAACAGAAGCCCACCCTCTAGACAGCATGCACCAGAGGGGCTGAGACAATCCTGAGGGGAGGCTTCAGCCACAGACCCCATGGAATTCACCCCTAAAATCATCGGAGAATCTCCGATGGAATTCAGACACGCCCGCCTCTCCTAGGTGCCGGGGGCCCCAGGTGTCCGGCTTCCCTGAGGGGAGGAGGGGGCTGCCCACCGGCAGGTGTCTCCCCTCTGGGTCTGAGCAGGAGGGCGTGCTGTGCGCGAGGGGTGGCCCTGCTGGCATGGCTGACCTGGCTCCCTTCCCAGGTCCACAGGTCTCCACACCGCTGTGTGAGCTGGCAGCAGGCCCCTGACCCGTGAGCAACAGCCAGAAGGCCCCCCAGGGCCCCGCAGGGGAACAGGGACCGGCTCAGACACGTGTCATGCTGGCTCCCTTCCTCCTAAGCAGCACAACCTATGGGGTTCTCAGACTTATTTACCGCTTAGTGTGCGTCTGTGCCCATGTTTGCAGGCATGTGTGTGTGGGCATGTAGCGCCGTGTGCATGTGTGTGCCAGTGCACAGGAGTGTGTGCACATGTGTGTGCCTGTGTGTACAGGTGCATGGGTGTGTGCACGTGTGTGCATGTGTTTGTGTGTACACAGTGCCCAGGCGCCTCTTTAACCAGCCCCACAGGTGTCGCTGGGAGCTTCAGACTCTGGAATCCTGAGGAGTCCTGGGTGGTACAAAGAGGACGGCAGGCTTGAGCCCAAATCAGAGACACCTTTGATCAATCAGCGAACATAGGAATGGGGCAGGGAGATTCCTGCGATAGAAAGAGCTGGAAGGGCCTGGGAAATGATGAAATGATATCATCAAGTCCCTCCCTGGACCCCAAGAAGGAGATGGATGGGGGATGTGCCAAGACCCCACGGACAGACGCAGACCCAGCCCCATGGCCACGCCCCACTGGGCGCCTGTGCCCTGATTCCGTCACTTGTTGGCCTCCTGCTTTGGTTTGAGCCCTTCATCCCTTTCCTGTGCCTGGAGGGCCTCTTGCCGTGCCAGCCACTGGGGCATGGTGGGGGGACCGGAGGTGGGAGGTGCCTCTCAGGACCTCAGCCCAGTGGCACCGGTAGAGCCAGAGCCGCCCTGTGCACTGGGAGAGAGGGGAAGTCAGGGATGGGGGAGCAGGGGCCTCTGCTTCCTCCTCACCTGCCCTGTCCTCCGAGGCCCCGTGTCCGGAGCCTTTCTTGACCTCACCCATGTGCATCCAGGCTGCAGCCCCCAGCCACCCCCTCCTACCTGCACATGGGGTGCCCTGGCCAGGAGCAGCACACCCAAGAGGGCCTTCAGCTCCACGTCTGGGGTACGTGCGAGTGTGGATCGTGCAGCCTTGGGTGTTCTTGTGAGGGTGTGTGCACCAAGTGTGGGAATGGGTGTGTGCGTGTGTGCAGGTATACGTATGTGTCTGTGCCTGCATGTGGTCAGTGTTAGGCATGTGTGCAGCGGCATATAGTATGTATGTGAGTGTGAGGTCTGTGTGTGCATGAGGCTGTCTGTTCTCATTGCATGAGTGTGTGTGAGAAGCGATGGGACCGTGAGTGCGTGTGAGAAGTGGTGGGACCGTGAGTGTGTGTGAGAAGTGGTGGGACCATGAGTGTGTGTGAGACGCGGTGGGACTGAGTGTGTGTGAGAAGCGGTGGGACTGAGTGTTTGAGAAGCAGTGGGACTGTGAGTGTGGGAAGCGATGAGAGTGAGTGTGTGTGAGCAGTGGTGGGACTGAAGTGGTGAGACTGAGTGTGCACACACCTTGCACCAGCGTCTGAGTGTCGATGTATGAGCATGCCCTGTGTTGTCATGTGTCTGTGTGGGATGCATGTATGGGGATGCGTGTCTGTGTGAGGGTGAGCACGCGTGTGCTAGGTGGGGATGTTTGTGCGTGTGCATGTTCATGGGGGTGTGGGTGTTGGTGGCAGCCATCGTGGTCACAGCTGAGCCCTCACGGAGTCCAGCAGCCCACTCAGATTTGGAGGTGGGTCCACATGGGGGTGGCCGGGCCATGTGGAGGGAACCACCGTGACTGTGTGCTCGGTGTGAACTGCCTGGAACAAATGTTGGCAGCGCGTGTGGTTGTGCGTTGTGTGCGTGTGTCAGCGTCACGCCCCGTTAGC
This sequence comes from Rhinopithecus bieti, assembly GCF_001698545.2. Classification (NCBI taxonomy): domain Eukaryota; kingdom Metazoa; phylum Chordata; class Mammalia; order Primates; family Cercopithecidae; genus Rhinopithecus; species Rhinopithecus bieti. Next base: position 530,007 of record NW_016811410.1, on the reverse strand, counting down.
TCTGCACAAGTCCACAGTTGGGGATCTCGACTCGGTTGCCTCACTCATCTGTTGGCAGCCTCCACGGGCCAGTCGAGCCGTGAGCCTGTGGGGTCAGGGGTGCCCCAGGGAGCAGGTGACCCAGCAGCTCTGGCCCAGCCTCTGGGAGGAACGCCCCATGCCCAGGCTCCAGGAGCAGACACCTGTTCCAGGCAGCACACTGATGGTGCCACCAAATGTTCCATGACTCTGACGTCCAGGGAACAGCAGGACGACTCTTGAAACAAAATGAAACATGGCCTAAAGCCCTTTCCCTGACCCACGCGTTGAAACGCTGCCACGAGCCATCCGTTTCCCCATGGAATCGTCTCCACGGGGGTGCCGGGGCCCGGCTGAGGGTCCTGCTGGGCTCACGGCCAGGGCCTGTCTTGACAGGAGAATGTGTCTCTGGCTGACATCCTCTCCCTGCGGGACCGTGGCCTCAGCGAGCAGGAAGCCTGGGCCGTGTGCCTCGAGTGCAGCCTGTCCATGCAGAGTGTGGCCCACGCCGCCATCTTCCAGAGCCTGTGCATCACGCCTGACACCCTGGCCTTCAACACTAGTGGGAACGTGTGTTTCATGGAGCAGCTCAGCGGTGAGGCAGCCTCGGGCACGGGGCGGAGGTGCCTTTCGGGGTGGATGTGAGCACAGGCTCTGCCGGGGCAGACGCTGGGAGCCTGGACCCGGGTTTGCTGTGGAGACCTTCTCTTCCTCGGGAGGGACTCAGGCTGGAGAGTGGCTGAGGGTCCGTGGGGTGGCTGCTGTGCCAGGGCAGTCAAACCCACCCTCAGACGCCAGAGGGACACTCAACCCACCCCGACCCCGCTCCGCTCGGGACTTCCCCTAAGGGCGGGCCGTGCGCCTCTTCTGTCTCCCCTGGGCCAGTCCCGCTGGCCCTGCTGTGAGTGGACGCTGGCCCGGGAGGGTGGGACACCCCTGCCTCGGTGGGCCACCTGCTCCCACTGCGTGGGCCCTGCCTGGGAGCTGGATTTCCCTGGCGAATGTCTTCAGCTTCCTTCTTGGGAAAGTGGTAGAGCCCTTCCCTCTTCCACTTTGGAACCCATTTCCCACCAAACCATTAAGGAGTTAATTTCCCTTTTTCGCAGCCTAAAATGGTCTGGGGACGCCAGGTCTGCGGGGAGGGGACCTTCCCGGCTGGCAGGTTCAGGTTCACAGGTGTGATTAGAAATCTTCTCTCCTTCTCTCTCCTCCCTAAGACGACCCTGAGGGTGCCTTCGTTCCCCCGGAGTTCGACGTGACCGGGAACACCTTTGAGGTAAGTGCCGGTGGGGGTAACGCGCCACGCCCCCCCTTTACCTCTAAGGTGGCCTCTGCCATTAACTCAGAAACGCACCTGCCTTGGGGCAGCCTCTGCAACTGGCCTCTGGCCAGGAGCGGAGCCCGGTTCACTGGGCTGTAGGAACAGCCTCTGGGGCACACCCAGCTTCGTCCCCTGCAGTGTTCTCTGCAGGTCCGCACAGACTGTGGGAGCAGCGGCTTCAGCCACGTCTGTCGTCATAACCATTTTATAGCATATTTTCTGGAATGCGAACTTACTACACTTAACATGTTAAAAGTGACCAAAATGACCAGTGATGGTCGGCGGGGAATCACAGCTCCTCTGAGGGAGTTAGCAGCGGGGTCACTCACAGCCTCTGCAGAGACACAAGGCCTCCAGGCACAGCTCCGGGCATGGGTGTGGGCGTGGACCACCCTGGGGGCCTCATCGCCCGAGTCATAGAGGCTGCTGCTCCCAGAGCAGACCCCCATGTAGCCCCTCAGGAACCCTTTGTGTGGGACGAGTTGGGCGACAGCAGCCCAGCACCTCGGGGTCAGCACCTGCGTGGCCAGCTGGAAAGGGGCAGAGTCACCCTGCGGCCCTCAGGTTTGGTCTGTCCATCAGGCTGGGCTCTGTCCCCGGGCAGGGAGTGGCCCATTGGTGGTTCCTACTGTCACAAAGCCCATGGCAGAGAAAGTAACGCAATCCTTAACAAATAAACAAGTAACTAGGAACTCAAAGATCTTCCCAATAAAAGCCCATCGGCTGTGTCATGACCTTAAAATTTGACCTTGAAAGTAGAGTCTGGGGGCCAGGCATGGGGGCTCACTCCTGTAATCCCAGCACTCTGGGAGGCCAAGGCGGGTGGATCACTTGAGCCCAGGAGTTCGAGACCAGCCTGGCCAACATGGCAAACCCCGTCTCTACTAAAAACACAAAAATTAGCTGGACGCAGTAGTGCACGCCTGTGGTCCGAGCTACTCGGGAGTCTGAGGCAGGAGGATCTCTTGAACCCAGGAGATCGAGGCTGCAGTGAGCCGAGATGGGACCACTGTGCTCCAGCCTGGCCGACAGAGCAAGACCTTGTCTCAAAAACAAGGAAAGAAGAGTTTTGGGATGGCTCCCTGCATCCCTCTTACTTTCACTTTGAAACAAGTGAGCCTGGAGCCCTTTGCCCTGGGAGGCGGGCAGGGTGCCCCAGGGGGCCTCTGCTGCGGGAGTCCTATGTTTTAGTGCACCCCAGTGTCCAGAACCCAAGCCCCTGTGGCACGTGGCCTGGTGGCTGTGGTGTGGCGTGTGGCCTGGTGGCTGTGGTGTGGCACATGGCCTGGTAGCTGTGATATGGTGTGTGGCCTCGTGGCTGTGATGTGGTGTGTGACCTGGTGGCTGTGATTCCTGGTGCACATGAGGGTGTTTTAGTTTTGTGCTTGCATTCCTAGTCACGTCGTAATCCAGCTCAGACCTGGACGTGACCTCAGCCCAGCCTGTGCCCGGTCCCCTCACTCCATGGTTCCCCTGTGGGACTCTCATTCCTTCGTTTTTATCCCACGTTGCTCATTCCTCCAAGTCCTATTGTTTCATTGGCGCCATTTTTAACTTTCTGAAAAGAATTCAGGCCATGTGTGGTCTTCCAGGTCTTCCTTTTATGTATTCTTGTTAAACTTCATCTGCAGAGCACTGTGTGGCCATAATGTGGCACCTGCTGTGTGTTATCCCGTTGGGTGAAGGCCACGTTTAAACCCCCACTTGTGGGGGCACCAAGGGGTGCGGGTGTTTCCTGGTGTGTACACCGAGAACAGATCTGGGCGAGGTTTCTCTAGGGTGTATGCCCAGGAGGAAGTGTGGCTCGTGGGGCAGGTGGACGTACATCTGTTCCTGGAACTCCTCCAACCACACACCGGAGAGCACAGTGTTAGGATCGCTAGCTCCCACAGGACGTGGACGTGGTAGGGACCTGGGATCTGGGGTCTGGCCTGGGGGACGCAGGTGTGGCAGGGGCCTGGGGTCTTGTGCGTGGGAGGGCACCACGCTGCATCTCTTTCCTGCGTCATAGGGGATGTGGGTGAGGAGTGCTTCTCCGGTGAAGGTTTATAACCCTAAAAAGTATTGACTGCCCCTAAGAGCGTTTGCTTATGTGAGTTCTGTCTGTTCATATTAATGATGTTATAAATTAAAACCAAGACATTTTAAGTTATCTATTAATTCATTTAAAAACCACAATGCCCATTGTATGTTAACATACATAACACTTTTATGAAGAATATTTTCCCTCCAAAATTAATGAGAAGAGTGGCATTAGGTTGCATATTTGTAAATCTTTCACGTCTGGGTTGTGGAAAACGCCTGGATATTCACGGCAGCTTCTGCATTCAGTCGGCTGCGATATCATGTCACGTGGCCCCAGCCCCAACCCCAAGCCCAACCCCAGCCCTAACCCTAACTCCACTGTCTACTCAGGAGGGAGGGAGAGTGACCGAGGCGAATGCCGTCTCAGCATCGTTACAGAAAGAGTTTAACCTCTTGAGCCATACTTAGAGAAAAGCTGGCTGACGGTGTCCTCTGCTGAAAAGTGGTTGCTCAATTTTAATATCATCAAATATTTTAATGGTTCTTCTGTTAGGGTCTAACCTTCACAAGAAACCTTTCCTGCTTCAAGGTTGAGCCGAAAGCCACTGCTATTTTCTACCAAGAGCTTTAAGTTTTGTTTCACATTTCATCCACCTGAAGTTAGTTTAATGTTGCAAAGTTTTGCTGTAGGGGTCTAAGATATCGTTTATTAGATTTTCCTCAGGAATGTGATGTTTTCTGATTGTATTCTAAAATTCATTGTTCTCTTTTTGTTTTGGTTTGGTTTTGAGGCAGGGTCTTGCTCTGTCACCCAGGCTGGAGTGCATTGGAGCAATCACGGCTCACTGCAGCCTCCACCTCCTGGGCTCAAGTGATCCTCCCACCTCAGCCTCCCAAGTAGGTGGGGCTACAAGTATGTACCACCATGTCCAGCTAATTTTTCAAAATTTTTGTAGAGACAGGGTCTCGCACTGTTGCCCAGGCTGGTATCGAACTCCTCGGCTCAAGTGATTTTCTTACCTTGGCCTCCCAAAGTGCTGGGATTACAGGCATGAGCCACTGTGTCTGGCCACAATTCACTTTAATATCTTTATTTTACATCCAGCCATCTTGCTAAAGTTTTTTTTAATATTTCTAATAACTTATAGATTCTTTTAGTTTTCCTGTTTAACTGATTAATCACTGACAAACAAGTGTCTTTCCTTCTATCCCATGGTCCTGCTCCACGTTTTCCTTCCTTCTCTTACTCAGTGCTGCAAGGAATAGCAATGAGTCTTGGAGCAGAAGCAGAGTGAGGCTGAGCACTGTCCCATCTCAGGGAGAAACTGACCACTCTCCCCATCCCCATTCTAAAAGAGTGCTTTTCACCTTCCTCATCCAGAACGGTGCCTGCCTCCACCACGAGTCCCCCTCGATGCTGAGTTTTATCGTGAATGTGTGTGTCAATTTCACGAGATGTTTCTTCTGCATCCTTTGACATGATCCTTTAATTTTTTCTTCATTAAGATTCTCATAGTCACATCTTTATTTTCTTATATTAAATCATTCTTTCTTACATAGAAAAATCTAAATTGGGCAAGTGTCTTGTCTTTTTTATACACTGTTTAATTTGATTTACTAGTGCTTGCTTCAGATTTTTGTGCATATTTGAGTGGACTGGCGATTTTCCATTCTGTTCATGTTTTCACTGGTGTTGGCCTCAGGATTGTTCTAATCCTGTATAGGCAGCACCCCTTCCCTTTCTTTGTGCTGTTTATATAAGAATGGGATGATCTGTTCCTTGAAAGGCTGGTAGAACTCACTTATAGGGCCATCTGTTTTCTTTAAGAAAGATTTGTAACTACTGCTCAGTTTTTAATAGCTACAGGACTGGCTGGGCACAGTGGCTCACCCCTAGAATCCCAGCACAGGGAGATTTGGGGAGGCTGAGTCGGGAGGATGACTTGATGACCAGAGTTAGAGACCAGCCTAGGCAACAAAGTGAGACCCTGTCCCTACACAAAATTTTAAAAATTAGCCGGGCGTGGTGGCATGTACCTGTAGCCCCAGCCACTCAGGAGGCTGAGGCAGAAGGACTGCGTGAGCCCAGGAGTTGCAGGTTGCAGTGAGCCAAGATTACACCACTGCACTCCACCCTGAGCAGCCGCGTGAGACCCCACCTCTTAAAGAAGTACTTACAGGACTGATCTCTGGTGTCTCTTACTGAGTCAGCTGTGGGTCTCCTTCTTATGTTTGTAAAATCTCTGGCCTTCAGCTGCAGGTGCTCTCCTCTTCAGCCGCTACGTTAGCCGCAGGTTGCCCTGATTTTCTGACTGGACAGTTAATTTGTGCTTCCTCTTCTCAGTCTCACTAGGGGTTGTTTAGTACATTCATTTTTCCGAAGAGCCTCCTCTGTGTCCCGTCTGCTCTCCTGGCATGTCTGTATTTTCTTTTCCATTGATGCTTGTTTTTCATTCTCTCTTTCCTTTCCTCATTCTGAGTTTAGGATCCATCCCTTTTCTGACTTGAGCGGGACATTTAGGTCATTGGCTTTCAGCTTTTCTTCCTTTCCAGTATCAGCAAGAGCACTTAGGGCCATGAATGTTCCTCAACATGTAAGTTTTGCTGCATCCTACGAGTTTTACTATATAATGTTTGCATTATCGTTTACTTCTAATTTTTTTATTTCCACTGGGATTTCTTCTTTACCCCTGAGTTATTTAACAATGTGAACAGATTGGTTTTTTCTTACTTTTTATTGAGATACACATGCAGAAAAATGTATATATCACAAACATACAACTTGATGGATTTTCACACTGAACATCTGTGTAAGCAGCACCCAGATGGATGGCAGCAGCCCCTGCCTGGCCCCCGGGTCACTGTCCAGACAGCACAGAGCAGAGGTTGCAATTTTCCTGTTTTTGTGCCTCTTGTGGGTGGGCAGGCTCATGCAGCACTTCTTTGGTGGCTGGTCCTCCACCCAGCATCACGGGCGTGGGATTTATTCTATGTGGCCATGGAAAGCATTTATTTCCAACAGTCGTCTCTAAACTTCCAAACACACTAGGGCTTTTATGTGTCATTTTCATTCTCTTCTTAACTTCTCCAGCCTTCACCCCATGCGGCTCCCCTCTCCACCCTGCTGCCCTGAGCATCCGTGGGCTCAGTGGCCCGGCCTGGAAGACTCAGACCCCTCCCCCATTGCTGGCCTGTTTGCTTGACATTCATCCACAACATGCAGGCTTAGCAAGTGTCTGGGCTCACGGAGAGCAGGGTGAGTGGGGTCCTGCCTCTTGCTGGTTCTGGTCTACACAGGTAACAGACTTGATGTGAGACCCACAGGCTGGGGATCCAATAGTGCTGGGACGTGAGGATGGGGCTCCAAGGCTCTTGTTTGCATCAGAGGCCTCCAGAGGCCACTGTGAGAAGGTGGAGTTTAAACTGGGACCTGAGGTTGAGTAGGGTTCACTAAATGAAGATGGGATGCTTCCAACACAGAAGAGCGGGCAGAGTGAGGTTGCTGATTCCACCAGGTGTGTAGCAGGCAGTGTCAACCAACAACTAGCCAGAAGGTTATTTGCTGAGTTATTTTCTAAATAAATAGATTGATGGTTGGAGCATAGACGATTGATGATGGATGAATGGAGGGATGGATGAGTGGATGGACAGGTGGATGGATAGGTGGATAGGTGGGTGGATGGGCGGGTGGATGGGTAAATGGACAGGTGATGGTGGATATGTGGATGGATGGGTGGTGGATAGGTGGATAGGCAGATAGATGGTTAATATGTGGATGGATGGGTGGCTGGATGGATGGGTGGATGAACAAGTAGATGGTAGATATGTGGATGGATGAATGGGTAGATGGGTGGATGGTGGATATGTGGATGGATGGGTGGATGAACAGATGGATAGATGGTTGGATGGAAGGGTGGATGGATAGATGGATGGTTAATTTGTGAATGGATAGGTGGATGTGTGGATGGGTGGGTAGATGGGATTATGAACAGGTAGGTGGTGGATTTGTGGATGGATGAGTGGGTGGATGGGTGGATGGTGGATATGTGGATGGATGGGTGGGTGGATGGTGGATATGTGGATGGATGGGTGGGTGGAAAGATTGGTGGACAGGTGGATATGTGGATGGATGGCTAAATGGCTGGGTAGGTGGATGGGTGGATGGACAGATGGATGGTGGATATGTGGATGAATGGGTTGGTGGATGGACAGGTGGGTGGACAGGTAGGTAGGTGGGTGGATGGATGGATGGGTGGATGGGTAGATACATGGATTGATAGGTGGATGAACATGAACAGGAGGATGGATGGGTAGATTTGTGGATGGATGATGGGTGGGTGGATTGATGGAGGATGGATGGGTAGGTGGATGTGTGGAGGATAGGTTGTCAGATGGGTGGAGATGTAGTTAGATGGGTGGCTGGATAGATAAGCAGATGGATGGATGGGGGATGGGGAATGGGCGCACATATGAATGGATAAGTGGATAGATGGGTGGACGGATGGATTCCAGGTGCCTGGATGGAAACAAAGGGGAATGGAGGGAAGGAATGAATACCCTGGCTTTCCATGAGCTACGGAGCTAAGTTGTATTCTCAAGGCTGAGAGAATCACTGTTGAGAGCATGATCTCAGGAGTGGTTATTGCTGGTCTCCTGCCCTCTGTGTGTGCAGTGCCTGGTAGGCATACGTGCAGTGGGCCCTGGCTCTCTGGATGCTCAGCCAGGTTTGCAAACCTCTGGTCCACACTTTTGCCTCCACAGCTTTGCCCAGCTTGCTCCTTTGTCCTGGAGTGTCCTCTCTTGTCTTCTCATAGCTTCACTCACATCTCCTTCATGGAATCCTCCCTGACCCGTAGCCCACAGAGGCTGGCCCTGCTCCTGTTCCTTGAAACTTGATGTAGTGTTGCTAAATGTTCTCTGGGTCTTCAGGTATTAGATCCCCTGGAGATCTGGGCTGTGCTTGGTGCTGCTCAGCACCCCTGTGTCCAGGCTGAGGGAGATACCGTCTGGGATTATTCTGCTCAAGCCATTGGCCACAGCCAAGAATGCTGCTGCCCACTCTGAAGGAACACTGTCCACAATCAAGCTGAGCACAGCTCAGAAATGTGCAGACGTGCCTTAGCTGGCCTGGCCAGGCCATGGCAGGGCCAGAATTCAGATGCAGCCTCTCCCATCTGAGTCTACATTCCCTGCTGCCCTGCGTGGCAGCAGACCCAGCCCACAGTAGATCACCCAGCTGTGTGCCAACCTCTGCTCACCCTCTTCTGCTGGGGACCCATGCAGCTGCTGCCTGGCAGAGAATGTATCCACGTCCATGTCCAATTGTGTGTCTGTGTCTCTGTGCACATGTATACAGTATAGTGTGTGTCATGTGCATGTGTATGTAGTACAGTGTGTGTGTGCAAGGTGTGTGCATATGCATGCAATATGATATAGTGTGTTTGCACATGTATGTGGTGTGGTATATGTCTGTGTGCATCTATGTAGTATAGTGTGTGCATGCATGTAGTGTGGTATGTCGTGCTCATGTGCACATGTATGGCATGCTATGTCTGTGAGTGGGTTGTGCACACATGTATGCAGTATGCTGTGTGGTTTCATTCGCATGTGTGTATGATGGTGTGCATGTATGTACTGTGGTATGCATCTTGTACATGTATGCTGTGTGTGCATGCATGTAGTATGGTATGTATCATGGGCACATGTGTGTAACGTGTGGGCATGCACATAGTGTGGTGTGTGTCATGAGCATGTGTGGTGCATGATGTGTACATGCATGTGGTATGGTGTGTATCATGGGCACATGTGTGTAATATTGTGTGTCCGTGCATGTAGTATGTTGTGTGTTGTGGCCATGAGTGTTGCATGGTGCACATACATGTGTGTTGTATGGTGTGCATAGCATGCCTGTGTGTGAACTACAGTGTGTGCGTATTTGTGGTGTAGTGTATGCATGCATGCATGTAGTGTGTTATGTGTCACGGGCACGTGTGTAGTATGGAGTGTATATAGCCTGCATGTGTGTGCAGTGTGATGTGTGTGCATGCATGCAGTGTGTTACATGTCACATGTACCCATGTAGCATGGTGTGTGTGTAGCATGCATGTGTGTGCAATGTGTGTGCATGTATGTGGTGTGTGTGCATGCATGTGGTATGTGTCACAGGCACACGTGTAGCATGGTGTATGTGTAGTGTGCATGTGTGTGCAATGTGGTGTGTGTGCATGCATGTAGTGTGTTACATGGCACATGCACAGGTGTGCATCACAGTGTATGTGGGTAGCATGCATGTGTATGCAGTGTGGTGTGTGTGCATGTGTGTACAGTGTGTGTAGCATGTGTGTGCAGTGTGGTGTGTGCATGTATGTGGTGTGTGTGTGCATGCATGTAGTCTGTTATGTGTCATGGGCACAAGAGTGTATCATGGTGTGTGTGTGTAGCATGCCTGTGTGTGCAGTGTGGTGTGTGCATGTATGTGGTGTGTGCATGCATGCGTGTAGTGTGTTACATGTCACGGGCACACGTGTGTAGCATGGTGCGTGTCTGCAGCACTGGATTGATTCTCAGTCTTTGGGTGAGAACAAGGCTTTCGGTGGGTGGTACTTTTATTTTTTAATGTTCGCGATGAAACATTTAAACATACAGAAAAGAGAGAATAAGAACAGCACATGCAAAGCTACATTAGCGAAACTACAGCAAGTTTCAAGGAATAGACTTTCCACCCCGCCTCAGAAATGACCCACAACTGACTGGATTCAGATTTACCTCTAAAAGATCAGGCCCCTCTTAACATGTAACCACAAAGCCTCGGCCACATTTGGAAACGTTCACAGCCACTCCCAGCCTGGGTGGGTGTGGACTGAGGGTTCGGGTCCCCCCTCTGCTGCCCGAATCTTGCTCTTCCAGCCATTTCCCTGCGGGATCTGAGTGAGATCCACACACCTGGCTGCCTCCATGCCTCCTGAGTTTCTTATGATCCCACACCCCGGCTCTCTTCCTTATGGTTTTGTTGAAGAAAACTTGGTGGTTTGTCTCTGAGGCCAAGTCTAGGATAGTCAGGGGTGCTGTTGGACTCAGGTTCCTACCAGGGCCCATCGGGGCGTGTGGCCTCTGCTCCCCGACAGCCGTAAGTGGCCGCCACGAATCCTTGGAGCCGCCACGGTAATCCTTGCCTCAGTTTGTGAGCAGGGCTCCCAGTGTCAGGAGATTCACCCTCATTGACACCAGGCAGCCGCAGCAGACAGTCCCTGCGGACAGGGAGGTGGGAGGCTCGACTCCTTTTCTTCATCCACCCGTTTTCAAAGCAGCGAGTGCATCCAGCATCCTCTAGCGCTAACCAGTGAGCTTGGTTTCATGGTTTTATGAATTTAAGATTCACACGTCTCTGATGGGATTTGGTCCATTCTGCTGATGCTAACTGAAGCTCAGAAGGCGCCCGGTCCTTGGCACCCAGCTCTGCTGGGCTCTGAGCCACTTCCTGGTGTGGCAGGATGCTCCAGCCCCTTCTGTGGGTTCCTGTCCCAAATCTACGCAGCCCTTTGTCTGCAGAGCCCTGCCAGCGAGGCCCTGTCTGGGCCCAGGCAGCCCTGGGAGCCCCAGGTGCGTGTTCATCGTGCCCTCCTGAGACCCGGGCTGCGACGGACCCACCGTGCTGAGTGCTGCAGCCAGCAGTTCTTTGAACCGGTCACCTCAAGTCCACCAGAAATGCTTCCCAGGGCCACGAAGAGCCTCCCAGGCTGACCCAGACCCTGATCCAAGGATCTCCGGCAGAGCGGAGGAGGGGCTTCCTGAAGTGAGACTCAGGAGAGTGGAACCCACTTCCTACCCGCTAGAGAGGGGCCTTTTCAATTTTGAGAAAACGTTAACCAGTGCCGAACTGAAACCCATTTGGCTTGAGTGCATTTGCTCAGGAGTCGCATCTCCAGGGGGGTTTGCTCAGGAGTCGCATCTCCAGGGGTTTTGCGTCTACTTCCCGCGGGTGGCCAGGCCCTGTCCCCACATGAGGCGAGAGCCACCGGGATGCCCAACGTGAGTGCAGGCGCCGTGGGAGCTACAGGCTCAGACCACACTGAGGCCTGGAGCAGGAAGCTGCAACGTCCACCTCCTCGACCCGGCTCCCCGTCGCCCTGTGGCCCAAGGTGTGATCATTTCATGCCTGATCAGCCTCCCTCTGGCCTGTTCCCCTCCACTGACAGCCAAGCCCAGCCAGGCAGGGCCACTTGGTGCTCCCAGGACAGCCTCCAGGTTCTCTGGCCCACAGGCCTGGAGAGCAGGCCCCACCCTCCCTTCCTCTGCCAGACACCTGCCCGAGGCCCAGCCTTATCCTGCTGCCCTGGGGCCTCTGATGTCCTTGTTTCCTGAAAGGGGCCTTCCCTGACAACATGACCCCAGGGAACTGACTCAAACAGCTGCTCTTAGCCGGCAGCTCCAATACCGCGGTTTCTCTGATTCCAGCACAGTCTTCCCACGGAAACCTGGCGGCTTAGTCAAATACGGCAGTTTCTGATTGCAGCACAGTTTCCCACAGGAATCTGTTTCTCCGTGTGTCGCCATCTCCTGACCCTGCAGGTTGCACACAGGTGTGTTTCCCTCCTTCAGGGCGCACCGTCCTTCAGGCCAGAAGCTTCCAGAAGGCAGAAATGCTGAGCTCCCTGCAGCGATGCAAGGCGGGCCCCGTATGGCTCTGCACCTTGAGGGCCGACTGCGTCCTCTGGGCTCCGAGGGGCCACTCTCCCGCAGCCATGCAGAGACCCGGAGATCTGAGGCTACAAGGACAGCGTCGGGGCAGGAGGAGTCCTTCCTCATGGTGCCAGCCGGAGGGTGCTCTCCAAGTTCACACCCCAGAGAGTGAGGCTGCAAACGGATTAGGTCTGGATATTTTAAAATTATAAAATATTAGCAGAAACAAAGGAAAGCTGTCCCTGTCACATTGGGGTAGAGAACATCCTCCTACAAAGCTGCTGAACACAAACAGGTCGGATTCCACATGTTAGAGCGTAGAGCTCTGGGATGTGAGAAGATGCATAAACAACGTCAGAAGCCGGCAACAGACGCAGCAAGCATGTGTGGCGACCAGGCTGAGGCGAGCCCTGATGTGCACAGGCACCCGGCAGCCCCACCTCAGCGGAGAAAGCACAGTCCTTGCATAGGGATTTAGAGGAAAAAATTAAAACTACGAGTCGATACGAACAGATGCTTGGTCTCATTCATAATTACAAAATGCAAATTAACTCGACAAGTGAGTTTCCCCTAACAGATTGGCAAAGCTGCAGAGACTGGTGCCTGGGCTGCGGCTGGTGAGTAAACCGGTCGGTCATTTATCAGGAGGGTTTGTCACAGCTGTCAGAATTGTAAGTAGATGTGACCTGGGACCCAGCATCCCCTTCCTGGAATTGAGGGTTCGCACACCTGACGTGGCTGCACCGACATCACACAGGGCCTCCACCGATGCCACACGGGGCCCCACTGACGCCACACGGGGCCCCACCAACGCCACACGGGGCCTCCACTGACGCCACACAGGGCCTCCACTGACGTCACACACAGCCCCCACTGAAGNGATGATGGGTGGGTGGATTGATGGAGGATGGATGGGTAGGTGGATGTGTGGAGGATAGGTTGTCAGATGGGTGGAGATGTAGTTAGATGGGTGGCTGGATAGATAAGCAGATGGATGGATGGGGATGGGGAATGGGCGCACATATGAATGGATAAGTGGATAGATGGGTGGACGGATGGATTCCAGGTGCCTGGATGGAAACAAAGGGGAATGGAGGGAAGGAATGAATACCCTGGCTTTCCATGAGCTACGGAGCTAAGTTGTATTCTCAAGGCTGAGAGAATCACTGTTGAGAGCATGATCTCAGGAGTGGTTATTGCTGGTCTCCTGCCCTCTGTGTGTGCAGTGCCTGGTAGGCATACGTGCAGTGGGCCCTGGCTCTCTGGATGCTCAGCCAGGTTTGCAAACCTCTGGTCCACACTTTTGCCTCCACAGCTTTGCCCAGCTTGCTCCTTTGTCCTGGAGTGTCCTCTCTTGTCTTCTCATAGCTTCACTCACATCTCCTTCATGGAATCCTCCCTGACCCGTAGCCCACAGAGGCTGGCCCTGCTCCTGTTCCTTGAAACTTGATGTAGTGTTGCTAAATGTTCTCTGGGTCTTCAGGTATTAGATCCCCTGGAGATCTGGGCTGTGCTTGGTGCTGCTCAGCACCCCTGTGTCCAGGCTGAGGGAGATACCGTCTGGGATTATTCTGCTCAAGCCATTGGCCACAGCCAAGAATGCTGCTGCCCACTCTGAAGGAACACTGTCCACAATCAAGCTGAGCACAGCTCAGAAATGTGCAGACGTGCCTTAGCTGGCCTGGCCAGGCCATGGCAGGGCCAGAATTCAGATGCAGCCTCTCCCATCTGAGTCTACATTCCCTGCTGCCCTGCGTGGCAGCAGACCCAGCCCACAGTAGATCACCCAGCTGTGTGCCAACCTCTGCTCACCCTCTTCTGCTGGGGACCCATGCAGCTGCTGCCTGGCAGAGAATGTATCCACGTCCATGTCCAATTGTGTGTCTGTGTCTCTGTGCACATGTATACAGTATAGTGTGTGTCATGTGCATGTGTATGTAGTACAGTGTGTGTGTGCAAGGTGTGTGCATATGCATGCAATATGATATAGTGTGTTTGCACATGTATGTGGTGTGGTATATGTCTGTGTGCATCTATGTAGTATAGTGTGTGCATGCATGTAGTGTGGTATGTCGTGCTCATGTGCACATGTATGGCATGCTATGTCTGTGAGTGGGTTGTGCACACATGTATGCAGTATGCTGTGTGGTTTCATTCGCATGTGTGTATGATGGTGTGCATGTATGTACTGTGGTATGCATCTTGTACATGTATGCTGTGTGTGCATGCATGTAGTATGGTATGTATCATGGGCACATGTGTGTAACGTGTGGGCATGCACATAGTGTGGTGTGTGTCATGAGCATGTGTGGTGCATGATGTGTACATGCATGTGGTATGGTGTGTATCATGGGCACATGTGTGTAATATTGTGTGTCCGTGCATGTAGTATGTTGTGTGTTGTGGCCATGAGTGTTGCATGGTGCACATACATGTGTGTTGTATGGTGTGCATAGCATGCCTGTGTGTGAACTACAGTGTGTGCGTATTTGTGGTGTAGTGTATGCATGCATGCATGTAGTGTGTTATGTGTCACGGGCACGTGTGTAGTATGGAGTGTATATAGCCTGCATGTGTGTGCAGTGTGATGTGTGTGCATGCATGCAGTGTGTTACATGTCACATGTACCCATGTAGCATGGTGTGTGTGTAGCATGCATGTGTGTGCAATGTGTGTGCATGTATGTGGTGTGTGTGCATGCATGTGGTATGTGTCACAGGCACACGTGTAGCATGGTGTATGTGTAGTGTGCATGTGTGTGCAATGTGGTGTGTGTGCATGCATGTAGTGTGTTACATGGCACATGCACAGGTGTGCATCACAGTGTATGTGGGTAGCATGCATGTGTATGCAGTGTGGTGTGTGTGCATGTGTGTACAGTGTGTGTAGCATGTGTGTGCAGTGTGGTGTGTGCATGTATGTGGTGTGTGTGTGCATGCATGTAGTCTGTTATGTGTCATGGGCACAAGAGTGTATCATGGTGTGTGTGTGTAGCATGCCTGTGTGTGCAGTGTGGTGTGTGCATGTATGTGGTGTGTGCATGCATGCGTGTAGTGTGTTACATGTCACGGGCACACGTGTGTAGCATGGTGCGTGTCTGCAGCACTGGATTGATTCTCAGTCTTTGGGTGAGAACAAGGCTTTCGGTGGGTGGTACTTTTTATTTTTTAATGTTCGCGATGAAACATTTAAACATACAGAAAAGAGAGAATAAGAACAGCACATGCAAAGCTACATTAGCGAAACTACAGCAAGTTTCAAGGAATAGACTTTCCACCCCGCCTCAGAAATGACCCACAACTGACTGGATTCAGATTTACCTCTAAAAGATCAGGCCCCTCTTAACATGTAACCACAAAGCCTCGGCCACATTTGGAAACGTTCACAGCCACTCCCAGCCTGGGTGGGTGTGGACTGAGGGTTCGGGTCCCCCCTCTGCTGCCCGAATCTTGCTCTTCCAGCCATTTCCCTGCGGGATCTGAGTGAGATCCACACACCTGGCTGCCTCCATGCCTCCTGAGTTTCTTATGATCCCACACCCCCGGCTCTCTTCCTTATGGTTTTTGTTGAAGAAAACTTGGTGGTTTGTCTCTGAGGCCAAGTCTAGGATAGTCAGGGGTGCTGTTGGACTCAGGTTCCTACCAGGGCCCATCGGGGGCGTGTGGCCTCTGCTCCCCGACAGCCGTAAGTGGCCGCCACGAATCCTTGGAGCCGCCACGGTAATCCTTGCCTCAGTTTGTGAGCAGGGCTCCCAGTGTCAGGAGATTCACCCTCATTGACACCAGGCAGCCGCAGCAGACAGTCCCTGCGGACAGGGAGGTGGGAGGCTCGACTCCTTTTCTTCATCCACCCGTTTTCAAAGCAGCGAGTGCATCCAGCATCCTCTAGCGCTAACCAGTGAGCTTGGTTTCATGGTTTTATGAATTTAAGATTCACACGTCTCTGATGGGATTTGGTCCATTCTGCTGATGCTAACTGAAGCTCAGAAGGCGCCCGGTCCTTGGCACCCAGCTCTGCTGGGCTCTGAGCCACTTCCTGGTGTGGCAGGATGCTCCAGCCCCTTCTGTGGGTTCCTGTCCCAAATCTGCGCAGCCCTTTGTCTGCAGAGCCCTGCCAGCGAGGCCCTGTCTGGGCCCAGGCAGCCCTGGGAGCCCCCAGGTGCGTGTTCATCGTGCCCTCCTGAGACCCGGGCTGCGACGGACCCACCGTGCTGAGTGCTGCAGCCAGCAGTTCTTTGAACCGGTCACCTCAAGTCCACCAGAAATGCTTCCCAGGGCCACGAAGAGCCTCCCAGGCTGACCCAGACCCTGATCCAAGGATCTCCGGCAGAGCGGAGGAGGGGCTTCCTGAAGTGAGACTCAGGAGAGTGGAACCCACTTCCTACCCGCTAGAGAGGGGCCTTTTCAATTTTGAGAAAAACGTTAACCAGTGCCGAACTGAAACCCATTTGGCTTGAGTGCATTTGCTCAGGAGTCGCATCTCCAGGGGGGTTTGCTCAGGAGTCGCATCTCCAGGGGGTTTTTGCGTCTACTTCCCGCGGGTGGCCAGGCCCTGTCCCCACATGAGGCGAGAGCCACCGGGATGCCCAACGTGAGTGCAGGCGCCGTGGGAGCTACAGGCTCAGACCACACTGAGGCCTGGAGCAGGAAGCTGCAACGTCCACCTCCTCGACCCGGCTCCCCGTCGCCCTGTGGCCCAAGGTGTGATCATTTCATGCCTGATCAGCCTCCCTCTGGCCTGTTCCCCTCCACTGACAGCCAAGCCCAGCCAGGCAGGGCCACTTGGTGCTCCCAGGACAGCCTCCAGGTTCTCTGGCCCACAGGCCTGGAGAGCAGGCCCCACCCTCCCTTCCTCTGCCAGACACCTGCCCGAGGCCCAGCCTTATCCTGCTGCCCTGGGGCCTCTGATGTCCTTGTTTCCTGAAAGGGGCCTTCCCTGACAACATGACCCCCAGGGAACTGACTCAAACAGCTGCTCTTAGCCGGCAGCTCCAATACCGCGGTTTCTCTGATTCCAGCACAGTCTTCCCACGGAAACCTGGCGGCTTAGTCAAATACGGCAGTTTCTGATTGCAGCACAGTTTCCCACAGGAATCTGTTTCTCCGTGTGTCGCCATCTCCTGACCCTGCAGGTTGCACACAGGTGTGTTTCCCTCCTTCAGGGCGCACCGTCCTTCAGGCCAGAAGCTTCCAGAAGGCAGAAATGCTGAGCTCCCTGCAGCGATGCAAGGCGGGCCCCGTATGGCTCTGCACCTTGAGGGCCGACTGCGTCCTCTGGGCTCCGAGGGGCCACTCTCCCGCAGCCATGCAGAGACCCGGAGATCTGAGGCTACAAGGACAGCGTCGGGGCAGGAGGAGTCCTTCCTCATGGTGCCAGCCGGAGGGTGCTCTCCAAGTTCACACCCCAGAGAGTGAGGCTGCAAACGGATTAGGTCTGGATATTTTAAAATTATAAAAATATTAGCAGAAACAAAGGAAAGCTGTCCCTGTCACATTGGGGTAGAGAACATCCTCCTACAAAGCTGCTGAACACAAACAGGTCGGATTCCACATGTTAGAGCGTAGAGCTCTGGGATGTGAGAAGATGCATAAACAACGTCAGAAGCCGGCAACAGACGCAGCAAGCATGTGTGGCGACCAGGCTGAGGCGAGCCCTGATGTGCACAGGCACCCGGCAGCCCCACCTCAGCGGAGAAAGCACAGTCCTTGCATAGGGATTTAGAGGAAAAAATTAAAACTACGAGTCGATACGAACAGATGCTTGGTCTCATTCATAATTACAAAAATGCAAATTAACTCGACAAGTGAGTTTCCCCTAACAGATTGGCAAAGCTGCAGAGACTGGTGCCTGGGCTGCGGCTGGTGAGTAAACCGGTCGGTCATTTATCAGGAGGGTTTGTCACAGCTGTCAGAATTGTAAGTAGATGTGACCTGGGACCCAGCATCCCCCTTCCTGGAATTGAGGGTTCGCACACCTGACGTGGCTGCACCGACATCACACAGGGCCTCCACCGATGCCACACGGGGCCCCCACTGACGCCACACGGGGCCCCCACCAACGCCACACGGGGCCTCCACTGACGCCACACAGGGCCTCCACTGACGTCACACACAGCCCCCACTGAAGCGTCGGTCATGACAACAGAACATGAGAAGCACCCACAGTGGCATCAGAGCAGAGGTGATGGACCCTGTGTGCCCAAACACGCATGTCACAGGTCCCCCAGGGAGACGGATCCCGGCCCGGACACAAGAGTGTGGCAGGTCCCCCCAGGATGGCACAGGAGACCCCAGGAGTTGGCAGCAGAGCAGCCATCGGGGCTCTTGGCCCAAGGTGCAAAGGCAGAGGCGGTGGTTGTGGCCAGTGCCAGGCGAGCTGTGAGGGGACAGGGAGGTGCCAGGTCCCCTACCAGAGGCACGTGCACAGCAGGGAGTCTGTGGGGATGGCCAGTGGCCAGGGGCTGGTGTGCCAGGTGGGCTGCCCCAGGGCACCAGGCAGGGCGCAGGAGGGAGAGAGTAGAGAAGAAGCAGAAATCGGCCTGCGGGGAGGCAGGGCCAGGCATGGGACAGAGAAGGTCAGTCTGGGTTCCTGACCTGGAAGGAGATTCACGCTGTGAAAAAGCCAGGATGCAGGGCAGAGTGCAGCTCAGGAGAGAGAAGAGATGCGTGTCCGGCTGCCTGTGTGTGCTGGGTGTGCACGTATGTGTCTGCATGTGTGCCCACGTCTAGACTGGAAAGCCCCAGGACTGTCCACAAACACACACACACACACACAAGACTGTGGAAGTGGAGCCATCTGCGAGGTGCCATTCATGCCCCAGAGAAGAAAGTGTGGGGTGCTGCGTGCTCCTGGTTTCTTTGTGATACTTTCTGTCTTGCTCAAATAAGACATCTCAGGAGAAAAAGGAGTTTGAGGCAGAATTGGATGAGCTTGGTGATGGTGGTTGGGGCCGGGCTCAGGTGGAGTCAGGGGCCCTGGGATCTGGCTGGGTCCCTGCAGCCTGACCCTGAGACAGACCCTGACAGAGACGGGGAGTCGGCCAGGATGACCAGCTGGCCTGGGGCCCCGGGATGCAGGGCTTTCTGTGAAGACTGGACGCTCCCTGGTCACCCTGGACCTCATGATGGAATGGAGAGGCAGGTCTCAGGGTTCTGTGACAACATCTCGAGACCACCCAGGGAGATGCCTGGGGCCAGGGCAGCCCAGGACACAGGTGCATGTCTACTCAGCCAGCCCAGGACGCGGGTGCGTGTCCACTCAGCCAGCCAGGACTAGAGTGGACACTGAGGGACACTTGGGGACCCCAGACTCCCCTCGGGAGCGGAGCACAGGTGCGGGGGTAGAGCAGGCCCTGGGTCAGGTCCCAGCTCCACACGTGAGCTGTGTGACCTGCGATGTGGCCCTGGGCAGGTTCCTGAGCCGCTCTGGGTTCTGCTGCTTCTTGTGGGGAAGGTGAAGCCCCACACGCAGCCGTCCTGGGAAGAAGCATCTAGTCCTGCGGTGCGGCTGTGTCCAGAGCAGACCTTGTGCAGAGCCCACGTCCTCAGGCAAGGGAGGAAAACCCAGACTTTCAAACAAAAAGAAAAACCCATCTTTCCTTCTACTGAAATCCAGTTTTTGAAGTTTTGAAGTTTTTGACCTAAACACTGAAAGGCTCCACTCTTGAGAGATGCGGCAGCCAGAGGAGTCTGTGCCCCTCAAGGCTACTGTGGGCAGGAAGCCCAGAGGGGTGGGGTCATGAGCCAGCACAGATCAAGCCCAAATGTATGGGTGGCATGGGTGCGAGCGGCGTGGGTGCAGGTGGTGTGGGTGTGGGTGACGTGGGTATGGGTGACATGGGCATGGGTGGCATGGGTGCGAGCAGTGTGGGCTCGGACAGCGTGGGCGTGGGCAGTGTGGGCACAGGTGGCAAGGGCATGGGTGGCATGAGTGCAAGTGGTGTGGGCAGTGTGGGCACAGGTGGCAAGGGCGTGGGTGGCGTGGACATGGGTGGCGTGGGTGCCAACGGCAAGAGCGTGGGTGGCGGGGCGAGCAGCACGGGCGTGGGCAGCATGGGTGCGGGTCCTGCTTCCCCTCAGGGGAATCTCCACGATCCCTGAAACTCAAGCTCCTGGCCCGGAAAAGCGGTGGCCGCGGTCGGGGTGGCACAGACCCCAGAGCTGATGGCCCGTCGTGCCCACAGGCGCACATCTACTCCCTGGGGGCCACACTGAAGGCCGCCCTCGAGTACGTGGCAGAGCCCACGCTGGAACTCAGGCTGAGCCCAGACCTCGAGGCGTTGCTGAGCCGGATGCAGGCGGAGGACCCCGGGGACCGGCCGGACCTCGAGGTAAGCGAGGCTGCCCTGGGCCGCCCCAGGTTGTGACCCTGACCTCACAGGCCCGGACACCATGTGCTCACCCCACATGCGCCCCGCAGCCTCCCCTGGGTTCCGTGACCACGGTCCAATGGCTTTTTGCTTAAAGGAGGACTTGGTTTTTATTGTCCATTTTGGTGTGAAAAGTCTTGCTTGTGACAAGCCTCCTGGTTCTCTGCCGGAGGTGCTGCCTTTTCATACTGGAAAATGGGCAAGACAGGCGCAGGCAGGCTGTGGGGACTGCCCCCAGGTCACCTTCCAAGGATCTGGCCCTGTCGGGTGGGCGGCCACGGGAGATGGCCCCTCCTCCGAGCCTTCCTGTCTGAGGCACTCACGTCCCCAGAGCATCATCGCGCTGTGTGAAGAGAAGCTGCAGCTCACGTCCTCCTGCCGCGTGTGCCGGAGCCTGTCTGCCGTGGGGAGGAGGGTCCTCTCCATCGAGTCCTTCGGAGCACTGCAGGGTGAGCTCTTGAACCCACACACATGCATCCTTGTGCGTGCACATATACCTGTGTACCATGTATACACACGTACACATGCTGTACACCCATGCACACAGACACATGCACACCCCTGCACACATGCTGCACACACCCCTGCACACATACTGCACACACCCATGCACGCACACGTTATACACACCCATGCACACACACACTGCACACACCCATGCACACACGCACACACCCACTCACACATTCATACACATCACATGCACTCGTGTACTCACACAGCCACACACGAGTGTTCAAATAGATCACATATGCCCCGTACACACATATTCACACTTGCTCACAGTCACACACATGCAAATTCAGACATGCCTGTTCACATTGCACACACCCACACCAGAATGCACGCATTACATGCCCGCTGTCATGCCTACCACGTCCACTGTCTCATACGTGGTCAAACACGTGAACATGCTGGTCCTGTGCACACACCCATTTCCACACTCTCATGTGTATTGTGTTGATTGTGCCAGCCTTGCAGGCACCCATGCGGGCAGAGGTGACTCTGGGTCAGCTTCATGTCTGTGGCATTGGTGCCGGGCACATGGGTGTTAGTCTCACGGGCATTTACATAAACGGATGCGTTGATGTTTCACAGCTGATTTTCACCTGCCCCCACCACGGGTGCCAGGCGGGTGCGTTACAGAGCTGCGGCCGCAGCATTTGGGGTGTTCGTGGCTCACGCGGATTCTGGCATCTCTCAGGCCGCCTTTGAACAGAGGCCGTGTCTGTGGGGCCTCAGGAGGGTGGCCGGGGGCACCGTCCTGAGGAGCCTCATGGTGGCCGGCAGGGCCCTCCCTGCTGAGTGAGCACGTTTGCAGCTCAGGGTTTGTGCTGCTGCGGGAGGGGCGCAGTGTGGAGCAGGCAGTTTGTGCAGTGCGGAGTAGGCAGAACAGAGACACGCACAGCAGAGAGAGAGCAATGCTGTGTGTGGGAGGCGGCCACTGACGGCTGTAGCCACATCAGGTTCTTCCTGTGGGGCCTCACGTGTGTAATCCTCGTGGAAAACGACGTGCCTTTGGGTGAGATAATTAGACAGTCCCCGGCTCCCATAGGAAGCCCCAGCAGGAAGCCCCACCTGGCCTGGGGAGAGGCAGCCCCAGCCTCTAGTTAGCCAGGATGATGTGATGAGTGGGGCAGGTGAGGAAGGCGGGAGCCTCCTCCTGTGAGAGCCTGCACTGGGGTCTGTGGTCAGGGGAGGGGAGGGGCGCCCAGCAGCGGTGAGAACCTGCGCTGGGGTCTGTGATGGGGGAGGGAGGGGAGGGGTATCCAGTGGCGGTGAGAGCCTGCGCTGGGGTCTGTGATTGGGGGAGCAGAGGGGAGGGGAGGGGAGAGGTGGGAGGAGAGGGGCAGGAGGGCGCCCAGCTGTGACCACGTCTTGCTTGTGCCCAGATGTCAGCGAGAGCAGCTGGCGGGAGAGGCCTGTCCCAGGAAACGCTGGGCCGAGGAGGCCACCTGGGGACCCCAGCGCTGACCCAGAGGTTCTGCCGGCCCCCAAAGGCCCAGAGTCTGAGGCCAGCCGGGGCCCCAGAGCCTCCCCCACCAAGGCTCTGCTGTCCACCCCGGTGAGAAATGGCGAGAGCCACAGCCGGGAGGAGCTGGCCAGCCTGGTCCTGGATGCCGAGCGCACCCTCGGGGACTTGGACAGAGACGCCCTCAGGAGAAGCCGCCTGCGGAAAGTGCAGACGTTCCCCAGGCTGCTGTCCGACAGCCCAGAGGCCACCCCCTGCCTGCCGCTGACCCACGGGAAAAGCCAGCTGCCCGTGTCGGAATTATTCCCTCCGGACCCCAGGAAGGCCTTTCTGGACAGGAAAAATGGCCTTTCTAGCTTCCAGGCTCAGCCCAAATGCAGGCTGTGGCCGGAGCAGGAGCTGGAACACGAGCTGGGAGGGGTTCCCTGTGCAGGCCGCGGCGCGGACAGGGGCCCTGGGGTGCCCGGCAGTCCAGGACAGCCCGAGACTTCACACCTGAGTCCGGGGCCAGCAGAGGCCAGACCCTCAGACTGCCCTGCAAACCCTCGAGATGCTGACGGTGAAGCCCAGACTCCCGGGGACAATGAGAGAATTCCGGAAGGAGCCAGGCAGCTGGAAAGTGCAGCCGCAGAGCAGGTGGGTGGCTGGGTCTTGCCGGTTCTTGTGTGTGGGCGGAGGGTCGGTGGTCAGTGAGTCCGGGCGGGGCCTCTCCACAGCCGCAAACGCTTTAACGCAGGGAATTAACCTTCACCCTCGCTCCATAATTAAGACATTTTCGTTGAGCTGCCCCATTTCTGAAGGAAGCTGTGGCTGCGGCTGGGGATGCCGCCACCCAGGCACGGCCTCTCGGGTGGACATTTGCCTCTGGATGACCCAGAAGGCAGCCGCCTCCTCAGCCTGGCCCAGGCTCCTCGCGCAGCCCTGCACAGCCGTCCCGAGGGTTAATTTTCTTCTGGGAAGCAAGGCCAGCAGCCCCGGCTCCATGACATCATGTCAGGGGCTGTGTCTCCCCAGTCCTGACGCTCACAGCCTTCCTCATCTTCCTTTCCTGATGGTTTTAAAAGTTAGAAACCAAAGCTGTGGGCTGAGCTTGCTCATCTGTGGGGCTTGGTGGTGTCGGTGCTGGGCCACCTCCGCGGCCTCCACGGGGACAGTGGGATCTGGAGCAGCTGCCCGGACGTGGCATCCGCGCAGGATGGGGCCTCCCCAGCCCAGTGCTGCCCCTGGTCAGCTCCTCCTCGTGAGGGATGGAGGATGCTACTGGAGCCAGTGTTCTGGGGGGCCTGGCCTGCCGGCCCCTCTCTCCAGCTGAAGACGCTTGGGCCAAGGCCTGGCCAAGGGCACTGCCCTCCTTGGCTCCTCGGTGAGCCACCCCCAGCTGTGTCCCGTGAGCAACTCAGGGCAAGGACACCTGAAGCCAGCGGCCCGCATGCAAGTCCATCTGCCAGGCGGCACCTGGCCCGGGAACAGGGCTGCCCTCAAGCCACCTGTCCCACTGGGCCTTGTTGACCTGAAGGACAAGAGCAGACCATTCTGTGGCTCGGGCTTTTCTGCATGTCCTGAGCACGTGTGCCCGTCACCCTCTACCACCCTCCCACTGCTCTCCCTGGCAGCACACCGTCCCACGCACAACAGCCTACCTTCCACAAGGGCACACGGAGGGACAGGGTGGCTGAGCCACCTGTCGGAGGGTGGATTTTGGTCCCAGCTGTCCATGGGGCCTTGGAGTGGAGAGCGGCCTCCCAGGCTGAACGCATGCCTGGTGTCAGGGTGTGTGTGTGCGTGAGAAAATGTACCCAACAAAAGCCACCACTTTCACCTTCTGCAAGAGCCCAGCTCAGCAGCACCGTGTGTGTTCACGCTGTTGCACAGCTGTCCCCACCAGCCCACACGAAACCCCAACCCCCTAGCCCACCCTCCACCTCCATGAGCTCCGTCCAAGGGACCTCGTGGGAGTGGGATGGACAGTGCTTTGTGTCTGGTCTCTTCACTGAGCCCACTGTCTGCACAGTTCCTGCCCAGGGCAGCCTGCGTGAGAACGCTCCCCGTCCCGAGGCCAAGCGCCGTCCACCCTGCCCCTGCATCCGTCCGTGGATGCCTGGGTGCTCCCCGCATTGGCTGTTTCAAGCTGTGCTGCTGCGAACATGGGTGTGCACATATTCGTGAGCCCTGCCCTCAGTTCCTCGGGGAATGTGGCCACATGGAGCTGCTGTCACCGGGGAGGCATATGTTGAGCTTTTTGAGGAACAGCAGCAGTATGGTCTGCAGTGGCTGCACCATGGGACATTTCCATCCACAGGGCCAAGGGCCCCAGTCTCCCCACACTCCCCCACATGCTGGATTTGACTTAGGGACCTCCCCAGCCCTTCTGTCAGGTATGGAGCGGAGTGGGCCTCGCCCTGGCCTGTTCTCCGGACATGCCTCTGCAGGCAGCAGGCCCCGGCAAGCGGTGTCCACACTGACCTCACCGCTCTCCTGTCCACAGTGGGTGTCCCTGCAGGACCTCCTGTCCCAGCTGGGCCGGCCCTTCCGGGAGTACGAGCTGTGGGCCCTGTGCCTGGCCTGCCTCCGCGCACTACAGATGCACCCCAAGCACCCAGGTGACGCATCCCCTCGCCGTCCCATCGCCTCTCCGTCCTGTCCCCCTGCCGTCCCATCCCCCGCCGTCCCATCGCCCCTCCGTCCTGTCCCCCTGCCGTCCCATCCCCCCGCCGTCCCATCCCCCCGCCGTCCCATGCATAATTGGCCCCCACCTGAGCCAAGGGACCCAGGGGCAGCCAGGACAGTCTCTGGTGAATGGAGCAGGCGGCTCCCGTCTGGAGCACCTTGGAGGTGCCTGCTGGGTTGCAGCACCAAGGGAGGTGTGGGGACAGATGCCTGCAAGGCGGACCTTGAAACCGGTGACCCTGTCCTAAAGAGGAACGGGGACCTTGCCATGGCCCTCGCCCACACATTCTCAACACAGTGATGTTGTCCCCAGGGAGGCAGCAATTGGCTTTGGAGTGGGGAGGGAATCTTCGGCATTATACTGGTCTGCCCCGTCAGAGCCCAGCCCTGCCAGACATCTGGGCAGACGGATGGTGCATCTGTGACGTAAAACATCCTGAGGGTGATGAGGGCAGCATCTAAAAGGGCTGGGGGAGAGGCCATGGGAGACACACCCGGCTCCAGTGTCCGTCCACCGTGGGCCCAGGGCTGGGGGAGAGGCCGTGGGAGACACACCCGGCTCCAGTGTCCGTCCACCGTGGGCCCAGGGCTGGGGGAGAGGCCGTGGGAGACACACCCGGCTCCAGTGTCCGTCCACTGTGGGCCCAGGGCTGCCCCATGGGCCCTGACTCAGGACGGGAACTGCGATGCAGGGGCTTCGGCTGAGGAGCTGTTGCCCGTGTTCTCCTTGCTGCCCAGCTCCCTTTCAGCCGCAATTGTGCTGCTGCAGCCACTGTGTGGGCTGGGGCAGTGCTACCCACGGGGAGGGCCGAGAGGAGGCAGCTCCGAGGACGCCAGGGGCTGGGGGGCAGGCCGTGTGCGTGCACTGGCAGGTGCGTGCCCGTGCCATGGGGAGGCTGGGGGGCTGTGCCCTGACCGAGGCTCTGCAGCTCCTCCCCCCCAGCCAACCCCAAGTGCAGGGCAGCACGCATGCCCGCCCTGACCCAAGCTCTGCCACAGCCTACCTGTGTCTGGACTCCGTGCTGGTTGCTGAGGACGGGGCTGTGCTCTTCCAGCCACCCCCTGCCAACGGTGAGTGTGTGGGGTCCCCCTCAGGCTGAGTCCAGCACCGGCTCGCCAGGGGTGAGGAAAGCTCAGCTGGGGTTTCTCTCTTAGGTTCCTATGACTCGTTCTTTCTGGCTCCCGAGCTGGCAGAGGAGAGGCTGGTAACTGAAAAGGTACCTGGGGCCTCCTCACCCTTCCCCAGCCCTGCCCCCAGCCCTCGGGGGTGCCACATCCCCCATCTGTCCAGCAGCCCCTCGTCAGGACTCAGGGGAGTCAGGGCAGCCCTTCCTGGCCAGGCGGCCACAGGCAGTATCTGCCAGCAGGGCCGTGGCTCTAGCCGGGGCACTAGGACCGGGCTCGGTGTGGACAGCACTAGTCATGTGCCCTAGAGCTCACGAGAACCGAGGGCTCAACGTCCGGGGATGTGCATAAGGTGCCTGTGAAACAAGAGCATTATTAAAATTTAAATTATACAAATTTAAATACAATTAAATAAATTACATTCAAAATCAAGGTAGAACTTCCACTCAGGAAGGATAGAAATGTGTACTTCCCCGCTCCTCCCACCAAGGAGGAGCACTAAGTACCCTACACTAAGCACCCTGCACTAAACAAACACCCTGCACGAAGCACCCTGCACTAAACACCCTGCACTAAGCACCCTGCATTCAGCACCCTGCACACTGTGCAAAAAACAAGCACCAGGCCACCTGCAGGAGAAGGCAGCTGGCAAGGGGCCTCTGGACCAAGGAACAAGGCAGCTGTGAGTGCCCTGGATTTTCTTTCTGCCTCATATATTGAGACTTGGATGTACAGAAGCCAGTGACTGGGAAAAACCAGTGGGCACACACACACTAAAAGCTGTGCTTTTTCATCTTCTGGGGATGTTGTCTGGAGAAACTCGGAATGGTCCACCATTTGCCAAACCACTGAAGGCTTTCCTGCAATCTAGTCTGTAATGACAAGAGGCTGTCACAAACCCCAGCAATAGATGGTTCACCTTTACACCAAGAAGGCTGGAAAAGCGCCACAATCTGCAGGTGGCCCAGGCCGACCTCAGGGGGTTGGTGCTGTGAGACCTGAAGCTCTTACGAGATTTCTGAAACAAAAATCGCGTCCATGAGGCTGCAGTGGCTCTGGTGCACTGTGTGTGTTCCTGTAGGATCCAGCGTCTTTCCTCTTCAAGGAACAAAAATCGCTGGGAAAGTGTTGAGGCACAAGCACAGAGTCAGAAAACTAAAGAAAAAATGAAGCTTGTTTGAGTAATAAAAAATAATTTAAGCCCCAACAGGCCAGACACGGTGACTCATGCCTGTAATTCCAGCAATTTGGGAGGCCAAGGCAGGCAGATCACTTTAGTCCAGGAGTTTGAGACCAGCCTGGGCAACATGGCGAAACCCCATCTCTACTAAAAATACAAAAATTAGCCAGGTGTGGTAGCGCACGCCTGTAATCCCAGCTACCCAGGAGGCTGAGGTGGGAGGATCGTTTGAACCCAGGAGGTTGCAGTGAGCCAAGATCATGCTGCTACACTCTAGCCTGGATGACAGAGTGAGACCCTGTCTCAAAAAAAACAAATTCTCCAACAGGGCCGGGTGTGGTGGCTTATGCCTGTAATCCCAGCACTTTGGGAGGCCGAGGCAGGCAAATAACCTGACGTTAGGAGTTCAAGACACCCTGGCCAACACGGTGAAACCACATCTCTACTAAAAATAAAAAAATTATCCAGGGGTGTTGGTGTGTGCCTGTATCCAGGGGTGTTGGTGTGTGCCTATAATCCCAGCTACTTGGGAGGCTGAAGCAGGAACATCGCTTGAACCAGGAGGCGGAGGTTGCAGTGAGCAAAGATGATGCCACCGCACTCCAGCCTGAGTAACAGAGCGAGACTCAGTCTCAAAAAAATAAGTAAATAAAATAAATGCCCCAAAAAATGCCTGGGTCTGTAGTCAGAGGACCAGGGAGAACCAGATGCGTTTATACTCCCTGCTGTGCACCAGCCAAACCCCATGGGAGCACTGTGTCCCCGCCCAGCAAGGGCCGAGCCTGGAGCCTGGACTCATCCTTGTGAGACTGCAGAGAAGTGCCCAGTGCCTGCCCTGGCCCCAGGTGGCCTCAGAGAAAGTGAGCAGGAGCCAGGACCTTCCTTCCCTGCAGCCTACCCCGCACGGACAACTGGAAAACATGGCTGAAAGGAACTGGAGACTGCACAAGCAAGTGGAAACGCATCCCATGCTCACAGATGGGCAGGATCAGTGTTGGTAAAGTGGCTACACTGCCCAAAGCAATCCGTAGAGTCGATGCTATTGCTATCAAACTACCAATGTCATTTTTCACAGAATTAGAGGAAACTATTCTAAAATTCATATGGAACCAAAAAAGAGCTGAATAGCCAAAGCAATTTTCAGTGAAAAGAACAAAGCCAGAGGCATCACGTTACCCAACTTCAAACTATACTACAAGGCCACAGTAACCCAAACAGCATGGCACTGGTACAAAAACAGATACATAGACCAATGGAAGAGAATAGAGAGCCCAGAAATAAGGCTGCACACCTACAACCATCTGATCTTCGACAGAGCTGACAAAATCAAGCAATGGGGAAAAGATCCATGATACCAAGAATCAGGAAGATGTCAAACTGAATGAAAAAAGGCAACCAATAGATACCAACCTGGAGATGACAGAAATGTTAAAAATGACTTTAAAATTTTTAAAGCAACCATCATAAAATGCTTCATTGGGCAATTGCAGACATGCTTGAAACAAGTGAAAAGTCTCAGCAAAGAAATAGAAAGTTTCAACAAAGAAATAGAAAATAAAAGAAAAGCTAATGGAAATTTTAGAGCTGATTTTTTAAGAAACTCAACAAATGGGCTTAAAAGCAGAATAGAGAGGGCAGAGGAAAGAATTGGTGAAATGGAGACAGAACTATAGGAATTACACAGTTTGGACAACAAAGAGAAAATAGACCAAAAAAACTGAACAGAGCCTGAGAAGCTTGTGGGACTATAACAAAAGATCTAATATCCATGTCATCAAAATCCTGGAAAGAGAAGAGAAGGAGGGTGGGGCATAAAAAGTACTCAAAGAAATAATAACTGAAAACTTCCGAATTATGGCAAGACGCATAAACCTACAGATTTACGAAGGTGAGAAAACCCCGAACATGATCAATGCAAAGAAATCCACACTAGGTAGGACACATCATAGTCAAACCTCTGAATACTAACCCTCCCCTCTCCAAAAAAATAAAAGTAAAAAACAAGAAGAGAGAGAAACAGCAGCTTTTACATATATACATATGGAGGGAAACAGCTCAAATGATCAGATTTCTCATCAGTAATTGTAGAGGAAGTGCATAGCATTTTATTAAGTGCTGAAAGAACTTTCAACCCAGAAACCTATTTCCAGAAAAAATATCCTTCAGAAATTAAGGAAACAGGCTGGATGCAGTGGCTCAGGCCTGTAATCCCAACACTTTGGGAGGCCAAGGCAGGTGGATCATCTGAGGTTAGGAATTTGAGACCAACCTGGCCAAGATGGTGAAACCCCGTCTCTACTAAAAATACAAAATTTAGCTGGGCATGGTGGTGGGTGCCTGTAACAATCCCAGCTACTTGGAGGCTGAGGCAGGAGAATCACTGGAACCTGGGAGGCAGAGACTGCAGTGAGCCCAGATAGAGCCATTGCATTCCAGCCAGGGTGACAAGAGTGAGATACTGTCTCTTAAAAAAATAAAGGAGGAGGCTGGGCGTGGTGGCTCAAGCCTGTAATCCCAGCACTTTGGGAGGCCAAGATGGGCGGATCACGAGGTCAGGAGATCGAGACCATCCTGGCTAACCCGGTGAAACCCTGTCTCTACTAAAAATACAAAAAACGAGCCGGGCGAGGTGGCGGCGCCTGTAGTCCCAGCTACTTGGGAGGCTGAGGCGGGAGAATGGCGTAAACCCGGGACGCGGAGCTTGCAGTGAGCCGAGATCCAGCCACTGCACTCCAGCCTGGGCGACAGAGCGAGACTCCGTCTCAAAAAAATAAATAAATAAATAAATAAAATAAAGGAGGAAGAAGGAAGAAAGAAGAGAAGGGAGGAAGAAGAACAAGAAGAAGGAAAAAGGAGAAGGAGGGAGGAGGAGGAGAAGAAGAAAGGAAGAAGATTGACAGAGTAATGTTTAGAAACATGACCTAACCATGTACTGTCTACCAGAAACTCACTTCAAATAAAACAATGTAAGTAGGTTGCAAGTTAAAAGAGTTAGAAAAGATACATTATGAAAATGATAAAAAGAAAGCAGAAGTGACTGCATTAATATCAGGTAAAGTGTACTTCAGAGCAAAGAAAATTACCAGAGACAAAGAGGGACATTCTATAACAATAAAAGGTCACTCCACCAAGAAGACATAGCAATCCTAAACGTTATACGCCACCAAATAACAGAGCTGCAGACTCCACCAAGAAGGCATAAGCCAATCCTAAACGTCATACGCGCCAAATAACAACTGCAGACTCCACCAAAGAAGACTACCAATCCTTAAAACGTATAACGCACCAAATAACAGAGCTGCAGACTCCACCAAGAAGGCATAGCAATCCTAAACGCATAGGCGCCAAATAACAGAGCTGCAGACTCCACCAAGAAGGCATAGCAAATTCCTAAACGTATACGCGCCAAATAACAGAGCTGCAGACTCCACCAAGAAGGCATAGCAATCCTAAACGTATACGCGCCAAATAACAGAGCTGCAGACTCCACCAAGAAGGCATAGCAATCCTAAACGTATACGCGCCAAATAACAGAGCTGCAGAATATGTGAAGCAAAATGGATGGGATTAATGGAGAAACAGATGAATCCACAATTACGGTTAGAGATTTCAGTTTCCCTCTCTCAACACTTGACAGAACAGTCAGACTGTAAACCAGTAAAAATAGGAAGGAACTGAACACCACCAGCAATCAACAGGGTTGGGTCAACATTAAAGGACACTCCACCCAACAACAGCAGAATCCACATTCTTCTTAGTTGCCCACTGACTCTACACCAAGCTAGACCAAATCCTGGGCCATAACGCAAACCTCAACACATTTAAAAGAATTTAAGTCATACAAATATGTTATCTGACCACAGTAACAAAAATAAAAGGGAAATTTTCCAAATACTTGGAAACAAAACAACACATTCTAAATACTCTATGTGTCAAAGAGGAAATTTCAAGGAAATTTTAAAAACATAGAACTGAGTGAAAATGAAAATGCAACAGAGAATGTACCAAGATTTTTGTGCCAATGGCGATGTGCTGGCTAAGATATTGGACTGTAGTTTTGCAAGCTGCCACTGTTGAGGAAACTGGGAACAAAGTACATAGGCTCTCTCTATATTATTTCTTAAAACTATGTCAATCTAGTTATCGCAAAATAAAAGGTGAATTTTTTAAAAGTGTAGCAGGTGCTCAAAATGGGTAATTTCCTACTTACCTGACTCTAGTTGGCTGTCACTGTGCTCACGGGGCGGTCTGCGTCCGCTGTGCCTGGATGGGGGGAACTCTCTAAAGGGGAGCTTCCTCTTCCCAGCTCTACACTCAAGGGCACTGTGTTGGCAGCCGGAAGTCAGCCACGTGGGAGTACTTACACCAGGGAAAGCAGCCAACGCTACAAATGTCTTGTTCTGTTGACTCTCGGGACTTAACTGAAGTGATGGAGAGCACGTGGATAATGTGATTAAACTTAAAAGTGTGTCATGTCTATAGCCGCTCCATTGCAGATAGCCCAAAAGATGGAGGACATGGTCTTCCAATATCCACCACGATCATCTGATTCAGCAAAGACGTCGTTCAGAGCAGTGCCCCGAATTCCAGCATGGGTCTGTCCTGTTTCACTTCTGTCTCATTTACTGAAATGGATGAAAACATCAACCAGCACTCATGTCGGAAGCACCTGTGTATTGCGTGGACCGCAGATGAACGTCAGTAAAAATCAATGAAAGCCTTCAGTGAGAATGGACGGGCTCTGTGGATCTTACAAAAAGAGCATGAAACGGTGTGCTGTGCATCCTTTCCATCAGCAGCGTGCCGAATGAACTCAGTTTGCACACAGGTGGTGTGCTCGCTCAGAGAGCCGGTTGTTAGCCATGTAGCAGCACAGCACCGGTTGGGGGGCTCCCGGGAGCGGGGTCCATGAGGAGGGAACTGTGCCGGCCAGTTCTCCTCAGACCCTCGAGCTGCTGCCTTTGTGAGGAGAGCGGAAGGCGGGAAAGTCCAGTTGAGGCTTCCAACCCTCAGGTGTTTTAAAACACGGACAGAACCACGGAAGAGTTTGACCTGCAGGTTCCTGGACCATGACCTGGAGGCAGATGTGGGGGTCCAGGGTGGGGCCTGACAGATGCTGAGGAGGGTTCCTGAGGAGAGGCCCTCTGTGGGAGCAGTGCCTGGGTGCCCCTCAGGGTGCCTGACGTGGGCAGGTCTGCTGGGCACAGTGGGCCACAGCCCTGCGGTCAACACCACTGTTCTCTCCCCACCCGCCCAGGCCTCTGTGTACTGTGTGGCCGCTGTCCTGTGGACCGCAGCCAAGTTCAGTGTCCCCCGCAACCACAAGCTGGCCCTGCCACGCAGGCTCAAGACCCTCCTCCTGGACATGGCCAGGCGCAGTGCCCCAGAGCGGCCGTCCGTGGCCGAAGCCATCAAGGTAACCACGCCGCTGTCATGGTCCCAGCCCGGGGTCTAAGGACTGTGGGCAGTGGCCACCCTCAGTGAGCTGGAGGTGGAGGAGCACAGGCTGCCAGTGTGCAGGTGATGAGGCCACCAGCTCTGTTTCTAGGTCCTTGTCTCTAGACATCAGCCCGGCCATCACATAGGGAAGGGAGTGGGTTTCGCATCATGGCCACATCCATTCGGGCAGACAGCATGGGGGTCTCTGCTGCTCCCCACCACGGCCATTCCTCCTGCAGAGCCTGCTCTCTCCAACTTGTCCAAGAGGCCAAGGCAGGGGCAAGCGGTGTCCTGTGGCCACGTACAGACCCCTGCTCTTAGGCCCTGCTGGAGGGAAGCAGAGAGAGGCCTCCACACCCCATCCCCACCCTGAACCCCCACCTCCTCTGAGGATCCCACCAGCCCCACCCCTCCCTGCTTGATCTCCCTGCTGGACTCAGGCTTTGGGGCTGGGTTCTAACACACTCCTGCTGGGACCTGTGCCCACACTCAGCAGGTGGAGCTGAGCCATGTGTGGGTGATCAGGAGGACCTCCTGGGGAGGAGCCAAACCCTGATGTGTGGGTGATCAGGAGGACCTCCTGAGGAGGAGCCATGTGTGGGTGATCAGGAGGACCTCCTGGGGAGGAGCCAAACCCTGATGTGTGGGTGATTAGGAGGACCTCCTGAGGAGGAGTCAAGCCGTGTGTGGGTGATCAGGAGGACCTCCTGAGGAGGAGTCAAGCCGTGTGTGGGTGATCAGGAGGACCTCCTGGGGAGGAGCCGTGTCTGCAGGAGCGGAGACGGCCATGGAGTTGGGGACCTGAGCCCAGCCGTCTCCGCCTCAACTGCTCTGTGGCCTTGGGCGGGTCACTCAGACCCTCTGGGCCTCTCAGGCCTCCTCTGCCATGGGAGGATGAGATCTAGAAACGACTGGACGTCCGCTAAGCAGTGAAAGCAGATTTTATTTGGTAACTACCGAGAGCCAAGGAAGCTGAGCTCAGTTCCCACATGCACAAGGCCTGGGCTTATAAAGGGAGAACAGGAGTGGCCGGGGGCAGAGCGTGCGGGCCTCAGGTGAACGTGATCAAGGGCTGCCAGTGTCCAGGCGCCGAGGCCACCAGGTCTGTGGCCTCACGTTGGGTTTGGGATTCTGCCCTCCCAGAGAGCCTGGGGGACAGTGGCCGACTCTGAGCCCTTTTCAGGAAATGCTCTAAGAAAGGCTTGTCCCGGGCCTGTTGTCAGGTGTCGATGAGAACAAACAGGAAACCCTCCTGGCAGCCCTGAGCTTTTTCAGATGGGGACCCAGTGCCATGGGGACGGTAGCAGCCGTAGCTGAGGCCTGTCGGGACGTGTGAACCATCTCCTCCCTCCAGGTGTGCGGCAGCTACCTCCTGCAGCGAGGCATGGACAGCCGGAAAATCCTCGCCCACCTCAGGGCTTCCACCTGCCAGGTGGGCGGGGCTAGAAGAGCTGGGCTGCCTCCTCCCCCGCTGCTCTTAGCTTCCTCCCACCTGCATGCGCTTGCCCCTGCCTGGCCGCTTCCAGCAGCCCCACACCCGGGTGTCTGTTGACCACCGAGCTGTGGGTGGGTGCGTCTGGGGGTGCGGGGGACACTTGGGTCCTATCTCCTGAAGGCCCCACAGTGGCCCCCAGGGAACCAGATCAGGATCGGGGCAGGGTCCCAAGGATGGGACCCGGGAGCACCCACCCCAGGCACAGAGAGCTTTGGGAATGTGGGCCCTGAGTCTCGCATGGTGCCGGCGTCTCCCACTCCCCGGAACCCACGGAAACCTGGTTGGATTGGGAGGCAAAGGAGCCCCAACGGCTCCCTCTGCAGGCAGAGCCGCTGCAGAGCTCAGGCTGTGCGGCCGCCACACCCAGCTCCTCCCCATCAGGAAGCTCCACTGCACCAGCGGGTGGATGGAGGGGCGCCCTGTGGGTGTTGCCAGTGCTGGCGGAGCTCCATGGTCACCTGGCCCAGGGCTGTCGCCTCCTCCCCAGGTGTACCAGGAGGAAGAGACCATCAGCCTCCAAAACGCCTTCTCAGTGGTTGAACTGAAGCCAAGTGTGGCACCAGCCCCAGAGCCCAGCCCAGGTGGGTCCCCGACCAGCCCCTGCTGCCCCACTGGCCCCTGCACCCCACACCACGGCTGCCCCCACCTTTGCATGAACTGACACAGCCGGGCACCTCCCAGAAACTCAGGCAGCAAGTCTAGAGCTCGGCCGACGTGGCCAGTGCAGCCCAGCCTGCCTGCCCCTGCCAGCCCCCATCTCTCCCAAAACTCCTGGTCCCTCAGGCCCCAGTTCCAGGTTCTCACTCCCATCTCCCAGCAGCTGGCCCTCCCAAGCCCACATCTGGAGACCCCCCACAGGGTCCACACAGAGCCCACTCACCCCTGTACTGAGCCCTCCTCAGCAGGCCCCTCCAAGCCTTCTGGTGGGACCTGGTCTTTCTGGCCTGTCCCCTCCTCCTGGCCTTCCCCCAAGCACCAGTGACACCCACCCTCCCGTTCCGGGGCCAGGCCGGGCACAGAGGGAGCCGCTGGGGACATGCGGGAGGGGACGTGGCAGCCGCACGCTGCGTGGGATGAGCCGGTGGTGTGGCACGTGCTGGGGCCACTCCGCCCGCACCCTCAGCCCCCTGGGTCCCCAGGCTTCCTGCCGGTGAACGGCAACACCA
The DNA here is from genome assembly GCF_001698545.2 of Rhinopithecus bieti. Taxonomy (NCBI): domain Eukaryota; kingdom Metazoa; phylum Chordata; class Mammalia; order Primates; family Cercopithecidae; genus Rhinopithecus; species Rhinopithecus bieti. Next base: position 494,552 of record NW_016811410.1, on the reverse strand, counting down.
GGCTTGTGGCTGTGCCAGGGCCGGTGCCCGGCCAGCGCCCCTGCCGTGAAGAAGCCACCCAGCTGCCTGCAGCGCTCACCTCCGAGGCCACGCACTTCAAGCCCATCGTCCTCGCGCAGGACGCGGTCACGGCCAGGTGAGCTTCGTCCCCACACCCGGGAGCTGCTGGGTCCCGCGCACGGCAGCCCCCCCTGAGCTCCCCGCCTCCCGTAGGGACCAGCCTGCCTTGGCCCAGGAGGAGTCCCAGGAGAGGGGCAGCCAGAGGGAGGGAGAAGGTGAGGAGAAGCTCTCCCCAGAGGCCCTCGCCGGGTCCCCCAGCCTGAAGACGCCTGACGGGCCGGCGCCTGGTCTGGGGTCACAGGGAGCAGCCCCAGAGCCTCCTGGGGAGTCAGCGCAGCGTGACCCCGCCCAGAGCTGCCCCTGCTGTCCACCCCGGGCCCCAGCAAACCAGCCAGAGGAGGCCTCATCGGCAGCTCCCAGCTCTCCAGTCCCCGCCCCGCCCATGAAGGCATCTGTGCTGCCTGAAAAGCCAGGGCCATCTGTGCAGGCCCCACCTGGAGTCACTTCCGGGGGTCTCAGGCCCGACACCCTGGGGCCCACCACAGCCCACCACGGCCCACGCCACCCGCCCAAGCCTCCTAGAAGCAAGGCCACCGAGCGCCCGGGCCAGGACCCAGAGGGCCCCAGGGCCACCCCTGCCGGGGAACGTGATGACCAGAGCCCAGACAGTGTGGCAGAGAGGCCACGGCCCGCAGACCGGAGGCTTTGTCTGCCCTGCGTGGACGCCTCGCCACTCCCAGGGAGGACGGCCTGCCCGTCGCTGCAGGAGGCCACGCGCCTCATCCAGGAGGAATTTGCCTTTGATGGCTACCTGGACAATGGGCTGGAGGCTCTGATCATGGGTACGTGGGGGCTGCAGATGCCCCAGTGGAGGCCTGGGCCAGGGAGAGCCCCACAGGGGACTCAGGGCTGCCCCACGCCCACCCTCCAGCCCCACAGCCGACATCAGCCACGAGGAATCCAGACAATCAGCCTTGCCACCATCTCACTTGTCTCCATCGTTTTGCAAAACCAGGGGAGTACATCTTCGCCTTGAAAGATCTCACCTTTGCCACTTTCTGTGGCGCCATTTCTGAGAAGTTCTGTGATCTGTACTGGGATGAGAAGTTGCTGCAGAACCTCTTTAGAGTGGTGAACGGGCAGGCGTCGCCCTCCCCAAGGTGGGTGCCCAGGTGGGCCCTGCATCCCCGCCCCTCCTGGACGCCCACTGTGCTCAGGTTCTGCTGCCCCGACCCGGCCCAGCCTTCCCCTCCCAACCCTCGGCTTCTGTCTTGCTGCCGTCTCCAGGGGGCCACCCTTGGTGGAGCTGGGGGGGGTGTCCCAGCAGCCCCTCCTGGGCCCGACGCCGACCCACAGCCCCTCCCGGGCCCGACGCCGACCCACAGCTTTCCCGTCGGGCCTGGGTTTCTTCTGGAGGAGGAAAGGGCTTGCAGGGAATATGAGGCAGGGGCTCTCCAGGAGGCTGCAGGGGGCCTGGGCAGTGGTGGCCACAGGGCTCCCTGCTCAGAGGGACCAGTGTGAGGGCCCCAAGGAGGAAAGGAGACCCCCAAACAGGCGGCCCCAGACCCTGAGCCGTGTTGGGTGGGGCAGCAGCCACCCCACATTGCCTTGCTCACAGCTCCATGTGGTGCTGGCAGCCCAGGCAGCTCCTGCGCCTGTGTGTGGCGTGAACTCACAGCTGTGAGCAAGTGCACCCACCTCAGCCCCCGCCTCCCCGGCCCGCAGCCCTGAGAGGCTGCTCCAGAGCCCCCCAGGGACCCCAAGCAGTGAATGATCCAGGGACCCCATTGGCTGCTGTGCCCCTTAGTGACCGGAAGGGTGAGCTCCTGCTGCCTCCAGTGAGGGCTCCGCATGGCCGTGTGGGCCTGTGGGCCTGGCCCTGTGGAGACTGAAGCCTCCTCCCAGTGGGCAGGGATGGAGACGTGGGGACGGCCACCTGACCTGCATTCTTGCCGTCAGCACGGTTGAGGACGCTGGGTCACAGCTCGAGGGCAGCCGGAGCCCCCGCTCCCCGTCCAGCAGGAGGCCCTCGCTGCACCACCTGGGTAAGTGCTGGGCAGGCCCCACGGCAGGAGCTCTGCAGGGCAGGCTCCTCCTCTGTGCTCTGCAGGCTCCTCCTCTGTGCTCTGCAATTCAAGGGGCATCCCGGGGTCCTGGCAGCCTCGGACTGTGCGGCTCTGGTGGCACTGCCTTTGCCCCAGGGTGCCCCAGCCAAAGGCCATCCTCTCCTGGGGGCGAGCAGGAACCTGGGGTCTTGGAGGTGGGGGGTCCTCTGTCACCAGTCACTGGGACAGTGGGAGCCGCCAGGAGCCAGGTGGGATCCCCTCTCCAAGCAGAGGCGGGCCTGTGAGCCCGGGGCTTTGGTAACAAGGCAGAAGCAGCTGCCAAAAGACCCTGGGGCTGGGCTCCCAAGGCACATGAATGCCGGGCTGGGGAAGTCCCAGTGTCTGGCCAGCAGGCTTGGTATTAGGGACAAGGTGGTGGTGGTGGTCACCCTCAGGCTGTCCATGGTCATAGCCAGGTTTGGTGATGGACCCAGCTCCTATTCCAACAAGTCGGAGACCAGGCAGGTAGACTGGGGCATGAGGCCTGTGCACTCCTGGATGGCAGGAAAGCCAGGGACAGAGCTGGGGACCACTTTTTAAATTCCAGAAGAAAAGAGGAGAGTGTGAGGGGCAGAGGGACACAATCCTGACAGAGGGACAAGTCCTGATAGTGGAGCCAGCAAGAGAGAGCGTGAGGGGGCAGAGGGACACAGTCCTGATAGTGGAGCCAGCGTGAGGGGGCAGAGGGACACAGTGCTGACAGAGGGACACAGTGCTGATAGTGGAGCCAGCGAGGACAGGGCCTGGCCCCACCCCACGGCGAGTAAGTTTGGAACCAGTGAAGGCCCAGAGAGGGGCTCCATCTGGGGAGAGGCCTCTCGCTGTAACGCGGCCCCGTGCGGCAGTTCAGGGTCCCAGCATCTGCCCTGCACTGGGAGGCGGCAGTGCCTCGGGGGCGCCCGTAGTGGGTGCAAGAGAGAAGGGCGTCGGGCACGCAGGCACCACCAGCCTCCCATTAAAGCCTGCCCAGGCTCCACCCACAGGAGCCGCTATCCATGTAACCCGTGTCTCTTTCTTTCAAGGAAAAGAGAAGCCAGCCATGGCCAGGACCAGCAGCAGGACCTTGGTGTCGGATGTGGACTCAGAGGCACTCTCCCGGGGAAACTTTGAGGTGGGGTTTCGGCCTCAGAGGTCCGTAAAAGCCGAGAGAGTGCAGCAGCCTGAAGTTGGCGAGGACAGACGGCCAGCTGGCGGGGCCTCGGATGCGGAGGCAGTGACCCGACTGGCCAGGTCCAAGGGGGGCGGCCCGGCCATGTCCCCTGGCCCAGCTGGATTCCAGAGCTGCAGCCCCGGCTGGTGCAGTGCCTTCTACGAGGCCGACTGCTTCGGGGCCGACGTCCACAACTACGTGAAGGACCTGGGGCGGCAGCAGGTGGATGGGGCCCTGCCTGACGCCCAGAGCCCGGTGAGTCCCAGGCCTCAGCACTGCAGGGTGGTGCAGGGGTCCTCCTTCCAGCAGAGCTTCCCGGTCACTGCAGGTGACAGATGGCACCATGTACCCAGAGCCCCTACCAGGATGACACTGGTCCTGGTGCCCCCACCCCGTGGCCGTCAAGATGGTCAGGGCCCCCTCCCCGGGCTGAGCTCCACGTCTGGGGACAGGCTCATCTGCACGGGTGCTCCCGGTGGCTCCACGTCTGGGCAGAGGCTCGTCTGCAGGGTGCTCCCGGTGGCTCCAGGTCTGGGGGCACGGAAGGGCTTTTCTCTCATGGTTGCCGGGGCGATGGGTTCACAGGAGGCCCCTCCGTGCTCGTGACCTGGTTGCATTTGGCTGTGTCTCCCGTGGGGTAGGCACAGTCTCCAGGCCCTTGGGCAGCCTCACTCTGCGGTGAAAGAAAACACCAGAAACGCCTGCCCAGCAAGTCCAGGCTGGGCCTGGTCACTGCAGACTGGCCTGGGCTTTCTGGCCCAGCAGTACCATCCTGGGTCAGGAGCAGCTGCAACTCCTCCCTGGCCAGCAGGGAGAGGTCTTAGACCGGGGAGTCCTGGGTGCAGGAGAGGCCCGCAGAGCTCTGGACTCAAGGCTGGGCCGGTGACCCAGAGCCCCGACTGGGGCTGCAGCCTCCAGAGCCCCAGGACTCCAGGGTAGATGACAGGAGGGGCCCAGCGGCCATCAGCTCCAGGAACCTCTCCACCACCATCTGCCTCAAGCCCCGAGCCGCAGTGGGAAGACTCCCCCAGCCTCTGGGCATCAGAGCCCTTCCTGGGACTCCCACTTGCTCATCTCCTGCCGCCTCCCAGCCTCCACTTTATGACTCGGTCCAGAACATGAGCTGGCATCTCTTCAGGGCAGGTGAGGGGACAGGGGTTAAGCTCTGTGAAGCGTTCACTTTATTTCAGCTTCTGGGCCGCCTGAAAGACCCGCATGGTGCTGCAGCCTCTGCACCTCGGACACCCCACACGGCCTGAGGGGGCTCCGAGGACACAGGCCTCCCCTGGGGCTGGGGAGAGTAAAGGGCGGCCTGCACAGCAGACACCAAACGACCTGGCCCCCAAACGCACGGCGTCCCCCAGGGAGCACTTGGCCCCGAAACACACGGAGTCCAGCAGGGAGAACTCGGCCCCAAATGCACAGCGTCCAGCCTGTGGCCACAGCCTCACGTTTCTCTTGGAGGAACTACTGTGTCTGTTTCAAAACAGGAGGCTCGGAAACACAGCAAGGCAAAACCACCTGGAGACAGATGTTCACGTCTGCAGCCCCGAACACGCACAGTGCAGCCAGGGCCGTTATCTGGGGCGGCCGGAGCAGCTGGTAGGTGGGCGTTTCCTCCTTTCAGCGCTGACCCCCACCTGCCAGCGCCAGCCGTGTGCCCTGGGGCTGTGGAGCCGGCATCCGTGTCTCCCAGAGTCGGGGTGAGCAGCACTGGCGCGGATTCCTCCCCATCCGTCTGCACTGGTGAAGCCTCGCGTGTCCCCCTCACCGCCCTGTGTGTGGTGTGGATTTTAGTTCCCGTAGATTTATTACAATCAGTCAAGACCGTCCTTCTCAAGGAGTCTACCTGTGGTTCCCGCATGAGGGACGCCCCTAAGGGGCATCGAGTCTGACTGTGACCGGAGGCTGTGGAGGTGCCGCCCCGAGACAAGTCTGCGTGAGCTGCGCTCCAGCCGGGTGGGCATCCGGGCTCGCAGGCACCCACCTCCGGGTTCTCGGATGCCTCGGGGTACACAGACCTTTCCCGGGAGATTTTCTCGACATCAGCATCTCTGCAAATGGACGGGGTGAGGGGGCTGGATGGAGCCTGGCGCGGGTGACCTCCAGGGCCTGGACGAAGGCCCTGTAGTGCAGGCCATGGGGGACATGGCCACCACCGTCCTCAGAAGCCAGGACCAGGTGCCCCAGCAGCAGAACAACTCCGTGGGGATACCTGCATTTACCAACCTCAACCTGCCCAGCCCAGCAGGTCCCTTCCTTGATGGAATGTTCTAGACACTGTCCACGGGGTACCCAACAGCCATGTGTGGCTACTGAACTCTGGAAACATGGCTCACGTGACCGAAGACCTGATATTTTAGTTTCATTGCACTTTAGGCAGCCACAGGCAGCCTGCAGCCCAGTGTGGGAGGCGGGGCTGCACTTGGCTGGGTGGCAGCGGGATCCAAAGGGCTTAGGGAACCTGGCTTAGTGGCCGAGGTTCTGCAGAGGGCCTGGTCTTTACACAGCTGGGACCACGGCCCACACCGCCGTGGCCGGGAGCCTGGCCCTCCGTGACACCCCCGCTGTCGCTGCTGAACCCGTGCACGGGAGAAGACGGCACAGGGACCCCGTCTCCATGGAACCACCAGATAGAGCGGATTCAAGTAGTTACACAGAAATGTCGTCTGCATTTTTTTATTTTGCAAAAAACATTCAAAAATAAACACTATCAACAGAGCGGAGTCACTGGCGGCTGACGAGGCGAGGGGGTGGATCTCAGCCAACTGCACTTCACAAAAGGAAGCCTGGTGGACGGGCTCGTGGATGAGCCCCTCCGGGCGGTCGCCTCCTGAACCCCTCACAGGAGGCTGTGGGCCAAGGGCTGCCGCGCCTCTCGCCTCTGCCCCCAGCCAGGTGCCCCTGCCCCGTGGCACCTCACAGTCCCCCTGAAGACCTGCTGCTCAAGGCCCAGCTCCCATGGACCCCCAAGGCTTCCCAGACCCCCCACCACCAGAATCACCACCCTCCTCAGTACTGGGCCAAGCCCCATGGGTGCAGGAGGAGGCTGTATCTGCCTCTACCCCGGAGGGAAGGGCAGTCTCTGGGGTCACTGACCTGGCAGCCCATCCTCAGGGCGCCCCTCCTCCAGCCTCTACACCCGTGTGCCTGTCCCGCAGGACAGAAGGAGTGCTCAGATGAGGGGCTGCCTGGCCAGGCGTGGGAGGCATCCTGGGACAACGGGGCGCCCTCTCCCTGAATGTCGTCCCGTCCCAGGAGGCTCAGCCCCAGCTGGTGTCTGTGCAGGAAGCGGAGCCCGGCAGCCCTCGCTCCCGGCTCCTGCAGTCAGGACCTGTCCACCTGGCCTCAATGCTGCTTCCCCCACGGAGACAGCCCTGGGGATGAGGTCCCCGGCTCCACCTTCTAGGCAGTAACTCAGACTCTGGGCAGGTTCGGGAGAATCACCCCAGGCGTGCAGTCACATTCACACTCACGCTCACACTACACAGCAGCCAAGGGCTGGGGCAAACCCTGCGGCCACTGCCCAACACACCGCAATGCGCAGCCAGTGGGTTCCCGGGAGGAGGGTTTTCAGGGGGCTCGTGTGCACAAGCCAGCTGGAATCCATATCGTTGGGCTTAAGTTTAAAAGAAAGGCAAGGCTGGTGCAGTGGCTCATGCCTGTAATCCCAGCACTTTGGGAGGCTGAGATGGGAGAATTGCTTGAACCCAGGGAGCTGGAGGTTGCACTCCCACCTGGGCAACAGAGCGAATCAGGCCACTGCACTCCAGCCTGAGTGACAGAGCAAGACCTCATCTCAAAAAAAATTAAATTAAATTAAAAAGTCAATAAAAATTAAAAATGGCTGAGCGCGGTGGCTCACGCCTGTAATCCCAGCACTCTGGGAGGACGAGGCGGGTGGATCACCTGAGGTCGGGAGTTTGAGACCAGCCTGACTGACGTGGAGAAACCTCATCTCTACTGAAAATACAAAATTAGCCAGGCGTGGTCGTGGGTGCCTGTAATCCCCGCTACTCGAGAGGCTGAGGCAGGAGAATCAATTGAACCTGGGATGCAGAGGTTTCGGTGAACTGAGATTGCGCCATTGCACTCCAGCCTGGGCAACAAGAGAGAAACACCGTCTCCGGATCACGAGGTCAGGAGATCGAGACCCTCCTGGCGAACACGGTGAAACCCCGTCTCTACTAAAAAACACACAAAAAAATTAGCCAGGCGAGGTGGCCAGTGCCTGTAGTCCCAGCTAATCGGGAGGCTGAAGCAGGAGAATGGTGTGAACCCAGGAGACAGAGCACGCAGTGAGCCGAGATCACGCCACTGCACTCCAGCCTGGGAGACAGAGCGAGACTCGGTCTCCAAAAAAAAAAAAAGAAAAGAAATTAAATTAAAAAATAAAAAGGCAGACACCTGAAGACACACGGGATGCACGCCGGGGAGGTCACACTGCCACCTCCCGCCCCCAACCCAGCCCACAACATGCACTTGGGTGTCCAGAGGTGGTACAGCCCCGCCTGCTTGGGCAGGAGGGCCTGGTGCTGATTTGAGTGGGGTCTGGTTCCCCTGAGGGCCCAAGCTGGTGGTCACACAGCAGTCCCCTGAGCATCCCCCACAAGGGCCTGTGAGTGAGGGACGCAGGGGGCAGCCGGCACCAGCTGGGCACTGCCCTGTGAGCCTGGGGACTGCCGAGGGTCCCACAGACCACACTGCCCAGGCCGGGGCCGGCCTCGCTGGCTGAATGGGCCTCTGTCTCCATGGGACCCTACCCTGCAGCTGGTCTCCAAGGCCAGGGAGGCCCCAACAGGGTAGGGCCTGACCCTGGATGTGGCTGACGTGTGTTGGGGCTGCCTGCGGCTTAGGTGCTGTGTTTCATCCCCAGGAGCTGGAACAGCAGCTCATGATGGAGAAAAGAAACTACCGCAAGACCCTCAAGTTCTACCAGAAACTCTTACAGAAGGAAAAGAGGAACAAAGGTAAAGCCCACGTGGGCACAGGTCCGAGACCCCGGCCACAGGCAGCCCGGCCCCCGCCCACTCTGCTCTGCCCACAGGGTCCGACGTCAAGACCATGCTGTCCAAGCTGAAAGGGCAGCTGGAAGAAATGAAATCCAGGGTGCAGTTCCTCAGCTTGGTCAAGAAGTATCTGCAGGCAAGTGGGCTCCGGGCCCCGCTCTGCTCCGGGAGGCAGTAGCTTCAGACGGGCCTCCCACTGTCAGACACGGCAAATCTGTCCGTGTGAAGGCCTAAAAGGGGCCCTGATTTGAGGGTCCAACGACAGAAAGCCCTCGGGCGAGGGGCGGAGCGACCGAGTGCCTGTGTCCCACCCGGCAGGTCCTGTACGCGGAGCGCTGGGGCCTGGAGCCCTGCGCCCTCCCGGTGATTGTGAACATCGCGGCCGCACCCTGCGACACGCTGGACTTCAGCCCCCTGGACGAGTCCTCCTCACTCATCTTCTACAACGTCAACAAGCACCCGGGCGGCCGGCAGAAGGCCCGAATCCTGCAGGCCGGCACGCCGCTGGGGCTCATGGCCTACCTGTACTCCAGGTGCGTCCGGAGGAAAGCTCACCCCGAAAGGGAGACGTAGCCCTGGGTGCTGAAGAGAGGTGGGGAGCGTGTCCTTGCCCCTCAGCTAGGCTGAGTTTGCACTTTTTAGTTTAGAAAAATGTTTTATTGGGGTTTAGGGCAACATGCACTAGATGCCGCCGGCAGCTTTGCAGAGCCCCTGGCCAGAGTGGCCTCCGCCGCCTGTGGGCCTGGGCACCGGGTCTCAGGGTGCGCCTGGTGGTTCCTGGAGGTGCTGGGGAACCCACCCTACATAATTAACTCACGGAACGGCTTCCAAAAATAACACACAGGGGCAGCTCAGCCATGTGGCCTGGACTCCATCCAACTCACCGGGTCAGAACACCCGGGGTAATGAGCTCCAGGGACGGGCGAGGCAGGGTGTTTCTGCAGCCCCCCGCTCCATGTGCACACTGGCTCCAGGGACGGTGTGGGGTATAGTGTGGTGTGTGTGTGTGGTGTGCAGTGTGTGGTGTGGGGTATAGTGTGTGTGTGCACGTGTGTGGTGGGTATAGTGTGGCATGTGTGCACTGTGTGTGATCTGTGGTGTGGGGTAGCGTGTGTGTGTGGTGTGTGGCATGGGGTATAGTGTATGTGTGCACTTAAATGTGTGGTGCGGGGTGTAGTGTGTGTTTGCATGTGTGTAGTGGGCGTATCTGGTTGTGGAGTTCTGTGTGGCTTGTGTGCACGTGTGTGGTGTGTGTGTGTCTGGTTGTGGAGTTTGTGGCTTGCATGGTGTAAGTGTGAGCACTGTTCTTCCATGAAAGGAGTGTCTCGTGACCGTGCATGTGGTCACGAGGGGTTTCTCTGCTCTGTGGACCTGGTGGGCATCACCTTTGCAGGGCAGCCTGGGGCTGGAGCTGTGTAGGGCCTGGCCTGAGCTGTGGCCACCTGTGTCCTCGGCCCCCAGGTGAGCAGGTGACCAGGCCCCTTGTTCCAAGGCCACGCCGTCTCCTGCCTGAGACTCCTCCAGTGTGGGAGGCGGCCTTGNCCCTACATAATTAACTCACGGAACGGCTTCCAAAAATAACACACAGGGGCAGCTCAGCCATGTGGCCTGGACTCCATCCAACTCACCGGGTCAGAACACCCGGGGTAATGAGCTCCAGGGACGGGCGAGGCAGGGTGTTTCTGCAGCCCCCCGCTCCATGTGCACACTGGCTCCAGGGACGGTGTGGGGTATAGTGTGGTGTGTGTGTGTGGTGTGCAGTGTGTGGTGTGGGGTATAGTGTGTGTGTGCACGTGTGTGGTGGGTATAGTGTGGCATGTGTGCACTGTGTGTGATCTGTGGTGTGGGGTAGCGTGTGTGTGTGGTGTGTGGCATGGGGTATAGTGTATGTGTGCACTTAAATGTGTGGTGCGGGGTGTAGTGTGTGTTTGCATGTGTGTAGTGGGCGTATCTGGTTGTGGAGTTCTGTGTGGCTTGTGTGCACGTGTGTGGTGTGTGTGTGTCTGGTTGTGGAGTTTGTGGCTTGCATGGTGTAAGTGTGAGCACTGTTCTTCCATGAAAGGAGTGTCTCGTGACCGTGCATGTGGTCACGAGGGGTTTCTCTGCTCTGTGGACCTGGTGGGCATCACCTTTGCAGGGCAGCCTGGGGCTGGAGCTGTGTAGGGCCTGGCCTGAGCTGTGGCCACCTGTGTCCTCGGCCCCCAGGTGAGCAGGTGACCAGGCCCCTTGTTCCAAGGCCACGCCGTCTCCTGCCTGAGACTCCTCCAGTGTGGGAGGCGGCCTTGCTGGACCTCGGCTTCCTGACCGTGGCCGTTGGGCTCCCAGGACAGTCCCAGACCCACATGCAGGGCCCTGGCCAGTGTCTCCTGAGGGTGGCCCAGTTTCATCCAGTGAAGACCCAGAACCTCTGAGCGTGCAGCATTGCGCCCAGTCCCGAGGCACCGGCTCCCTCAGCTTCCAGAGCTAACAGGTCCTGCAAGTGGAGACACCAAAGTCCCGCACAGGCCGCGTTCAGAAAGGCCCTGGTGTTCAGCTGGGTGCGGTGGCTCACACCTGTCATCCCAGCACTTTGGGAGGCCAAGGCAGGTGGATCACCTGAGGTCAGGAGTTTGAGACCAGCCTGGGAAACATGGTGAAACCCCGTCTCTACTAAAATACAAAAATTAGCCGGGCATGGTGGCGTGTGCCTGTAGTCCCAGCTACTTGGGAGGCTGAGGTAGGATAATTGCTTGAACCCAGGAGGAGGAGGCTGTCGTGAGCCGAGATCGTGCCACTGCACTCCAGCCTGGGCGACGAGCAAAACTCTGCCAAAAAAAAAAAAAAAAGGCCCTGGTACTGGAAGTAGTTGGGAATTGTTATCCATGTCTCCCCTTTAATTTCTCCGGGGATTCTCCTGACAGTGATACACAGAGAGAACGCGCACACACACATGCCATCACACCCCCCAGAACACTAGCCGAGCCCTGGGGTGAGGCCACCCGGCTGCCTCACTGCCACCCCGTCCTGTCCCACAGCGACGCCTTCCTGGAGGGCTACGTGCAGCAGTTCCTCTACACCTTCCGCTACTTCTGCACACCCCAGGACTTCCTGCACTTCCTCCTCGACCGCATCAACAGCACGCTGACCAGGTACTGTGCTCCACAGCTCCACTCCCGCCAGAGCTTCCCCCTGGGGCAGGGTGGGCGCCCATGGGCCTGGTTTAGTCCCCATGAAGAACGAGGTGGTCCCTGCCGACCCAAGGGGGTGAGGGGCCAGGGAAGCCTGGCTGGAGGTGAGGACACACAGGAATGCTGACAAAGCAGCTGGGGCAGGAGGGCGGTGGCCTGGGCACCTGGGAGCTCTGGGAGGGGACCTGGGGGAGTCGGGGTCTCTTCCTGCTGGCCCGGGAGGGAAGCGGAGGGCAGGTGGGCAGGCAGTGAGAGCCAGAAGGTCAGCTGGGGGGAAAGGGGAGCACCAAGCAGAGGGTCCTGCCAGCCCCCAGCCTCCCTCTGTACCCATGGCCAGCAGCTGGGGTAAGGAGAGGGGTGGTGGGTGGAAGAGGGAGGGGCTCTGCCTTTCTCTGGGCTGACCTGATGCCCCCCCCCAGAACGTGCCATGCACCCCCTTGCCCCCACATGCCCAGGCTGGGCACCTTAGGCCATCAGCCAGCCAGCTCCTGCCTCGGGGGAGGGACCCACAGAAGACGCCCAGCCCCCTAAGCCCCCTGCACTCATGGAGCCTGGTCCCACACTGCCTCTCCGGGAGAACCGCACGCAGCCCCTGGGCCTCTGCCCCCGACTCCCACATCCTGGCAGCTCAGCAGCTCCCCGCGTCTCCAGGGCCCACCAGGACCCCACCTCGACCTTCACCAAGATCTACAGGCGGAGCCTCTGCGTCCTGCAGGCCTGGGTGGAGGACTGCTACACTGTGGACTTCACTCGGAACAGCGGGCTGCTGGGGAAGCTGGAGGACTTCATCTCCTCCAAGGTGACTGTGGCACCGAGCTGGGCAGTCGCACCCTGGGCTCCCACAGCGGGAGTGCTGCCCTCCTCCAGAAGGTGGCAGTGACCCCACCACTACCGTGCTTCTGCCTAGATTTTACCCCTGGATGGCTCTGCCAAGCACCTGCTGGGCCTCCTGGAGGTGGGCATGGACCGGCGGGCCGAGGGCAGCCTTCGCAGCACAGACCTGGAGAACCCCAGGGAGGCCGAGGAGGATGCGAGACCCTTCAACGCCCTCTGTAAGAGGCTCTCGGAGGACGGCATCTCCAGGAAGGTGGGGTCCTTTCTCAGGGGAGGGCCTCCGTGGACAGGTGGATGTGGCTCCCTGAGCTCAGCCTCAAGGGCACAGCTGGTGCATGCACACACACACACACACGTGCACATGGGAACACTCATATACACGCATACATAGACATGTGCACATACACCTGTGTGCACATATATACCTGTGCGCATCACACACATCCACACGGCCACACCTGCGCGCACTCACACAATCCACACACACACGTACCTTCACACATCCACATGCACACACACAATCCACACATGCACACACGTGCACCTTCACACGTGCACATGCATGTTCACACAATCCAGACATGCACACACGTGTGCACCCTCACACATCCACACATACACGCATGCAGCCTCACATCCACACGTGCACATTCACATATACCCTCCATGTTCCCGCTCACAGGCAGCCCTGCTGGGCTGGCACCTCCTGCCCTGTCCTGGGTGCTCAGGTGAGGAGGGTCCTGCTGTGACTCACTGACCCCAACCTTCTGACCCTCGGGCCAGAGACTAAGGTGGAAACAGCCAGTATGGGGAGATAAATGCCCTTTCCATTAAACCTCAGCATCCTGCCCCTGGGGGACCTGCTGAAGTGACCAGGACAGGCATCCTTGTGCCAACACAGCTGTGGGTGGGCAGGCTGCTCTCTGTCTCTGGCTGGGCCAGTCTGAGGAGTCCTGGACTTGGACCTGACCTGGTCCTCACCCCGCCCTGCCTCCCTGGACCCCTGACCTGGAGGGGACCCGGCGCTTGGGCCCCTCAGTGCCTGGCCTGCCCTGCAGAGCTTCCCCTGGAGGCTGCCCCGAGGCAACGGGCTGGTGCTGCCGCCACACAAGGAGCGTCCCTACACCATTCGCCCGGCGGCCTGGCCCAAGCCGCTGCTTCCCTCCGAGGACTTCTACGGCCCCTGCGCCAAGCCCAGCGAGAAGGGGCCGTAGCCTTCCTGACTGAGTACAGCACTCACCAGCATCTTCAGCCAGCCTCACCGCTGCTACAGGCAGAGTGAGGAGGACGAGGATCCGTGCCCCGGCCACTTGCGAGTCGGAGCCCAGAGACACTCGGCGCCCACAGGGCCCTCAGCAGCTGCTTCCCAGAGGAACAGACGGGCAGAGAAGGGGCAGCAGCCAGGTGCACAGGTTGGGGGTGGCGGTCAGGTGCACAGGTCCAGGCAGCTGTGAGTCCTCCTCTCCAGACCACTGCCCGCTGGGGCTTGTCTGCCTCTGCCCAGCACTCTGGCCTCACAGGCACTAGAGGACGCCCTGAGGGCCATATGGGGTGCTGAGTCTCTCCCCTCAGCCCCTCTGCCAGAGCTGGACCAACCCAGTTCCTTGTGCCCCCACCCAGCTGCCAGGGCCCTGCCCAGCATCTCTGCCACCACCACAGCCAGTCCTCAGGTGGCCTCTTCCCAGGTCCCTGCCATCCCGGGACCCCACATCACATAGCAGTGATGCCAACCTAGTGATCCACCTGCTGTCATGAGGGCTGCCCTGGACGCCATGAGCCCCTGGGGACCAAGCACATGGGGAGCCCTGCGGCGGACCCCTGTGGACTGTCGGGTGGGCATTGAACCCGGGATTGCAGAGATGGCCCCCAGAAAACCCCCACCCTCCCTGGCTCCCTGGGACCCTGCCTTGGCCACAAGGCCCTAAGGGATGGAAGCCTGAACCTCGTTTCCATGGTCTGGGCAGGAGTTGTTTCAAAAGTGCCACCCGGTCCACTTCCTGAACTCACGGGCCCTGGGCGTCATGGACAAGAGCACCGCCATCCCCAAGTGAGTATCCGGGGCCCGTGGCTGGGAGCGGCGGTGGAGGGTCTCGGGGGCTCCCTGGAAGTGTCTCATGGACGCTCCTGACCAGCAGGAGATGCCTGTTGTCTCCGGAGACACAAGAGAGCGGTGTCTGCCCGTCGGAGCAGCCTCGTGGCCCGACCCCAGCACACTCTGCACCAGCAGCCCCGGGGCCGGGCAGGGCCACCTGTGCACCGTCCAGGGTGACGGGGCCACATTTCTCTTCCAGAGCCAGCTCTTCGGAGTCTCTTTCGGCCAAAACCTGCAGCTTATTTCTGCCCAATTACGTTCAGGACAAGTATCTGTTACAGCTTCTAAGAAACGCAGATGACGTCAGCACCTGGGTGGCTGCAGAGATTGTGACCAGCCACACCTCCAAGGTGGGCACCTTATAGTTCTGAGGACAACATGGCTGCCCGGGGGTGGCAGTGCCTCCTGTAAGGCCATGGCCTGAACCCCCCCAATGCAGTGAACCCAACTCCATGTCCCTCAGAGCCGCACCGGACCCAAGGCTGAGGGGAGCAGGGCACAGGGGCAGGGGGGTCAGCTGCACTCCCAGCTCTCCCCCAGCAATGCCTCCCATGTCCAGAGTCACGTCCACAGCCATGTCCACAGCCACATCTCCACGTGCCCAGCCACGCCCACAGCCACATCTCCACGTGCCCAGCCACGTCCACAGCCACATCTCCACGCCACAGCCACATCTCCACGCCCACAGCCATGCCCACAGCCACATCTCCACGTGCCCAGCCATGCCCACAGCCACATCTCCACATGTCCAGCCACGTCTCCAGCCATGTCCCCATCTGCAGCCACAGATGGCTCCCCTCAGTGGTGGGTGATCCTCTGCTGTGGGCCACCTGGAGACCCAGGGCAAGCTGCACCCACCACTCCTACCACCCCTACCTGTGCTCACCACACAGGTCCCTCATGCACCACCCCCAGCATTGGGCTCCGCCACAGCACCCCACCCCACCCCAGGGCCCCATCCCCTCTGTGCCTGAGCCTGGCCCCTGAGCTGGTGTTTGTGACGCCAGTTGAAAGGTCATTGTGGGTTCTCAGTCTGTGGAACAAATCAGCTCTGTGGTCTGACCAAGGTCAAGGTCAAGTTCCAGCGCCAGGGCCCAGTCTCGGCCTCTTCTAGGTCCTGTGGGCCTTGGGCTAGACGGAGGGCTCCTCACTTGACCTGCCCCACCTGCTGTCAGGCAGGGCCCTGTGTGGCCCTGAAAGTCACCTGCCTTGACCAGCTCATCCCTCACGGGGCCCACCTGCCCAGGAGGCATCAGGGTCCACAGGTTCTCAGGAGGTCAGAGTCCCCCAGCCCTGGGGATCTGCACCTTCACCCAGCGGATGCCTTCACCCAGCAGACACCCTATGACAGAGGCCTCTGATCTCCTCACACCTGAGCTCAGCTGGGGCTTGGCTGTCGTGGGCTGGGGAAAACTCAGCATGACAGGGCCCCTCCCCCACAGCAGGGAAGTGACAGCCTCGGCCCACGGGTGGACACCCACCCCCTCCTAGGTCGGAGCTCTCTGAAAGCAAACTTGGGCCCAAGGAACAGGACTCCCGGCCATAAACCCCATCACTGCTGTCCCTGCTGCTGTCCCAGAGTGGGCCGAAGGCTCTGGGGGAACCGGGAGCTGCTTGCAGTCCACCAAGGTGCAGTACCTCCCTGCCAGGCGGCAAAGCCACCTCCACGGTAGACAGAGCTTCCCTTCCTATTATTCCTTCAAGCCCCTCCAACGCCGCAGGCAACTCCGGGGCCTGTAAAGGAAGGCAGAGGCGCCGCCTTCTCTCCTCACTTGGGGAGAATTTTCCAGCCTTGGGGACTTATTTCCAGGGCACACCAGCACGGGACATGGGAACAGGGAGCCTGGTTGCCCGTCTGCTCTGATCCACGGTTTTCCCAGTATCATGAGGAACATCAAAATGTGATTTCCCTAAACCAGAGCCTTCACACACGGCCGCGTGGCCAGGCTTCATGAGGATGAACACAAGGACAGCTGGCTGACACCTGGCCAACCCGCAGCGCCCTGGGCGCACCCTCACCCCGAGCTGCCCCAGCGGGTGGACCGCCTCTCCCAGCCGAGACCCACCTTGAGCCTGCGGGGGCCCTGCCTAAGGGTCTCCAGGAGGCTGCTCGCCTGGTCACGTGCCCGTGTCCAGGTCTGCGGGGTGGGCAGGAGTTGTGCAGGCTCACACCCAGGGCTGCCGGCGCCCAGCGTGGTGGGACAGAGCTCGGCACTCCTGCCACATCCCCGTTAGCAAAAGGGAGCCGCAGATCACTCAGGACAGGCCCCTCACCTCCATGTGGGAGCGGACAGACCTCGCCGGAGACCCACTTCTAAAAGCACCACACTCTCGTCCATCTAACGAGTGTTAGATACACGATGTCTTGACGTATTGTGTATCAGTGGCTGGGCTGTCGGAACGTTCCAGGACACTGAGCTTCACATTTGTAAATTCAGGACTCCAGAAAATTGTTAAAATACAGAATCTGAGCACAGAGGGCAGCAGTGGTCAATAAAAGCACTCGGGCATTCTGACGATGCCTGGAGGGAGGCGAGGTGGAGACAAGGGCAGGAAGAAACGGAGTAAAATTTCTCACCTTAAGAAAACGGAGGATCATTTCCG
This sequence comes from Rhinopithecus bieti, assembly GCF_001698545.2. Classification (NCBI taxonomy): domain Eukaryota; kingdom Metazoa; phylum Chordata; class Mammalia; order Primates; family Cercopithecidae; genus Rhinopithecus; species Rhinopithecus bieti. The sequence goes on along the minus strand of NW_016811410.1, from coordinate 477,531 downwards.
TTCAGACAATGTCTCGGTGGCTCCGTTTAGATGACGTCCGGAGGGAGGCGAGGTGGAGACAGAAGCGCAGGAAAAAGCAGCGTAAAATTTCTCACCTTAAGAAAATGCAGGCCGGTCGCGGCGGCTGATGCCTGTAACCCCAGCCCTTTGGGAGGCTGAGGAGGGTAGATCGCTTGAGCCCAGGAGTTGAGACCAGCCTGGACAACACAGCGAAACCCCGTCTCCACTGAAAATATAAAAAAGTATCCAGGCTGGTGGCGCACACCTAGAATCCCAGCTCCTCGGGAGGCTGAGGTGGGAAGATCACTGGAGCCCCGGAGGTGGAGGTTGCAGTGGGCTGAGGTCACACCATGGCAGCCTAGGCGACGGTGCAAGACCCTATCTTAAAAAAATAAAAAATAAGATTGGGGAATTTGAAAGCAAAATAGGGCTTTGGTTTCTTCAGATTTGTTTAAAAGTATGGAACACCATAGCCAAGAGGTGGAGGCACCCCCACGTCCATGGAGGGAAGAATAGATAAAGAAAATGTGGCCTTTTCGTATCTTGAGAGTTTACTTGGCCTTAACAGGAAGGAAATTCTGACACCTGCGGCAGGGAGAGGACCCTCGAGGGACTCAGGCTCAGGGAAATGAGCCAGTCATGAAGCCCGGACACTGTAGGGCTCCACGTACACGAGGCACCTGGAGGTGCCGGATTCCCGGAGACAAAGCAGCAGGGCAGGTGCCGGGGGTTGGGAGTGGGCGTGGGGAGCTCGTGCTGAACGGGGACCAAGTTTCTGTTTGAGACGATGGAACATCGCAGAGATCTGTTGCTCAATGTGGACGTAGTTAACACGGCTGACCCGCGCACTTAGAAAAGGCTACAAGGGTAAATCCTCTACATGCTTCTTACAATTAAAAATCAAAAGGTTAAGACAAAAATGAAAAAGGGTGCTGAAACAGTCTTATCTCAAAATTACACACTTTGCATCTATTTAAACCGATGAAGAAACAGCCTGAAATGTCAGCATAGAAAGTGTATCCGGTAAACACTTCTCAAGCCCCTCTCAAGGCACTCAGGCAGGAGAGCTGGGGCCGCAGCCGGGGCGAGCTCAGGATCATCTCAAGCGTCTTCAGCTGCACAGGGTCCCTGCAGACGAGAGTTGAGCCCGGGGGCAGGCACGGTGGCTCACATCTGTAATCCCAGCACTCTGGGAGGCTGAAGCAGGTGGATCACAAGGTCAAGAGTTCAAGACCAGCCTGGCCAACATGGTGAAACCCCATCTCTAATAAAAATACAAAAATTATCACGCCTGTAATCCTAGCACTTTGGGAGGCTAAGGCAGGAAGATCACGAGGTCAGGAGTTCCACACCAGCCTGACGAACATAGGGAAACCCCGTCTCTACTAAATATACAAAAATTAGCCAGGTGTGGTGGCAGTGCCTGTAGTCCCAGCCACTTGGGAGGCTGAGGCAGGAGAATCGCTTGAACCCAGGAGGCAGAGGCTGCACTGAGCCGAGATCATGCCACTGCACTCCAGCCTGGGCCACAGAGCGAGACTCCGTCTCAAAAAAAAAAAAAAAAAAAAGAGTCGAGCCAGGGGACGGCATCCAGCTGGACTGTGCAGCCTTGGTTTCCACTAAAGGACAGCCCAGGCCAAGGTGATTCCTCAGGGACAGGCAGCTCCAACAGGAGGGGTCAGCTGAGTTCTCCAGAATCTTGAAGTCCTAGAAGTGGATCTGAGAACGCAGCCCCTCGGGACAGCTCAGAATACGAATCCTGCTGGGTGGGGCATTCACCACCAATGATTGTTCCCACCAAAGCCGGCCAGGTCATCACCACCAGGACCAAAGCTGGCCGGGTCATCACTGCCAGGACCAAAGCCGGCCGGGTCATCACCGCCAGGACCAAAGCCGGCCGGGTCATCACCGCCAGGACCAAAGCCGGCCGGGTCATCACCGCCAGGACCAAAGCCGGCCGGGTCATCACCGCCAGCCAGAGCCCCGGAGGAGGGGGGCACTCAGGCACCCCCCAGGGACTGCACCCAAACACTCCTGCCACGGGCTCAGCGTGGAGGGTTCGGGGGGTGGGCAAGGAACTGCCTGTGGCTCCCCATCTGCCTGTGGACATGACAGCGGCCTCTCCCTGGGTGGGGACGCCTTTTCCAGTCCTGAAGCTGCCTGGGGAGGTGCGTCCTGGCACAATCTTGCTTTTGAGAAGGGAGGGTGGACTTCTTTTCAAATCTTTCCATGTATCAAGCATTGCTTTTATTTTGTTTTGTTTCAAGTCATGCCCACCCCATCCTGCCAGCCCAGCCCCTCCACGGCCACGGCCACCGCTCACCTGTGTCCACACAGCCACTTCCTCTCCACACGTGATGCAGCACACACTCTTCTGTCTTGGCGCTGGGTGATTTTAACAGGTTCTCAAATATTCCCTTTGTTCATCTTAAACCAGAAGACGCTGAATGTGTCATTTTCTCATTGCAGCTGCAGGTGAACTTGCTGTCCAAATTTCTGCTGATTGCAAAATCTTGCTATGAGCAGAGAAACTTCGCGACAGCCATGCAGATCCTGAGCGGGCTGGAGCACCTGGCCGTGAGGCAGTCCCCCGTGCGTCCCCCTCGGGCCCCGAGGCGGGGGTGGGCACCCGCACGGCCGCAGGAGTCTCACCTGTGCTTTCATTTCAGGCCTGGAGAATTCTGCCTGCAAAGATAGCAGAGGTCATGGAGGAGCTGAAAGCCGTGGAGGTACCAGCACTTTACATGGCCTGCGGCTTCCGTCCACCGAGGCCCCCTCCTAAACAACCTGCTCTGCAAAGTCTGCCGCACCCAGACGCAGGCACCACTGAGTGTGTGCAGGTGGCCCAGCCAGGGTGGCCTCACTGAGGCCCAGAGGTCATCTCCCGGCGGGGCCTCTGCTGCCACCTGTGCCCAGGTGTCCCCCCTGCTCAGCCACAGGGCCTTGCTGGTCTGAGTTCCTCCCACAGAGCACAGGTGCTCAGAGGACAGCACTGAGGTCTGTGGCTGGGGCCTGAGCTTGACCAACCTGGATCTCCCCCAGGACGGCAGGGGTGGCCTCGTGAGATAATGAACAAGGAAGTGCCACTGGAAGTGAGGGGGCATCCCCCAAAATGACACAGACGAGCCCCACAGCAGCCAGAGCCAGTCCCGTCCTGGGTCTCAGAGCTCGGCCTCAGGCCCCAGCCACAGCTGTCTGCGGGTGGGAGGGCTCCTGCCTGTCCTTGCTGGACACACAGATGCGGGGCCTGCACTGGCCAGGGTCTCATTTAGGGAAGCTGGATAGCTGGGTCACCTGGCACTTTCCTGGAGTCCAGCAGAGAGCAAAGACAGGGACTCACCATTTCAGTAGCAGGAGGCGCAAAGCCTCCCAGTGACTGTCAGGGCTGTGCAAGCTTAAGACCCTGCAGGTGTGAGCCAAGTCCAACCATCCAAGCACATTCGGGACTGGAAGCTAATTCGGAGAGCCGGGTAGACCCCGTGTGTGGAGAACGCAGGACCAGCTGGGACTGGTTGGGCTGTACTGGCCCCGGCGAGGCTCCTGCACTGACCACGCCCTGTCTCTCCCTGGCCCACGCCCCGGCTGGACCACCAGGTCTTCCTGAAGAGCGACAGCCTGTGTCTGATGGAAGGGCGGCGCTTCCGGGCACAGCCCACCCTGCCCTCGGCCCACCTCCTGGCCATGCACATCCAGCAGCTGGAGACAGGCGGCTTCACCATGACCAACGGGGCCCACAGGTGGAGCAAGCTCAGGTGAGGAGGGGCTCAGGTGGGCGCGTGCCCAGGTGAGTGTGCGCCCAGGTGGGGCAGGCTCAGGTGGCACCTCTCTTCCTGTCCCTGTTTTTCAGAAGCCTGGGTACCTTGCCCCTCACTTGGCACTCACAGCCTCAGACCTCCCTCTACCCAAGATAACCTCCAGCCACCTCCTTCTCTGCAAATTTGGAGATTTCCTGCACTCTTGCCGTCCATGGCCCCAAAACACTCCCCGTGGTCTCTAGGGACCCCTGCGTTGCGACCTAGGCACACTTCCCACCCCACCCTGAGGGTCTCTGCAGCAGAGGCTGCCCGGCAGCAACCTGCCCTGACCCCTGGGTGCCACAGTGTCCCTGCTCCCCCTCAGACCCCCCTCCCTAGAGACGTGCACGTGGACCCAGGATCCATCCTCAGCCTGTGGTCCTGCCGTCCACCTGCCCAGCACCTGGGACCAACCACCTGGGAGGCAGAGACTGGGGCTGGCTGTAAAACCCACCACCACGACCCACAGGGCTCACGCCCCAGGCCACGCAGGCTCTTCCACGTGGTAAGGGACATGGGCCAGCCTCTCCTCGGAGGCCCAGGCCTGTGTCCAATGGTCTTCAGGTGCCCAGAGCCCCAAGCCTCACCCTCTCCCTCAAGACGCAATCTCCCACCGTCCCGTCTCTTCTCGTCGCCCGCCGTTGTCCACACACGGTCAGGTGGAGGCTGCTCAGGCCACGGCAGCTCCACCCTCCTCCACGGTAGACGGCCCCACTTGGGGAGCAATGCCCAGTGCACCAGGTGCCCATGGATCCCCAACCTGACAAGTGAAGTTCCCCTTCTTAGATAGGCACCAATGGAAAAACAACGTTTACAATATGCCATAAGTGTATGCTCATTGTAAGAGATCAGAAAACCCAAGTCAGCAAAAGAGAAGTTAAAGACTTAAGGTAGGCTGGGCTGGGTGACTCACACCTGTAACCCTCAGTAGACCGGGCGTGGTGGCTCACGCCTGTAACTCTAGATAGGCCGGGCCGGGTGCAGCGGCTCACCCCTGTACCCAGGCATGGTGGCTCACGCCTCTAACCCTAACACTTTGGGAGACCGAGGAGGACAGATCATCTGAGGTCAGGAGTTCAAGACCAGCCTGGCCAACATGGTGAAACCCTGTGTCTACTAAAAATACAAAAAATTAGCCAGGTGTGGTAGCTGGTATCTGCAATCCCAGCTACTCAAGTGGCTGAGGCAGGAGAATCACTTGAACCCGAGAGGCAGAGGCTGCAGTGAGCTGAGATCACACCACTGCACTCCAGCCTGGGTGACGAGTGAAACAGCGTCTTAAAAAAAAAAAAGGCCGGCGCGGTAGCTCATGCCTGTAATCCCAGCACTTTGGGAGGCTGAGGCGGGCGGTCAGGAGATCAAGACCATCCTGGCTATCACGGTGAAACCCCATCTCTACTAAAAATAAAAAAAATTAGCCGGGTGCGGTGGCAGACGCCTGTGGTCCCAGCTACTCGGGAGGCTGAGGCAGGAGAATGGTGTGAACCCGGGAGGTGGAGCTTGCAGTAAGTAGAAATCACGCCACTGCACTCCAGCCTGGGTGACAGAGCGAGACTCCATCTCAAAATAAAAAACAAAACGTAAAGTGATGCGCAATCAGGAAAGAAAACAAGCCAACACTGGCGCTTGCTCTTCATAGCATCCACATGCCTATGTGGGCGCCTCCAGATCTGCCCGTCCCAGCATCCACGTGCCTCTGAGAGCCCAACCAGGCATGCTCTTCCCGGCGTCCATGTGTGCGTTTGTGCGCGCGTGCGTGTGTGTGCATGTGCGCCTGCACACGCACATCCAGGCTTGCCCTTTCTTTGACGTAATGGACGTCCCTTTCTTTGTCCCTCACACTGGGTGTACGGTGTTTCCATCCAAAATCAGGAGAGGGCATCTGTCTGTGGCACCAGCGTTCCCAGGCCCGGCTGAGGGCTCCTGTTCCTGACGGGCCGGTTGTCTCCGTTATATCCCATGGTGAGCTGGTCACTGTCAACAGCCAGCTCTCCCGGGAACCCGGCCCTGGCCCCAGCCACGGCGGTTCCCAGATGTGGACGCTTCGCACGGCGGCAGAGAGTTCCCTGCCTGCCTCGTCCTCTCAGCTGCAGCCCCTGCGGCCGACTGGGCTTGACTCCTCTTGGGACACTTGGCACGGACAAGCCTGACCCTGCGGGGTTTCCATAAGCGTGTGTGGACTGAAACGTGGATGGATGGACGAAAAGGTCTGAGCAGTGACGTGAGGTTCGGCCTCACCAATAAATACAGAAAACACGCCCTTCAGTGTTCACGCGGTGAAAAGGTTTAGTTCAAATGATTCCTGAGAACGCGGGGGGACTCCCTCCGCGTGGAAGCTGCGCCCCGGCCCTGTGCAAACTAATGTCTCTTCTTTCTCCAACGGAAGGAACATCGCGAAGGTGGTGAGCCAGGTGCACGCATTCCAGGAGAACCCCTACACCTTCAGCCCCGACCCCAAGCTCCAGTCGCACCTCAGGCAGAGGATTGCCCGCTTCAGCGGTGCGGACATTTCCACGCTGGCTGCAGACAGCAGGGCCAACTTCCACCAGGTCTCCAGCGAGAAGCACTCACGGAAGATCCAGGACAAGCTACGGAGGATGAAGGCCACATTCCAGTAGCCGAACTTGGGCCTGGTGTGGAATTCCAGATCCAAACCCAACTGCGGGGGGCGGGCCGGGAGGCGGAAGCCACGTTTCAGGCCCGGCCGTTATCCAGGCCCCTTTGTCCCCAAGCCCTGGGGAGCTGGACCGGGAGGGAGGTGGAGGCTCGGGGGACCCCATAGAGACAGGCAGAGCTGGTCTCCTCCCAGCAGACGGAGCCAGGACGGGCACAAGAGTCTTGGAGGTTTGCGTGTTTCTGCTAAAATTAAAAAGTTAAATTTAAAAATGAAAATGAAAGACAGCTTTCCAGGAGTTTTGTGCCCGTCTGCGCCTCTGTCCGCGCCCCTGTCCGCGCCTCTGTCTGCGCCTCTCACACACAGATAAGTGGTCCTTACCCAGCTCTCAGCGACGCCCCCACAAAACAGCAACAGCCCCCACCGCCCACTCAACAGGCTTCAGAGCAGCTCCTCCCTAAGCAGGTTTCTGAGCCAGCCTCGCTGGGCTGAGCAACAGAGGACCAAAGCGGACCTCTGAGCGGCACGGCAACTACAGCTCCCAAGGGCTCCGAGACCTCCCGTCCGAGACCCTGCCTGGGTTCGCCCTCCACAACCCAGACCCAGAACCCCCGTCCCCCTCCCCTGTCCAGTGTCCCTCCTCCCCAGCCCAGACCCCCAGGTGCCCAAGGCCTGCTGCTGGAGCAGGCACCTTGGGCTGGGTCTGCTCCCCAAGGGCCCAGAGCCCCCCAGCTTAGAGCAGCCCTTGGTGAGGCAGCGGCGCCCAGACAAAGGCCCTGCTCCCTGGAAAGGACACTCATAGCAGATCCGAGGCAGAGGCTCTGCGGCGGGGGTCCCGGTCCCTGAGAGCGCCCCCACCCATCTCGTGCCCCAGGGGCCACCGCTCCCCACCACCTCCAGCAGCCATGCATGTACGCCCGCAGCCCTGCCTCCACAGCTCGCCATGCACTCACGCTTCGCCTCCATGGCTCCGAGCCCTTGCCCAGGTTCTCGGACCCTGGGCAGCTGGTGTGGAGTCCCCGGCCAGGGCCGTGGGAGACCCGCACGGTCAGATCCACACTGGCCTCTGCAGCTGGGCGGCCAGAGCCCCGGGCACCGCCCCAGCTCGGTGTGGCTCTCACGGTGCCAATCACCACAAGACCCAGGGTTGTGCTTTTGAGTTTTAGAATTAGCCATTCTTTAGAGCAGCCAGCTAGTGGCATTTCTAGGAAAACTGTGACTTGTGACAAACCGCTGCATTTTTATTGTCAAGACGTGTTTTCCCACATAAATTCACCGGAGACATCCGGGCCCTGGTTCGATGCAACATGAGAGGAAGTCGGCATCCTGGCCACGAAATGCAGTTCACTTTTTTTAGGCTTTTCTATGAGGATTATGTTCTGCAGACCCACGCCCGCATTTTCAGATTTTGTATTTAACAAAGATAGTGACCAGTGCAAATCAACATTCCAGCGGTCAGGACTGACCTCAGGGGAGCACTGGGCTCAGGCTTCAGCGTGACTGTCCGCATGGCTTCCTCCTGTCCTGGCACCAATTTCTGAATAAAGTCCTTTCTACCAGCCGCTGCTGTGTAGCCACTCTGTGGATTCCCAAGGTGACCTCTGCAGGTCGAGCTGGTTTCCTTCATGTCCACACGAAGGCCCCTTACAGGCGCTCACAAGGACTCCAGGTGCGAGAAGTGCTCGGCCCAGGACTGAAAACCGACCTGCCGGTCCACAGTGACGCTCTCTGATGTTGCAGAGAAAGGCCTGGGTCTGCCAGACGTGTGTCGCAACTCAGGCCCTGCCAGGAGAAAAGCTGCCCCCAAAACTCCCAGGCTGTGCGAACAAGCCAACGTACCCGCCAGGGGAGAAAACACTCACTTCTGGTGAGGACTGCAAACAGCCTAAAAGAACGGACTCCCAAAACCACACTTGCACATCCAGGCTCGCCCCTCCATTAACAAAAAGGACGCCCTCATACTGGACGTGCAGTGTCTTCATCCAAAATCAGGACGGGCGTCTGTCAGTTCTTTTAGGCTATTTGCACAGACCCACGGCTGTTCCTGGGTCAACTTGCCCTAAACTCTGCCCAACCCAGCCAGTTCCCACCTGGCAGCCCTGTGGGCAAGACAGAGCTGGGTCGCCCGTCACCGCGGTGCAAGCTCGCCATAGCTCTGACTGCAGCAGAGAGGGAGGCCAGGAGGGGAAGCTCCTGCAGGTGGGGCCTGTGGCCCTGGAAAGGACGCTGTCACGGCCGTCACAGTGTAAGACACCACCCGGGGAGGGGCTCGCGGCTTCCAATGGTTTTGGGCTGTAAATTGCTGATGCTTTTATGAAAGAGCTGATGGGTCTCTCGGGAAGTTCCCGCGATGAACGGTGCAGTGATCCGCCTGGAGGGAGGCCCAGGAAGAGCCAAGGAGACAACGAGATGGTGGGGTCCAGCTGTGCTGACGGGAGCTGCCCCGGACGGGTGCCCTGGGTCCCGGTCACATGTGCTGACGGGAGCTGCCCTGGGAAGTGGGCCCTGGGTCCCGGTCACGTGTGTGTCCTCGCCCCCCATGCCATGCAGGCCAGACCCTTCACCGCAGTGGCTCCAATAAACTCGGCTCCACCGAGCACAGGACTTTTCTCTCGGAGAGCTGAGAGCCAGCAACCCCGTGAGCCTCGCTCCTTGGCCTCCCGCCCTATGTGAGCCTCTCCTGCACTGGCCAGGGCCTGTGGCCACTGTTCCAGGAGCCACCACCACATACGGGGCTTGACCTCCCCAAGGCCAACGTGCCGGGAGCAAGCCCAAGGCAGCCAAACAGCAGGCTGAGTGGAGAGAGTTGCCCAGCCAGCCTGGCCCAGGGCCTCCCCAGCACCAGCCTGTGCCACTTGGAGAAGGACTGAGGGTCCCCAAAAGAGCCAGGCCTTCGCTCCAGAAATAGTGCCCTGGCATCACCAGCCAGAGCCACCCTCTCCTGCCCCAGTCCTGAGGAACACAAATGAGTGGACCCTGGTCCTCACCCAAGCTCCTGGCCATGGGATCACCCACGTGAGAGGTGGCACCGGTGTCCAAGCTCTTGGGGAATGACTGGTTGCCCCACGGAAGACCCCCAAAGTGCTACTCATACCGTGAAAGCGGGAGTCCCTTCTCTGAGACCTGGCTTCCTGTCTGTAAAGCAGGACGCGCCCGCTCACCCACGGACCGCAGAGGTCCTGTCGTTCCTGCGTTGGTGACATTCACAGCATGCCGCGAGGCCAGCAGGAATTCCCACTCTGCGTCTGCACTTGGACCTCCCCTCCTGGCCTGGCTTCTCCATAGCACACTTATGGGGAGCGTGTGGCAGTGGCACGGCAGGCCCGTGGGGAGTGTGGCTGTTATGTTGTTGTCAGGTCACACGGTGGGGAGCATGTGGTAGTTTCATTATTGGCAGATCACGCCGTGGGGAGCATGTGGCAGTGACACGGCAGGTCCGTGGGGAGCGTGTAGCTGTTACGTTGTTGGCAGGTCACGTTGTGGGGAGTGTGTGGTGGTTCCGTTGTTGACAGGTCACACCCACACAGAGCTGTTTCCAAGGGATGTGCAGGGACGTGAGTGTCCCCACCTGACCCCAAAGCTGGGGCCTGCCGGTGGGTCTGAACTTGAAAACTGTTGCAGCGGCTCCATCCACATGCATACCTCTGCGGCCACCCCGCTCCCAGCCCCTGGTGACCGCAGATCAGGACCCACCCACCCCCCATGGCTTTGCTTTTTCCAGCATGTCCCATAAATGAGTCCTACAAATGGACTCACAGCGTGTGGCCTCTGGGCTGGCTCTTCCGCTCAGCAAAACGCACTTAGGATTCATCCCTGTCGCTGCATGAATTAAGGGCCGAGGCGCGTTGCAGCCCGGGCACACCATCGTTCAGGGCTTCTCAGCCCTGTCCAGGTTCCGGCAATGATGAACAAAGCTGCCAGAAAGGTTGTGGGCAGGTTTTTCTGTGGACACAAGTCTTCAACTCCTTTGGGTAAACACCAAGGACAGTGAATACCAGATCCCGCGGGAAGAGTATGTTTAGTTTTCTTAAAAACCACCAGAGCATTTCCCACAGGGCCTGCACCACCTGCACTCCTGCCAGCACTGACGAGGGTTCCCGTCGCTGCGTCCTCGCCGGTACGCGACGTTCTCAGCGCCCGGGTCCACCATGCCAGCCGGTCTCCAGTGACCGATTCACCCCGTCCTCACCGGTTCGGGACATTCTCAGCGCCCCCAGTGTCCACCATGCCGGCCGGTCTCTCACGACCTATTCGCCCGGTCTCCCCGCCCGGGGAATCCTCAGTGTTCTGGTGTCAGCCATGCTGGCTGCTCTCTAGTGGCCGATGATGTGAGCATCCTTCCACATCTCCATCTGCCCTTTGCACATCGCATTTGACAAAGGCCAGGTCTTCTCTCCGTTTCTACGGGGTCGTTTCTATATGGTACAGGGTGATGGACGCATAACTATAACGCTCCGTCTATCAAAAACTCACGGAGCCTGGACGTCCCTCCTTGGGTTCAGTTTGGAAAATCTTAGAGAAGGACTCAGCTGAGTCCAGCTTGGGCCAGATGTCTGCCCTGGACCAGCCGGTCACCGATGACCAGCAGCAGTGTGACCAAGGTCAGCCTTCAACTGGGCCTCACCCCCAAATTCTGGACTTATTTTCAGAAAAGGGGGTCTTTATGAGCTGTGCTGGAACTCCGAGATCCAGCACACTTACGTTCAACAAATTTGTAACAACTTTTTAAGAAAAAAACCTAGATCTGTCTTGCAAGCAGGATGTTGGGAACCCCAGGGCGGAATCACAGAAACTGTGACAAGCGACCCTGACGCAGCTGGGTGATACCACCTCGCTGACGGGAGCAGAGACGGGCCGACCTCAGTAACGGGGGAAACCAAGGCAAGGCCGAGGACCACACACAGACACCGTGCTCTGGCAGCAAACCTGCTTCTCAGAGGGACGTGGTCAGCAATTCTGAAGCCACCTTCCACGCACCTCAGGGCTGACAATGAATCAGTGCAGGAGCCGGGCCTCCCCACGTCCAAGAAAGCAGTTCCAGAAAAGCAAGTCGGGAGGCGAGGAGGAGCCAACCGCACAGGACGAGGGTCAGAGGTCGCGTGAACTCATGTGTATCCTAACGATGGTCACACGTGCATGCACGGCCAGCCCACGTCATACACTTCCTGGCTCTGTCCCAGACGGAATCACGGCGGGCTGTGCTGTGCACTGCAGCTGCCACTGCGGGCTGGACCGTCTGCGCTGAGGTCTTGTGCAGCATCATCTCTGATCATGCTCCTAGCACCCCCAACCCTCAGTTATTAAAAATTTTTCTAGTTTGTTTGTTTGTTTTTTGAGGCAGAGTCTCCCTCCGTCACCTAGGCTGGAGTGCAGTGGTGCAATCTTGGCTCACTGCAACCTCCGCCTCCTGGGTTCAAGCAATTCTCCTGCCTCAGCTTCCTGAGTAACTGGGCCTACCAGGCACGTGCTACCACGCCCGGCTAATTTTTTGTATTTTTAGTAGAGACAGGGTTTCACCAAGTTAGCCAGGATGGTCTCAATCTCCTGACCTCATAATCTGCCCGCCTCGGCCTCCCAAAGTGCTGGGACTATAGGCTTGAGTCACCACACTTGGCTTTTTTTTTTTTTTGAGATCCCCTCCAGGTTCAAGCAATTCTTCTGCCTCAGCCTCCCTAGAAGCTGGGATCACAGGTGCACAACGAACACCTCGCTAATTTTTGTATTTTTAGTAGAGACGGGGTTTCACCATGTTGGCCAGGCTGGTCTCAAACTCCTGACCTCAGGTGATCCTCCCGGCCTCCCAAAGTGCTGGGATTACAGCCACCATGCCTACCACCCCCCTTTTCTTTTTTTTGTTTTAAGACAGAGTCTTGCCCTGTCACCCAGGCTGGAGTGCAGTGGGGTGATCATGGTACACTGCAGGCTTAACCTCCTGAGCAAAAGGACATCCTCCCACCTCAGCCTCCCAAGTACCTGGAACTATAGGCACCTGCTACTACACTCGGTTATTTTTAATTTTTTGCAGAGATAAGGGTCTCACTATATTGCCCAGGTCAGTCTCAAACTCCTGGCCTCAGGAGATCTGCCCACCTCAGCCTCCCAAAGTGCTAGGAATACAGGTGTGGCCCACGTGTATGAGTGCCTGGCCAGGAACCACAGATTTCTCGAGAAGAGTCTGAAAAGCTGATTCTAGAGCCAGGGTCAGCAAAGGACCAGATGAGGCAGGAGCATCCTGTAGTGCCAGGGAGCTGGGAGGGGGGTTTCAAAAGGACACAGGAAGAGAGGAAGAGGTGAGAAGAGTTTCAGTGGCCAAAGTGGGAACAATCTGAGCAAACATAAATAAAAGCCGGGCACAGGGGCTCACGCCTGTAATCTCAGCACGCTGGGAGGCCCAGGCAGGAGGATCATTTGAGCCCAGGAGTTCAAGCCGAGCCTGTGCAACATAGCAAGACCCTGTCCTTACAAAAAGTAAAAAAAAAAAAAAAAACAACTAGCTGGGTGTGGTGGTGCACACATGTAGCCCCAGCTACCGAGGAAGCTGAGGCTGGAGGATCAGCTGGGCCCAAGATTTCAAAGCTACAGTGACTTGTGATTGGGCCACTGCACTCCAGCTTGAGTGACAGAACGAGACCCCATCTGTAAAAAAGAACAAAAACAAACAGAATTTTTAAAATAAACAAATAATAACAGCATCAGGTTATGACCTAAGGGATAAAATAAATACACACGAGCCCACACTGTAGAAATAAATCAATAGATAAATCAACAGGCGAGAGACAAACCTCCTTACAGAAGAATCCCAGAAAATACAGACACCCCTCCAGGAGGTGGGGCCTAATTCCTCTCCCCAGGAGTTGGGGATGGACCGAGGGATCGGATACCAGTGACCAGAGCAGGGACGGAACGGCGGTCGCTGAGGAGTGCAAGACTGACAGACAGTCCCCACCTAAGCACGGAGCGGACCTCACCGGTGCTGAGCCACCGGATAGGAGGGCGAGACCCCACCCCTGCACCTTCCTTCCAAAAACCCACCACCCCAGTCCGATCCCAGGAAGACACCAGGCAAACCCAAGTCGAGGAACATTCAACAAAACACCTGGCCCGTCCTCAACCGTGTCGAGGACGCGAGAAGCTGCCACGGCCCAGAGGAGACCCAGGAGACAGAAGGACTCGGCGCCGTGCGGCGAAGAGGAAGAGCATTTAATAGGAAGAGGATTTCCTCCTCCCGGGATCCTGGCTGCAGACGCGCTCCAGATGGCATAAGTTCAGATTTAAAAACTTCCTTCTGCAGAGCCCGTGAATTCCGACACCCATTCCCGCGGCTGGCGCGGCTTCTCCTTCCACCCAGTCCTCGGGGCCCCGCGCGTGCAGGTGCTGAGCCCGGGGGGCGCGGGGGGGCAGCACTGGGGTCCGGACAAGGGGGCGCCAGCGCCTTCCGGAGCGGGAGGGGCTCCGCACACACCTCGACGGGGGCGGGGGGCGGCTCGGCACAGGCTAAGAACGAACGGGGTCGGCACAGGCTAAAAACGAACGGGGCTCAGCCATCGCAGCACCTCCGTTAAACGCCTTTAAGGACAGAACCACTGCGGACTCTTTGCGACCGAGGCCAGGTTTGCTCTGTCTTCCCGGCCGCGGCGCCAGGACAGACCCTTAGGACCCGGCGGCCCGGCGGGGCGGGGCGCGCCTGGGCGGGGGAGGGGCGGGGGCGGGCGGGGTCGGGGGCGGTGGAGGGTCGTGTAGACGGCGGCTCGGACGGCTGGACGGCGGCGCGGATGCTCAAGAACGGCGTGTGGGCCGGCCCGGGCCCGGGCCGTCCGACCCCCTCTCCATCATTCGGCGGCGATCGCAGCCCCGGCCCCAGGAATGCTGCTGCGGGCCCGCAGGCCGCCCCCGCTCGCGCCCCCGCGCCGCGTCGCCCGCCAGCCTCCGAGCCCCGAGCCGCGGCCGCCCGGAGCGTCCCGGGACCACGCCCCGGGCCCGCCTCGCCCAGCGCGCTGAACTGGGTTGCCAGTGCGCCGGCTCGGCGCAGCGCACGCCCTGGAGAGCCCAGGAGACGGAGCTGCTGCTGGGGACGCTGCTGCAACCGGCCGTGTGGCGCGCTGCTGCTCCTGGACCGTGCCAGTCCCTGCCCACCTACCGGCCGCGTTGTCGGCCGCGCTTGGCCGGCAGCAGGTGCGCCGGCACCCCCCGCGCAGTGTCGCCGCCGCTAGCAAGTCCTCAGGAGCAAGTTTCGCGAGGCCGCACGGCCAGCCGCCCGGCCTTCGACGAGCAGATCGCGAAGCTCATGGGGCTGCTGGGCCCGACAACGGGCCCAAACGGCCTCCCGCGCCGCTCCGGGTCGGGCGCCCCCCAGCGCGGGGCGCCGCCCGCCCCCAACGCGCACGCGCCAGGCTCCGGCCGAACCAGGTAGCGTTTGGGGGGCCGGATGGGGCAGAGGCTGCGAGGACCCGGGGGCGGCGAGGCTGCGGGGGAAGGGGCCGGGCGCCCGCCCCCCATCCCCGCCAATCCCCCCCCGACGCCCTCTCCGGCATCCCAGACGCCACTCGCTGCCCACCGCCCGCCGACCGCCGAACCGCGGAGCCCCGCCTGGACGCTCGCGCTTCAGCCGTCCCCAGGCCGAAGTCTGGCGGACACCTCCCGCCCCCCAGATCCCCGCCAGCCCCCGCCCGACCGCCTCCGCCGCCTGCATCCCCGAGGAGCCGACCACCCCGTCCCGCGGGCCCGGGTCCCCCGCCGCCGCCCCGGCCCGTGAAGACCCCGACTCGCCGCCCGGCCGCCCCGAGGAGTGCGCGCCCCCTCCGGCCGCGCCCCCGTCGCTGAACACCGCCCTGCTGCAGACCCTGGGGCACCTGGGCGACATCGCGAACATCCTGGGCCCGCTGCGCGACCAGCTGCTGACCTTGAACCAGCACGTGGAGCAGCTGCGCGGCGCCTTCGACCAGACAGTGTCCCTGGCCGTGGGCTTCATTCTGGGCAGCGCGGCCGCCGAGCGAGGGGTTCTCAGGGACCCGTGCCAGTGAGTCCCGGCTACGGCCAGCCTCCCCTCTCCAGGCCGAGGCCCCTCCGCCCTGACCCCTCCTGCTGCCTTCCCACCCCCGCTTCTGGGTACGTTCAATAAAAAGATTGCTTTCCTAGTCTCCAGGCTGTGTAGGAGTGCGGGTCTCGAGGCGGGGAGGGAGTGGCGCCCAGAAGCGCTGGGGCTGCAAAGGTCAGGGCAGGGTTGCAACGCTCTCATCACAGAGAGGGGCTCCCACTCGCTCCTGAGGTGTGGACAGAGCTCCGTGGGGCGCATCCAGATGTAGGCTCAGGACTCCAGGCTCGAGGGAGGTGGGCGTGGTGCTTTCTGCCGGGTCCTGGTTACACACCCGCTTCTCAGGGCCACGCCAGACTCTCCCTGCCCTTCCTGGGGAGCCCCACTGAGTAAAACGGAGGGGGAGGGTTAGTTCCGCTGGGGTCCGTAGAAAACTGAGGCTGACCCCGCCTTGACTCAATGTAGGGATGGGGGTTAGAGTGGCGGCCTCCACACTGCCCAGCAGAGAACCCCCTTTGACCCAGGAGTAGCTTGGGGCATTCCCAAGGTCCTCCCATAGCCTTGGGCAGTCTTGAACCACTTGGCTGAACTCTCCCAGGTCCAGGGAAACAAAAGAGGAAGAGGAGCCACACAGCTCCAGGGAGAATGCTGGTTTTGTCTCCAGGGAGGTGGCTCTGGTCTGGGTGGGCCCAGGGAGGCCCTGAGCCGCTGTGGTGTGATCCTTGGGCAGGGCCCTTGCAATTTTGAGAAAACCGAAGCAAACCTGCCCAGGAAGCAATTTCCAAGTAGCAATACAGGGCCCCACCCTGGACACGTGAGTCAGAAGGGGGATTGGGTGGAGCCGGAGATACAAATGTAGCCTGTAGGAGTTCCGCTGGCATAACAATACCTGCAAATTAGCGGGCCCATCCAGAAAGACAAGTGGCTTGCCCGGGGCCATGCAACTAAATGGAGCTGGGGGTCCCCACTGGCCCAGCCCCAGCAGTCCTGAGGGGTTCCCTGTGGGTGGTAGGGTTGCAGCCCCTCCCACACATGCCTTTCTGGGGATCCGGAAGAATAGGTCCCACTACTGCTAATGGCAGCTCCTGGGAAATGAACGGCTTGCCCAGGTCTGAGGGAAGGCCTGTGAGACCACGCCTGCAAGAACTGACTGCAAGCCTCACCTCATTTAAGACACTGAGGCACCGGATGTTGTGGTTCACGCCTGTAATCCTAACACTGGGAGGCTGAGGCGGGTGGATTGCCTGAGCTCAGGAGTTCGAGACCAGCCTGGGCAACACGGTGCACCCCCATCTCTACTAAAAATACAAAAATTAGCTGGGCATAGTGGCACATGCCTGTAGTCCCAGCTACTCAGGAGGCTGAGGCAGGAGAATTGAATTGCTTGAACCCAGGAAGCGGAGGCTGCAGTGAACTGAGATTGCGCCACTGCACTCCAGCCTGGGCGACACAGAAGTCTGTCTCAAAAAAAAACAAAAAACAAAAACACACTCTGAGGCCAGACGCGGTGGCTCACGTCTGTAATCCCAGGTCTTTGGAAAGCCAGAGGCGGGCAGATCACTAACGAGGTCAGGAGTTTGAGACCAGCCTGACCAACATGGTGAAACTCCATCTCTACCAAAAATACAAAAATTAGGCGTGGTGGCATGAGCCTGTAATCCCAACTACTCAGGAGGCTGAGGCAGGAGAATCACTTGAACCCGGGAGGCGGAGGATTACACTGCACTGCAGCCTGGACGTCAGAGCAAGACTCCGTCTCAAAAAAAAAAAAAAAAAAAGACACTCTAGGCCAGGTTCGGTGGCTCACGCCTATAATCCCAACACTGGGAGGCCTGGGCGGAAGGTTCACTTTGAGCTCAGGCGTTCCAAACCAGCGTGGGCAACATGGTGAGACCACATCTCTATTAAAAATCCAAAAAACAGCTGGGCATGGTGCCATGCACCTGTAGTTTCAACCATTCAGGGAAACAGGTGGGAAGATTGCTTCAGCACAAGAGGTCAAGGCTGCAGTGAGCCCTGATTGTGTTACTGCAGTCCAGCCTGGGTGACAGTGAGAACCTGTCTCAAAAAAAGAAGTCTGACATCAGCTCCACCCTGCTGTGTCTCCTGCTGTGTCTCCTGAGAATCTCCCAACTGCTAAAAACCTGTTGGATGAGCCAAGCTTGCAAACATTCCCCTTCACATACACAGTCCCCAAAGGTCAGAGTCACAGGCTGGGGCCACAGTGGGGTCTGAAACAGAGCTTAGGTGCACCCTACATGACCCTGTCACTCCAGAAGCTTATGCCTGACCGCAAGCCCAGGTCCAGACAGCCACATCCCAGCAAACACACCAACACTCTAAGGCTGGGGGCTGTGCCTCTCTATCACTTGGCGTTACTGGACACTCGGCCCTGGAGGAAGGACCCATGTCTGGATTGGAGCCATTTGGGGGACCAAGCAGAATTCATTTGCCTTCCTGCTCAGGTAGTGGGCCGGGAGCCAAGTGCTGTGATCCTCCTGAGCCCGGTATCAGAATAATTAATCTGAACATGCAGCCCCAGACCTCTAATGCTTTCTAATCTGGTGCAGGGAGTATATTTTGGCTGTTTAAATCAATCTAGGGGCTGGATGCGGTGGCTCATGCCTGTAATCCCAGCACTCTGAGGCAGGAGAATTACTTGAGCTCAGGAGTTTGAGACCAGCCTGGGCAACATGACAAAACTCCATCTCTGCAAAAAATACAAAAATTAACTGGGCATGGTGGCACGCACCTGTAGTCCCAGCTTCACTGGAGGCTCAGGCAGGAGGATCACTTGGGCCCTGGAGGTCAAGGCTGCAGTGAGCTGTGATCACATGAGGCACTCTGGCCTGGGCAACAGTGAAAGCTTGTCTCCAAAATAAGTAACTCGCTCTGCGGGCATGGCAGGATTAGCCTCCTGTGTGCTGTTCAACAGTGTCTGAGCACAGTTGGCGCTTCTTTTTGTTTGTTTGTTTGTTTGTTTTTTTAGACAGAGTCTTGCTCTTGTTGCCCAGGCTAGAGTGCAATGGTGCAATCTTGGCTCACCACAACCTCCGCCTCCCAGGTTCAGGCGATTCTCCCGCCTCAGCCTCCTGAGTAGCTGGGATTACAGGCGTGTGTCACCACCTCTGGCTAATTTTGTATTTTTAGTAGAGATGGGGTTTCCCCATGTTGGTCAGGCTGGTCTGGAACTCCTGACCTCAGGTGACCCACTCACCGCGGCCTCCCAAAGTGCTGGGATTACAGGCATGAGCTACCGCGCCTGGCCCTTAGCATTTCTTTAGTCCCCAGGCACCAGACCAGCACCACTTCCTAGTGGACAAGCGAAGGGGAGTGGGGAGCGGGGAGCGTGGGGGTGTTGGGGAATGGGGACATGGGGGTGTCAG